>NC_060192.1:27612809-28212809 GCF_021184085.1 Oncorhynchus gorbuscha
ATTAACACATGAGTGATTTGTATGATGACCTTTACATGAACGGCTCAATGACAACAGAGAATGTGTGTCCCTCTCAGATCCCTCTTGTGATCTTTAAAAGAGAAAAGGAGCTGGCCAGGAAACTAGAGTTTGATGGTCTTTACATCACAGAGCAGCCTGCGGATGATGACATCAAAGGCCAGTGGGACAGACTGGTCCTCAACACACTGTAAGCATGGACAAACAAGCTCAGAGAAGTCCACCTATACCCACTAGTATTATTTCATCTCCTTTCAGAAAACTTTAGAGAGGAATCCTTGCTTAAATGATGCCTGTCTTTGGAACTCGGTACCATTTCCAATTGTTTATTCACAGCTCTTTCCCAAGCAACTACTGGGACAAGTTTGTTAAGCGAAAGGTAAGATGTTTTTTATTTTATTTTTATCTTAGAGGCTATGTGTGGATGAAGTTGGTTGAGTTGGTCTTTGGATGGAATGTTCTATGATGTGTCTGTGTGGCCAGGTCCTGGATAAGTATGGAGACATTTATGGCAGAGAAAGGATTGCAGAGCTCCTAGGCATGGATCTAGCCTCGTTGGATGTCAGTCAACAAACTGATAAGAAGCCGGAGGAACCCGACAATTCTACGTTGGCCAGGTATTAAGCAATGCTGTTATACTTCTCCAATCTTATAGGGAAGCTTTTCATTGGGTGGTTATTGAGGCCCTTAAAATAACTGTATTTTTAAACCTACTACACAAATATATGAAAGTCATTGAAGTAATCTTTTTCAGGTTTACGTCTATTGACTTCAAGTACCAGATCTGGAAATTTGGAGTTGTGTTCACAGATGGGGTAAGAGGGATTATAGATTAATCGTATCTTCTATTTTTGAGCTATATACATGCAGTGCATTTGGAAATTATTCAGACCCATTGACGTTGTCCACATGTTGTTACGTTACAGCCTTATTCTAAAATGGATTACATCTGTAAGGGAGTGTGTAACTGGCGGAAGGGAAGTCAGGCGCATGAGAGCAAATCTGGGTAATCAACAGAGCAGTTTTATTCATAAAACCACCAGGAACCAACACAATAAACAAATTGGTACAAAGCCGGTCGCGCACCAGAGAAAACGTGCACATGCACTTACAATAAACAATTTCGCACAAAGACATGGGGGGAACAGAGGGTTAAATACACAATATGTAATGAGGGAAATAAAGACAATGTGTGTGAGAAGACAAGACAAAACAAATGGAAAAGGAAAAGTGGATCGATGATGGCTAGAAGACCGGCGACACCAACCGCCGAGTGCTGTCCAAACAAGGAGAGGAACCGACTTCGGCGGAAGTCGTGACAACACCGTTTTTTCCCTCAACAATGTACACTCAATACCCTATAATTAAAAAGCGAAAACAGGTTTTTAGACATTTTTGTAAATGTATTAAAAATAATCTGACTATTTGCTATGAGAATCAAAATTGAGCTCAGGTGCACCCTGTTTCCATTGATCGTCCTTGAAATGTTTCTACAACTTGATTGAAGTCCATCGTTGGAAAATTCAATTGATTGGACATGATTTAGAAAGGCACACACCTGTCTAAATAATTTCCCACAGTTGACAGTGCATGTCAGAGCAAAAAACCAAGCCATGTCGAAGGAATTGTTTGTTGAGCTCCGAGACTAGATTGTGTCGACAGATCTGGGGAAGGGTACAAAAAAAATCTGCAGCATTGAAGGTCCCCAAGAAGAACACAGTGGCCTCCATCATTCTAAAATGGAACCACTAAGACTCTTCATAGAGCTGGCCGCCCGGCAAAACTGAGCAATCGGGGGAGAAGGGCCTTGGTCAGGGAGGTGATCAAGAACCCAATGGTCATTGACAGAGCTCCAGAGTTCCTCTGTGGTGATGGAAGAACCGTCCAGAAGGACAACCATCTCTGCAGCACTCCACCAATCAGGCCTTTGTGGTAGAGTGGCCAGACAGAAACCATTCCTCAGTAAAAGGCACATGACAGCCCTCTAGGAGTTTGCAAAAGGCACCTAAAGGACTCTCAGACCATGAGAAACAAGATTCTCTGGTCTGATGAAGCCAAGATTGAACTCTTTGGCCTGAATTGCTAAGCGTCACGTCTGGAGGAAACCTGGCACAATCCCCACGGTGAAGCATGGTGGTGGCAGCATCATGCTGTGGGGATGTTTTCAGCTGCAGGGACTGGGAGACTAGTCGAGGTAAAGATGAATGGAGTAAAGTACAGAGAGACCCTTGATGAAAACCTGCTCCAGAGCTCTAAAGACCTCAGACTGAGGTGAAGGTTCACCTTCAAACAGGACAACGACCCTAACCACACAGACAATAAAATGCAGCAGTGGCTTCTGAATGTCCTTGAGTGGCCCAGCCAGAGCACAGACTTGAACCCGAACGATCATCTCTGGAGAGACCTGAAAATAGTCGTCCCCATCCAACCTGACAGAACTTGAGAGGATCTGCAGAGAAGACTGGGGGAAACTCCCCAAATACAGGTGTGCCAAGCTTGTAGCGTCATACCCAAGACGACTCTAGGCTGTAAATGCTCCCAAAGGTGCTTCAACAAAGTACTGAATAAAGGGTCTGAATACCTATGTAAATGTAGAATAAGGCTGTAACGCAACAAAATGTGGAAAAAGTCAAGGGGTCTGAATACTTTCCAAATGCACTGTATGTCTTCATACTGTAAGTTGTAGACTTTAAACTGCATATTATTTCAATCTTATTCCCCCCCAGACTTTTCTCTACCTGTGTTGGTACACGATCATGTCCTTGCTTGGACATTACAACAACTTCTTCTATGCCTGTCACTTGCTGGACATAGCCATCGGTGTGAAGGATCTGCGTACTATCCTGTCCTCTGTCACCCACAATGGGAAACAAGTAAGAGCTGACCAGGAAGACTCTTCCAGCCTCCGTGCGTAGTGAATGTGTGGCTGATTCTACTCATTCCCTGTCTCCCTCCTAGCTCATGATGACATTGGGCTTGTTGGCAGTGGTGGTGTATCTCTACACTGTAGTGGCCTTTATCTTCTTCCGCAAGTTTTACAACAAGAGTGAAGATGAGGATGAGCCGGATATGAAATGTGACGACATGATGACTGTGAGTCAGGGTTTCTGTCTCTGGTCTGCTCTGTGTGGTATACAATATGTTGTATAGTGGAGTCTACTTACTCCTGCCCTGTATTCCATGTGCTCTCTTCCCTCCACTGTTCGTCAGTGCTACCTCTTCCATATATATGTGGGCGTGCGTGCTGGCGGTGGCATAGGGGACGAGATCGAGGACCCGGCGGGAGACGTGTACGAGCTCTACCGGGTCATCTTTGACATCACCTTCTTCTTCTTTGTCATTGTCATCCTGTTGGCCATCATCCAGGGTAAGGCACCCGTCCCTCTTATGCAGTCCAAAACACTACCCAACTACTGTACAGTATACCTCAAGCAAGGCCAATTTCTGTCTGGGCATACTGAATAGATGGAAGGAGATATCTAGTCATATTTCCATTCTCCAGTGAGGCTGTGAGCTTGTGTGCTACCTACAGGTCTGATCATTGATGCCTTCGGAGAGCTCAGAGACCAACAGGAGCAGGTTAAGGAAGACATGGAGGTAGAAATCATTCATTTTATTGATTTCCTCAGTTTTAGGTGAGAGAGTCAGATAGTTATGCACATACCAGCATCTTATCTACTGTTTCTGTTCATTTGATGCTTGTAGACCAAGTGCTTCATCTGTGGAATTGGAAGCGACTACTTTGATACGACGCCACACGGCTTCGAGACCCACACCTTGGAGGAACACAACTTGGCCAACTACATGTGAGTGTTCTCCCTGTCAGGCAGTCAACAGTGTGTGCCCATGTCCATCAGCCATCACAATGACCTGCCTGTCTGTCCTCTGCAGGTTCTTCTTAATGTACCTCATCAACAAAGATGAGACGGAGCACACTGGCCAGGTGAGTCTGTCTGTCAGTCCTTCTGTTTGGGACACCAAATACCTCGCCATTCATTTCAATTGGCTGTCTCTTCTTTTCACCCTCTATCCTACTGTCCTCTGTTGCAGGAGTCGTATGTGTGGAAGATGTACCAGGAGCGAGCGTGGGACTTCTTCCCTGCTGGCGACTGTTTCAGAAAGCAATATGAGGATCAGCTTGCATAACCATACTACTACAATTAGTAGGTTTAATAACATACTGTAACGTACTACTACAATTAGTAGGTTTAATAACATACTAAACCAGACTGAAATAGCTGTACTATACTGTAACCATACTAAACCAGACTGAAATAGCTGTAGTATACTGTAACCATACTAAACCAGACTGAAATAGCTGTACTATACTGTAACCACACTAAACCAGACTGAAATAGCTGTACTATACTGTAACCATACTAAAACAGACTGAAATAGCTGTACTATACTGTAACCATACTAAACCAGACTGAAATAGCTGTACTATACTGTAAATAGCCATACTAAAAAAACAGACTGAAATAGCTGTACTATACTGTAACCATACTAAAACAGACTGAGACTGAAATAGACTGAAATAGCTGTACTACTGTAACCATACTAAACTAAAACAGACTGAAATAGCTGTACTATACTGTAACCATACTAAAACAGACTGAAATAGCTGTACTATACTGTAACCATACTAAAACAGACTGAAATAGCTGTACTATACTGTAACCATACTAAAACAGACTGAAATAGCTGTACTATACTGTAACCATACTAAAACAGACTGAAATAGCTGTACTATACTAACCATACTAAACCAGACTGAAATAGCTGTAAACTGTAACCAGACTGAAATAGCTGTACTATACTGTAACCTACTAAACCAGACTGAAATAGCTGTACTACTGTAACCATACTAAACCAGACTGAAATAGCTGTACTATACTGTAACCATACTAAACCAGACTGAAATAGCTGTACTATACTGTAACCATACTAAACCAGACTGAAATAGCTGTACTATACTGTAACCATACTAAACCAGACTGAAATAGCTGTACTATACTGTAACCATACTAAACCAGACTGAAATAGCTGTACTATACTGTACAGACCAGGGGGAAGGCACATTTATAGTGCTAGACCAAAAGAGGGCTTTTGTCCCTCTTGTTCGAATAGGCCAAACACATGCAAACTAAATGACTGCATTTAGAAGATGTGTTTGTTACCATATCAATTCTTGAACTGGGTAAATGAATGTGGGAAATACTGAAGTGCATATGTAGCAATAACATACTTCAATCAATGTCATCTCTCACACATGGTGCACATTGTTTGTCTGTGTGTAGACAATACAAATGTACATTTCTGTCAAATTTCAGTGTCTAAATCATTTGAACAAACTTTATTAGTTGCATTGGTGTACTACTTTCTACTACAAGCCCAACTAGACTATAGTGGCTGGTACTTCTAATTTACATAATTATTAAGTAAGTATTTAAGTAACAAGGACTAAATACAAGTACAACATTTGTGACAGTTGCTTATTTTCTCTCTCTCTCTGAGTGGTCGTTTGGAGTGACTACGTGGGAGATAGTCACAGAGTACATCGATTTTTCCTTTAAAACAATGCACTCTGAGACTAATGACACAACAATCTCTGATAATATTTGACTATTCCGTTTGAATGTCCATCCCATTGGAACAGCTCTAAAACCACTCACAGTACGTTGAATGTCCATCCCATTGGAACAGCTCTAAAACCACTCACAGTATGTTGAATGTCCATCCCATTGGAACAGCTCTAAAACCACTCACAGTACGTTGAATCTCCATCCCATTGGAACAGCTCTAAAACCACTCACAGTATGTTGAATGTCCATCCCATTGGAACAGCTCTAAAACCACTCACAGTTGAATGTCCATCCCATTGTTGAGTGCCGAATGTATTGAGTGCTTTTTCTTTAAATGCTCTTCAACTGCTACTTTTCAACTGACAACATTTGTGTTGCAAACCCTACAGCTTTTCCTGAAACATTCTCTCTCGGTTTAATGATGAATAATAATGTTGATTATTCTTATTTTTCTCAATAGAACTAATTATGGTTACTGTGCTGTTAACGTAGTAACTAGGGATTGTGTATATTTTTGTTTATTCAATGTTTTTTAATGCCAACTCTAGTCTGTGAACACTAGGAATGCATTATTGTATCCAATACATTGTTTAGTTTACAAGAACTCACAACTTTGTGTTCTTAAAACAAAGATTGGTTTATTAATGAGTTTGTTCATTGGTTTATTAAATAAAGGTATTGATGCACTTGCAGTTTGATGTAGCTTTCTTTCAGTAGATGATTATACCAATTTATAACACACAGTCGCTGCCAATGAATTAGGTGATTTGATTTCTAAACTTAATATTGTGAATATATTTAGCATGTGATTATATTAGTAATAATTTACTGTAGTGTATGTGCACAACAAATCAATGATTTCATTAGAGCTTGTTCATTTGACTACACAACAGTATTTCAATAAAAAGTTAATTTCAGTCCACATTTGTCAGTATTTCTATACAACCACTGGTAGTCACTGTGTATTTTCTCTAAGCCTCACTGCCTGAACACCCTACGGTCCCATCCTTGACCTGTCCATCCAGCAGGAGAGAGGAGGAGTTCAGCCTGGAGCTGAAAAGTGGGGCTCGAAGAGGAGGCCATCCAGCTCATGCTGTCCACAGAGTCATTGAGATAGGGCTGGGCCTTGTGCTGAGGGCTGTCCACAGAGTCATTGAGATAGGGCTGGGCCTTGTGCTGAGGGCTGTCCACAGAGTCATTGAGATAGGGCTGGGCCTTGTGCTGAGGGCTGTCCGTAGAGTCATTGAGATAGGGCTGGGCCTTATGCTGAGGGCTGTCCACAGAGTCATTGAGATAGGGCTGGGCCTTGTGCTGAGGGCTGTCCACAGAGTCATTGAGATAGGGCTGGGCCTTGTGCTGAGGGCTGTCCACAGAGTCATTGAGATAGGGCTGGGCCTTGTGCTGAGGGCTGTCCACAGAGTCATTGAGATAGGGCTGGGCCTTGTGCTGAGGGCTGTCCACAGAGTCATTGAGATAGGGCTGGGCCTTGTGCTGAGGGCTGTCCACAGAGTCATTGAGATAGGGCTGGGCCTTGTGCTGAGGGCTGTCCGTAGAGTCATTGAGATAGGGCTGGGCCTGTGCTGAGGGCTGTCCGTAGAGTCATTGAGATAGGGCTGGGCCTTGTGCTGTCCGTAGAGTCATTGAGATAGGGCTGGGCCTGTGCTGAGGGCTGTCCGTAGAGTCATTGAGATAGGGCTGGGCCTTGTGCTGAGGGCTGTCCGTAGAGTCATTGAGATAGGGCTGGCCTTGTGCTGAGGGCTGTCCGTAGAGGGCAGAGAACATAGCGTTCTGCATGATCATGATGATTATGATCATTCACCTGGATTGTTTCCAGATTGCCCATGTTCTTCCAGTAGGATGGGTGAGGCAGTCCAAAGGTCTCCCAGCCCCCAAACAGAGAGCCTGAGGGCTCTTCCATGTTGACATAGAGCAGGTAATCTGCCTCCTCCTGCTCAGGCATCTCCTCCAGGGCTTTCTCCAGGTCACAGCGCAGAGAGGGGAACCCTGGGCGGTCCTTAGGACTCAGCAGCCAGCAGGAGAACATCAGGAAGTAGCTGCAGTATGAAGGAGAGGAGGGGATGACTGAGGCTTATACAACACGAGAAAAAATAAACACCATATCAGGTACTCCACGAAGGTTACGTTGCATCTACTGTATACCAGCAAATAATGATAATTCAGTGAACCAACTCATACTATTCAAGGATTTGTGTGTACAGATCCAGAACTAGAAACTCACATGGTGTCTAGGCAGCCAGGGGGCTGTTTGAGGCGGTTGCCCTGCCTAAGGTAGTCGTAGATCTCACTGTTTTCCACTCCAGGGTAGGGCGTCACGTAGTCACTCCAAACGACCACTCAGAGAGAGAGATAATAAGCAACTGTCACAAATGTTGTACTTGTATTTAGTCCTTGTTACTGAAAATATTTACGTACTTACTTAATACTAACTTGATTACTTATGTAAATAAGGTATTTCTGTTTTGCAAAAATGTCTAAAAACCTTTTTCCCCTCTATCTGAAGGGTCTGAATACTTTCTGAATGCACTGTATGTCGAAGGACTTTAAAACACGAATACAGAGGTGTACATGGAGCACATCATGTAGCCAGACCAAGTCAGGAAGGATATCTCACCACATCACTCTTGGTGGTGTAAACTCTGCCTACCAGGCTCTCGATGGCTAACCATTTCACTGGCATCTTTGAAATGCGTCCTTGTCTACAGTAGTCCCCCGTTTATAGATCTTCTTAGAAAGGCCAAAATCTGCCACACAGACAGTCATATTCTCATTCAGCCTGCAGGACAGTTATGTGCAACATAATAAACACTGTATTGTTACTTGTATCACTCAACATGCAAGACTTTCACAGAAAAAAATATTGAAGAGTATGTGTGAGAAAGAGTGGAACACATTGACAAAAGAGAGGTGAGAATCCTCACATGCAGTTTTGCGCTGCCAAGTCTATGGATGAACCTCTTGTTGCTCAGGTATTCCATCCCCCGTGCGATGTCTGTCATGAACTTCACCAGCATCTGAGAAGGCAGGGACTGATGGATGGAGAGGAGACGGGAAGGATTAGATAAGGCAGTTTTCTCCAACAGGGGGTGCTATACAGCAGCACAAATGGAAAATGCATAAAAGGAGAAAGGCCACACTGCTAAAATGTATTTGTTTAACAAAAACTTTACGATCTGTTTGGGAGGGAAGGGAACTGACCAAAGGATTGTCCCCAAGTCTAGAGTAGAGCAGGAAACTGTGCAGGTCTCCATGCTTCATATAGGGCAAGATGACTACAGGGGAGGGGTAGTCTCCTCTCTCTGCTGCCTGCAGACACACCCCTACAGGGAGGACGGGGAATTAAAGAAGGAATCCAGTCAAACGGTTAGGAGTTTATAACACAACCATATCAGAAACTTGGTTATTGACCACATTTGACCACGTTATTGACCTCTCATGATGTTGGGGTGGTCAAACTCCTTCATACAAGCAGCCTCCCCGAGGAAGTCCTCCATCTCAGTGCGAGTGAAGATGGAAACTAAGAGAAGGTGAGAGGGAGGAGAAGGTGACTCAGGTAAAATATGGGAGAGGCATGGTGGCAACTGACACTGACACTGAACTGACACTAAACCAGTGGTTCCCAAACTGTGGGGCGCGCCTGCGAGGGGTCGGCAGGGGGGAACTCAGTCCAGCTTTCAACTTACTCTTGAACATTGTAAAAGTAGAATGCACAAGGTGACATTTCTATATAAGTGCATCATCAGTTCCTCTTGTCATGTCAGTCATTTCATACCTTAGAGAGCTATTTATAAATTGTCAGAAATGTCCAGATCAACTCGCCCATATTTATTTAGCTAGGTTTTGTTGTAATGTTCGAGTCACTCAAATATCACATCAATACACCTTAGACATGACAAAATGTGTAGAATTGCAGGACATATGCTTTAAACCTGCTAAATGTTCTCTCCGCCAACAAGAGCGGTGTGAACAGTTTGTGTCATGAACAGAGCTTGTACCATAGAAAGAGATGTGGCGTGCCTGCAGGGGGAATGTTCCCCAATACTGTAAGGTGGGCCTGCGGGAAAACGTTTGGGATCACCTGATTTAGACCGTTTTCCATTTTTATTGTAATAAATCAACTAAAAGGTGTAGGTGCCTTGACCCCTAGAAATACTAGCAGTATGATTTGTATTCTGTTCTCAATTAAATCCAAAGATTTGTGTTAACAGCCAGATCACGACACTACTCTGCTTCTCCACATGTGGCACAGAACAACATTGAGCAACAGAATGAAATCCAAGCCTCAACATCTGTTCCTGAACTCTCACCCTGCACGACACATCATTTGATTCCAATCATTCACTTAAATAACTAATATATCCGCTCATCCTGAACTGTTTCTCTTATGTCACTGGAATGGCAACTCACATGTGGCTTCATTTGACTGCCGATTGTAGGTGCGTCCTGCACTGTATCTCACCACAAAATCCCCACCAGCGTTCCTCATAGGGTAAAATGTCTTCCTGTTGCACACACAGATGGTTTAAATGAATCATCTGACAGTAATGAAAAACAATGGAACAAAGTGATACAGGGACAGTGGTGTAAAGCACTTAAATAAAAAAACTATTTATATTTTTGACAACTTTTACTTTTACTTCCCCTCATTCCTAAAGAAAATAATGTACTTTCACTCCATACATTTTCGCTTACACCCAGAAGTACTCGTTACATTTTGAATGCTTAGTAGAATAGGAAAATGGCTCAATTCACATACTTATCAAGAGAACATCCCTGGGCATCCCTACTGCCTCTGATCTGGCGGACTCACTAAACACCAATGCTTCATTTGTAAGTTATGTCTGTTATGTGCCCTTGGCTGTCCGTAAATGTATATTTTTATTTATTTTACTAGGCAAGTCAGTTAAGAACAAATTCTTATTCTCAATGACAGTCTAGGAACAGTGGTTTAACTGCCTGTTCAGGGGCAGAACGACAGATTTGTACCTTGTCAGCTTGCGGAATTGTAACCTTGTCAGCTTGGGGATTTGAACTTGCAACCTTCCGGTTACTAGTCCAACGCTCTAACCACTAGGCCACCCTGTCACCCCATATTGCTTAATATAAGCCATTTTAAATTATTTACACTTTTACTTTTGATACTTAAGTATATTTTTGCAATTACATTTATTTTGAATAATAATTTTAGACTTTTACTCAAGTAGAATTTTACTGGATGACTTTTACTTGAGTCATTTTCTATTAAGGTATCTATACTTTTAGTCAAGTATGACAATTGGGTACTTTTTCCACCACTGTACAGGGAGAACTATAGTTACATACCCAAAGCATGTCTCTCTTTGTCTCAATATAATTGCATATACGATGAACCCTATCAAGGCCAGACTGACAGCAATCCCCATAACCACATACCACCAATGCCAGGAGAACGACTGATGAAGGGACATATCTAAAACAGAGGAAAGAGAGGTATGTCAGCTACAGTATGTCAGACACCATAATGTGCTACCGATTAAATCAACCTAGAAAACACAGCCCCTCAAATATTCATTTTGAATCTCCTGCTGTTTTCCCTTCTCCTTGACCCATCACAGCCATCCTGTTGTCTCCCTCGGTTCTGTCCAGACTGACCAGGGTGCTTCTGTTTGAGGGATTGGACTGGGCTCCAGGGGCCGCAACCTGCAACAGTACAGGCACTCACACTCAAGGACACACTGCCCAGGAGGCTAGAGAGAGAGATAGCTAGCTCAGAGGACTGAACTGACTCCATAACAGCCTAAGACAGGGAAAAAGAACAACAGTAAAGATACCCATTACACTGTGTGTGTGTGTGTGTGTGTGTGTGTGTGTGTGTGTGTGTGTGTGTGTGTGTGTGTGTGTGTGTGTGTGTGTGTGTGTGTGTGTGTGTGTGTGTGTGTGTGTGTGTGTGTGTGTACCTGGGGCATGTTAGCAGTGAGGTATTCCACTCTGTAGCCCGTCTCTCTCCCTCCAACCCTCTGTCTGTCTTTCCCTCTGCCTCTATCCCTCCAACCTTCTGTCTGTCTCTCCCTCTATCCCTCCAACCCTCTGTCTGTCTCTCCCTCTGCCTAAGCACCTCTGACTCCTGTTGAGAGATGTACTGTAGGTGAGAGGGATAAGATATCTTTCCAAAATATTCCTGTACATCTTTTTGGGGAGGTCGGGAACATGTGCTCTATTTACAACACAAAGTATAGCACACACACACACACACCTTGAAGATCTGTGCCACCTCATGCGTGTGCATGCTATCTTCAGATAAAGAGACAGAGTAAAGAGTCTAAATGGTTAGGTTACACAAAGACCTCAGATTCCTGAGTCTTCCACTGCATGCAACATCAAACGTACGGAAAGAACCAGTACAATGTCTTTTTTCTCTCCTCCACACAGTCGACATTGTGTAGTTAATCAAATCAAATGAATCCAAACATACATTCTCACAGCACAAGAAGGGTGTTTTATTTCAACTCTAAAATCTGGTTACTGATTTGATTGAATTGCCGTTTTTCCTGACTACTGTCACGCCCTGACCTTAAGAGAGCCTTTTTTATTCTCTATTTGGTTAGGTCAGGGTGTGACTTGGGTGGGAAAATCTATGTTTCTATTTCTTTGTTGGCCTAGTATGGTTCCCAATCAGAGGCAGCTGTTTATCGATTGGAGATCATACTTAGGAAGCCCTTTTTCCCACCTTAGATTGTGGGATCTTGTTTGTGTGTAGTTGCTTTCTGCACTGCATGTAGCTTTACGTTCGTTTTTGTGTTTTTTTTTGTTTCATTTTAAATAAAAGTAAAATGTACGCCTACCACGCTGCACCTTGGTCCGCTCATTTCAACGAACGTGACAACTTCATTTTACTTCAGGAAAATGATTTATAGGCCAGCATGTGTTGATGTGCACTACACCACTGTGGTAGTGGCTGTTTCCCCTTTCTCTTCGAAAGTCTCTCTTTCCCTTTTTCACAAGCATGTCTACATTGCAGACTGTGGAAAGCATGAGAAAAAACGCTTCTCCTCGAGCCTTAATTCAAACACACTGTGGCATTATGGACACAGCAGGATTGCACCACCTCTGCCAAACCATGAACGGACAATGTTTAATTAATGTGTTTCCCTCCTGCTCTCAGTACCTCCTCCTTCACTCAGGCAGCTCGCTCAACATATAGGTTTATATTGAAAATACTGAGGATGGAGCGGAGGTGTGTTCCTACGGGCAAACTTGACTGTCTATTACCATCTCAGAGGAATAGCACTGACAATCTTTATTTCATGTCGGGTCCCTATCTATTCAGTTTATTTGATCAAAAAACACTTGAGAATGTTTAACCAATTCCCAAATAGTTTTTTCAAGAACAATCTTTGTTCCAAAACCAGTCTTTCACAGCGTGTCACTCAACTGAGACGACTCTCGTTGCTCCTCCCATATTTCCTGTATGTCTCTGAGCTCTGCTACATAGGTGTTGTTGCACTTGTTGAATTCCCTTATTGTAAGTCACTCAGGATGGAATCATCTGCCAAAAGGACTAAGAAATTTAGAAGTGAATACAAATAACTATCACGTCAACTCCCGCTCCAGCGCTCAACGTCACCGGTCTACTAACCACTTGTCCTGGCAACCCATCTTTACACATACCTGGCAACCATCATTATGCACACCTCGTCTCATCGGTCACACCTGAACTTCATTAATCCCTTGATTACTTATCCTTTATATAGCACTCTTTTGTTATTAGTGTCAGGACGCTGTTACGAACTCGGGTCTCCAGTGTGAGAAACAGTCACTTAGTAAACTGAGCCACTAATAGTCGGCAGAAGCCAGAAGATGAGGCAGACACAGCAGTACTAGAGACGGTGATTTAATAAAGAAAAAAGATCTTCAGGCAAAAATATAAATCCACAACGTCAAAAGTCATTCCAAGAGAAAAAATGTATATCCTCCAAGACACAAGGAAAATCCACAAAGTGGTAAGAACAGCAGGGAAAAAAACAAACCTCAAAAGAATAATCAAAAATAAACAAGAACAAAACCAGAGTACCTCAAGAAAATCCAACTAGAGAAACAAAAGTTCACAGCATGGCTGGGTGCTAACATACAAACACAGAGCAAAGAACTGAGGAACACTAAGGGTTTAAATACATTCAAGGGAAATGAGACACAGGTGCAACTAATAACTAAAACGAGGGAAGAACAAAAGGGTCAAAAAAGCACAATGGGGGCATCTAGTGACCAAAACCTGAACAATCTTGGCCAAATCCTGACAATTAGTCATCAGGTAGTATTGTTTTTTTCCCATGTCAGACGCTTCTCGTGTTTTGTATTGCTCCATGTTCGTTGTTATTAAACTCACTAACTGCACCTGCTTCCTGACTCCCTGCATCTACGTTATAATAACGAAAAACCTTAGTAATAGAATATTATAAACACTGATGGGTTGTGGGTAGAAGATTGTGGCGTACAGCTTACCTCCTTCAGCTGTGTGCAGTGTTACCCATGGTGTCCACGGGGAAGCACCTTGACTACTACGGCAAGCCACCCTCACGTCATAGAAGGTGTAGGGCTTCAGTTCAGGGATCAGGTGCTGAGCAGGTGGTACATAGACATTCTGATTATGGATCAGGAGATTACGCAACGTGTTTGCGGTCAGGACCAGACGAAGCTGCCTGAAATATCAACCACGGTACACTGAGTGCATAAAACATTAATACCACTTTCACCTGGATTCACCTGGTCAGTCTATGTCATGGAAAGAGCAGGGGTTCATAATGTTTTATACCCTGTGTATAACTCATGAGCAGTTACTTTTATATTGGCTCGGTATCTAGACTATTCTATAGTCAGTCACGCCAGTTTCTTGGGTTAGTCTTACCTGTATAGAGCACACAGAGACAGGATATACCCCTCCAAAGCCAGGCTCCCAGGAGATGTGTAGGGAAGAGTTGGTGACCTCTACAACTTGGATTTTCTGTGCCTGGGAGGGAACCACTATTCCAAGACAGAAAGAGAGATAGTCATGGATAAAAACCAATCCCATCGGCATGTTAAGTAATGTCTGTTGCACCCCTTGCCCTGTTGGTACGGACCTGGTACAGTTCCAGAGGCTGAGACAGCCACACCTTTACTGTTGTGTGCTTCACAGGAGAAGCTACTGGTATGGTTGAGGCCTAAATGGTGACAGTCAGAGAGGTGGTCAGTGATATAATGAATGCTTTTGATTTTATCAACACTGTTTAATGAAAGAATTGTCTCTAAAAAGATGTTTTACATCCCACAATACATAACAACAGAAATGCTTTTTCCTCGTGTCACTATGTAAATGTTTTCTTTTTTATCTTTAACTCTTCATTGTTGGAAAAGGACCATTAAATCAGCATTTCTCTGTTAGTCTACACCTGTTGTTTACAAAGTATGTGACAAATACAATTTGATTTGATTTTGATTTGTTCTACGTGTGGCATGCAAATAAGACAGTCTTTGCCTGTGATATTGAGAGTAGAGGGAGAATGGGACACTGGGTCCTGTATTGTGTTGAGTGGTCCTCCGTTCTGCAGCCAGATGATCCTGACTGGTTCTGGAGGCCCATGGGCCAAACACTGCAGGCTGAGGCTAACAGTAGCCACCACTGTCACGTCATGAGGCTTCACTGAGAAATGTGGGATTCCTTGAAAAGATTATGAAATTTCAGTAAAATTTTGTAGAATATAGACAGACATTTGATTAAAACAAGAAAAGGGACACTTTACCCTCCAGCTGAATGTGCCCCTCCTGAGACATCAAGTCCTTCCTCCCAACTGTTGCCATACAACAGTATCTCCCAATGTCTGACAGCTTCACATGATCAATTCTGAGGACAGACAGACAAGACATATAACTAAAAATAAGATGCATTGTTGTTCTGACTGACGTAACGTAAACACACAGAGAGAGTCATACTGTCTCAGGAAAGACCTGAGTTCACTGATGGTCAGCCAACCTCCTTCAGTGACAGGCACTTGCACTTGATTGGTGTCAGCGTAATCCAGGGATTGACTGTCCCTCAACCACACCACACCCGGAGGCTCCTCTCCACCCCCCATCTCCCTGGAGAGTACAGAGCACCTGTAGCGGCTTACCCAGGGATAATGTTACGTGGGCCGGGCTCTTCAAAAATTGAAAAACTTCATTTAAAAAAACAGGTGGGACACCCACAACACCTCTGAATGTTAAACTGATATTCAGTGACTATTGCTTTTAATTCATTCATAGATTAATAAATACCAAAGTTCATTAGGAGAAGCATGAGTTAAGAGTAGTTTAACATTAAATAGAGAGTAAAATTGTATTGTCAATTCCATTTAATACTAGCCTACAGATGTAGGATCTTAATTTGATCGCCCTCTTGCAAGAGAACTTTACCGCACTGCAGGAACTATAAAACTTGAAGTGTATTTGAGGTTTTAAAAGGCTTCCGAAGTTTGTAATTTGATGTGATTTTCCGTACGAAAAAATGTATCAAACCCTACAAAAATGTTCATGAATTATAATCCACGTAATAATTAACATTTTCTGTTGCTGCAGGATTCTTTCCTGTTGAAGCAAACTGGCTCAAATTAAAAACCTACATCTGTAACTATATCAGTCTAAAACCTTTGTAAGTAAGATAAACCATAATGAAGGAAAAACATATACATATACTTTTAAAAAGGTTTTTCAAATAATAAAATATACGTTATGACAGCGCCTCCGTTATCGTCCATGCTGACTCACCTGGCCCTGTAGCTATATCCATCAACAGAAGAACAAATAACGCCACACACCCTCCGCTGCCGTTCTTCCTCGTTCAGGTTTGCTCTTGGAGAAGAAGATTACTCTCTACTATGCCTCAGACATATTTACACGATTCCTGGCAAGAATTAGTCATCTTCCTCGCACAGTATCCAGATGTTAGACTTTATTTCATGAAGGTTTCAGCTGCTTACCAAAAAAAGTATACGTTACACTATGCCATGGGAATTCTTGAAATAGTTTTGCTCCTGCGAGGAGTCGAATTAAAATATAGGATACATCAAATCCAGCTAGTTTAGTTTGTAATAAGCAAATAGTGCGCGAGTAGTAGACAGTCTCAACATGGGTTGAATTACTCTATGGGCAAACTTTAGCTCTTTCCCTCCATTACTCCTCCCTCCCTTCTCTTCACTTACTTTATTGACCGTCATGCACACTCAACCGTTGAAGAAACACTCCTCGACCGAATTTGGGAAAGCCTGCTCCATAATGAATGGAATTCTATAGTATTCCAATTCAATATTTCAAGGAAAAAATGATTGTGTGTGTGTAAGTGTCTGTCATGGAATAAACGTGGCAAAAACAAATGTAGACATTAACCACTGGGCAAAAAAAGGTTGAATCAACATTGTTTCCACATCTAAATCCACTGTCATAACATGATATACCAGTCAGCTGAGAAAACAGTAAAATGGTCAATAACATTATTATCTTAGAGGCAGCAGACTTTACACATGCAAAAACAAATGTATAGGCCTACTTTTTTATCGTTAACTAATTTAAGGGGCACATTTCAGTCCTCAAGACTAGCCGGATGTGTTCTAAAATGAGGAAACAGAGGATTTAGTAGTAGGCTATTTCCTGGTTTTGACTAAGTGGTGTACAGCTACGACCAGAAGTGACTTTTATGTAGCATGTTAATAGAACTTACGCAGCAAGTTAGGAGAATTAACGTAGTAGGTTAGGAAACCAGTTTAAGGTTATCTAAAACGTTCTCATAACCTGCCATGAAAAGTCACTTTCTGGCTGTACTCCATCTAGTCACAACCCTATTTCATGGCAACATAAAAAACATTCAACATACAGTCCATGGGGTATTATTGCGCCCTTGTGGACGTTCTTAGAATCACAACACTGCAATAAAATGTCCTAAACCAGAACAGCATAATCTCATGCCATAGCAGTGCTCTTCAATCATAGTCCTTGGGGTTCATCGATGGCTAATACTACCTGATTCAAATAATCAACTAATAATTATCAAGCCTAAAATGAACCTTGTTTGACGGTGGGCCGGAGCAAAAGCCTTACACACCCTGTTGGTCCTCAGAGCCAGGCTTGAAAAACAAGATGTTATACATGATCTCTCATCTGGATATTCAAATAATGAATGACAGAAAAGCACATCTTCGTATGAAAGAATATGCTAGCATATGATAAAGGATGGATGCACGTATGAGAAAACTTAATGTCAGTTTTCATTGTTAAAGTTCTTATGAACAACAAACAAATCAAATGTTTATCTGCAGAGATGTGAATGACTGTTATCCTGCAGCAAAATGCTTAAGGTCTGTTCCATGTATGATATTTCAAAACCATATGGGATTGATGCTGCAACATTCACATAGGCTATTATAGATTAACATGGAATCAGTCTGTCCATTCCTATTTCCCACAAACCATCTGTGGAGAGATACAGCAATCCCCTGCGGCCGCCATAATCTGGGGTCAAAGGCCAGTGAGGGATTGTCAATGTGATCTCATTGCACCCTACCACAGGGGGTTGTTGTTGACTTCACATGAAAGTGTTAATGGGATTAAGATTAAGAAATACACCAATTATTGAGGATTTAAATCACTGTACATGTTTTAGTGATTGAGAACTTGAATCACTGAGTCATAGTACATGTTTTAGTGATTGAGGACTTAAATCACTGAGTCATGGTGCAAGTGTTAGTTATTTTAGTGCATGCAAGTATCGATAGGAAATACTATCAAGTGGCTCAAGAGAAGAGAGGAGCTGGTGGTTATGTACCATGTCAGTAATAGCACAATAGACAGTACAGATTATATGTGCTTTACCCAGTGAATGCGTGCTTTCTGTAATTCTATATGCATTAGTGAAAATGTTGAATAAATGGTTAGGCTATAGGTCATTTTGTAGGTTAGGAGTTTTGCATTAGATTTGACCATTCATACTTCAGTACTATACTTTTGATTTGCACTGGCATGTGTTGTTTATGTGATTGTACTTGGCTTGCCTAAGGACAGTAAAACCAATCTCATTCCAAGCTTCTGAACTGCCCCTGTGTGGGATGCTCCAGCTGAATGGGGATTATGCCTCGGCACTAAAACACACCAAACACACACAGGCATGCTCACTCGCCCACTTTGCATCCTTCCTAAATACAGCCATCGCTCTCTCCATCTCTTGCGCCTTGTCTCTCATGGAGGGTAACCTTTAAATATGAGTGTTGCAGGGATTCACCGTGGATTTCTCAGGAAGTATGGTAAGACACTAGTTCTCCTCTCTTTTACTTTAGTTATTTTTGTTTAGTAGTAATAATTGGTAGGACGTTACTTTAAATATTATTGTAATGTACATTTATTGATGTTTTTTTTAATGTATTAATTTCTGTAAAATAATGATTATCTTCAGTTTTGGGACAAAATTGAAGCCTATGTCAAATCCATAGAAATATTTATTAGATGATGGCTAGCATAAACAGACAAGCTTCTTTTGCATTATGACAACAGGGAAATGTTTTACAGTCTATGTCCGGTGCTAAGCTAGATCTATTGAGCTTTACTGGCATCAATACAGCATTTATAAATTGTGACTAAATACAGGACACTTAGGAGTGGGCAGCAGGTAGCCTAGTGATTAAGCTCGTTGGGCCAATAACCGAAAGGTTGCTGGTTTGAATCTCAGAGTTGACTAGGTGGAAAAAATGTGTTGTAAAATAAGTGGGGCATGTTCCATCAACATACAATGCATTGCATAACGTGGAATTAGTTGGGCAAATGCAGAGAAAAATAGTGCTTCAGAGTTCTGGCACAGACAATCTAGGGCAGGAATAGATCAAGAATAGATTAGTAAATCAGACCACATCATTTGTATCAATTAACGAGGACATGGTCATATGATGCAGTCAAATGCCATATGCTAGTGGGATAACAGCTGTTCAGACTGTCTCCTGTCCGGGACTGATGGTTCTATATGCTCTGATGAAGTGCATCACTTTGGTTTGCATATGTAGGGAGTGGATCCAGATGTGTGGCACTGTTTATTCTAGTTCAAGTGCACGCTATAGGCAGTATTATCTGCTTGGTCCAGCCCCCTCTTGATCCTCCAACCATGTGACTTGTTTTAATCCTAAAGGAGGAGAGGATAGGAAGCAGAGAGTGGACATGTTTGAAACCACTGGCACACTGCTTCCATCATCATCATTGTGAAAGCGTTAGTTTAACCTTGTACTGCAGTGGGCTAAATCAGAGTCCCACAGGGTGTTTCTTGGTAGTCTTAAACAAATCTACTTTGAAACAAAAGTATTGATCCTGCCATCGTGCTTTGGTTGTTAAATATTTCTGTTCTGAAAAATGTATGTAGTCCTAAGTGCCTCTAAAGAGCTTTGTCTTTGTTTGTTCCGCTCTCTCACCATCCATCATGCACTCATCCTGCTTCCTGTCCCCTGCACTACCAACCTCCACCTCTCACTTCCAGGTGGCTTCATGTTCAAACAATGGAAGGAGAGGTACCTCATATTGACAGCTGACGGCTGTGTGTTGGTGAGTCGCGATGCAGTGTCCCCTCCTGACCAGATGGTGGCATTGCAGGGGGGCTGTGAGGCCATCGTGGAGGGCAGGGAGATCCTGGACCTGCCCAAGCTGCCCTCTGGAGGACGCAGGGACTGCTGCTTTGCTCTGATCCTGCCTCAGGAGAAGTTCCTGCTGCTACTGGCTGACAACGCAGAAGAATGCAGGTCAGTTGGCAGAGCAATGTGAGATAGAGGCTGGGGTGGGATGGGGATTACTGGAGTTGGCAGCATTGTGCATTGTCAGCGATTTACTTTCTTTCATCTCACGTTGATGAAACTATGTTCTGAGTACTACTGAAGTAATAATGTGTCATATTCTCTCCTCAGTCAATGGGTCAACATGCTGAGGAAAGTGCGAGAGGTGAGTCTATGCCTCCTTAATTTGAATCTTAATCCGCCTTCCTCATTTAAAAAAACTGTGAATGTTGTCAGTGATGTGTCTGTGAGCGATAGCATTGCAATATTTAGGGTATTCTTCCTCAACGGTTTGATATCACAGCTATACACTTTTCTACTCTACAGAGTGTATCATCACCAATGTCCTCCTGTAGACGCCATAATGCTTCAACACGATGCATCACTGACAGAGACCCGCTTCCAGACCCCATTTCTGACAAAGATCCCCCAACTCCACCGCTGAGTGATATGGAGATCTTATCTCCTGGGCCAAGATACCCTGGGCCAAGATCTTCTGGGCCAAGATCTCCTGGGCCGAGATCTCCTGGGCCAACCTCTCCTGGCTTAATCTCTGCTGGGCCAAATTCTCCTGGGCCAACCACAGGTGACATTCAACAAAAGGAAAATGGTGAGAAATACAGGATTTACGGACATTACTAAACAAACTTGTTTATGCAATTTTGTCTCTGAATTAATTTACCCACTTTACCCAGTCCATTAAGTTTTTCTTTGGTTGAGTCTGTAGGAAAAAAAAACCTGCAGTCCAGTGGCGTAGAGTAGACAGAAACTAAGGATGTGCATGACATTCTCTCCATCCTCCACCACAGGCCAGAAATCTCCCCATATGAAGAGGGACAAAGGGACTAGTCGTTCAGTGGGCTGTCTGCGCCATGGCACCAGCCATGATGCCCAGGCAGTGAGGGCTGTGTATCTGCTGATGGGAGGGGCCGCTGCTTCCTCTGCCATGGGTTACCTGGGTGCATGCTCTCCTGCTAATCCTGACGTAAGGCCTCCTGACCTGCCGCCCAGCACAGACTTCTCTAACCTGGGCTCAGCAGGGGCATACCACTCCTGCAACCAGACTGTTGTTGACTCTCCTCACTTCCACAGCTTTGACTTTGAGGGGGCAGACTCAGACTTTGATGCCTTTGACTGTGGGGGATTTTCATTCTAGGGGGGAAATTATGATTTACCTACCGTCAAGACTTTCAATCCTCCTGTTCATTCTTTATGAAAATACAAGGGCAATAATTGCCTCTTATTGTTGCCACCCTTTGTAAGTGATATGTACTGATGCAAAACATTTGAGCTATTTTATCTTATCTTTGATATAATGTATTTGGTTACAACCTGTCTGCTGTCATCCTCTGGCTATGGAGAGAGCGTGGATTTCTTGATGCCGTTTTAAATAACGTAATGTAAGCATACCTTGTCTTTATAACTATTTGCCCCACACCTATCTCCTTAACTCTTGCTCTGCCATGTGTTAACTAAGTTCATTGTCATTGTTTCGTTTCCTTATTTATATGTTGCTTAAATAAATGCCAGGGTTCGATAGAAAATGTTTTGTGCTTTCTTGTCTCTTTCATTTCCATAGCGAGCAATACGCAGCCTTGTGTAGCCTAGCACACATTAATGTATCATCACATTAGGGGTGAGTGGAGCAATTTTTTACATTCAGCGTCACTCTGTCAAGAGTAATATAGTATTATTTATTTAAAAGATATCTACATATATTTATGAATGTTGTGCATCCCTGGAAATAATCACAATTCATGTAAACATTACAATTTTGAAAACATAGCTTGTACAAAAAAAGTGGTCTCTTGGCACAACTTACCCCAGGTATGGGGTAAATTTAACCACCTACAAATGACAGTACTGAATTAAATATTACCACTACCTTTTAAAAACCATGTCTATCTTTATTTCACAAACACAATTCAACACAATAACAATCACTTTCTTGTCTTTCAATCATTTTAAAGGGGCAATATGTAACTTTTTGGGTGACCCGACCAAATCCACATATAAATGTGAGTTCTATAGATCTATCATCCTACTTGAAAGCAGTAGATCTGTTCTATGTGTGCTATTTCTATGCTTCCTGTTCTTAAGTTTTGTTTTTGTTCTGTTCATTTTGTTTTTGTTTCACCAGCTTCAAACAGCTGAAACAGCAATATTTTTGGTTGGAAAATATATGGCAAATATATTTCACAGTGGTTTAGATGGTACAATGTTTTGCCACACTATACTAAGTTATTTTGTCAAATAAACTGAAATTAGGCGACTATTAGAGTTTTAGCAACCAAGAAATGGTGGAGCGATTTCTGCATAGTGCAACCTTAAGCATATTTCAATACAGGCTTATCGCCTAAAAAAAAAACATTGTACTTTTTTTTACACTTTTGACATAAGCCAGGCCGTGTTGTTACCTCATATCCCAGCGATAATACTTTGCATTAAGTCTGGGAAGAAACAATGACATTTGCTCAACTTGCCATTGGCTCACCATATTGGCTCAATTTACCCCATAGCCATTGTCTAAACTTACCCCTGGCAAACATTTTGACTATATTAGCCCACACAGCTAAAAGGATGCACTTCCTGCTAGGCAGTGTTATGAAGTACTTATTAAGTAAAAATATTTTAAAGTACTACTTAAGTAGTTTTTTTGGGGGTATCTGTACATCACTATTTATATTTTTGACAACTTTTGCTTTTACTGTCAACTTCACGCATTTATCAAGTGAACATCCCTGGTCATCCCTGCTGCCTCTGATCTGGCGGACTCACGAATCACAAATTCTTCGCTTGTAAATTACTTTTACTCAAGTATAACATTTGGCAACTTTTTCCACCACTGATGCTAGGTTTAGGGTAACATGTTGAAGCTTATAGAGACCCCAACTGATGTATAAAACAATCCTAAAATGATCTATTTTCGATTAGATACAAGCAAGCATCATGAAATCTCTAACACAATATATTAATTTGACTTGGTGAAAATCCATTATTTGGACATAACTTGCTCACCACTTTTTCCAACGTGGTTTCTTCCTTCATAGACTACATGAAATGAGGACCTCGTCCTAAATATTTGGTCAAAATATTAATTTTGTGCATTGTTTCCTAAGAAACACGGGTGGCTCACGCATAGACCATTTGGCTCAACTGACACCACTCTCCCCTACATTACATATATTTTATTGATAGAAATATACACAGCCAGCTATACTATTGTACAGTGTATGTGGAAGAAAACACTTCCATGGCAATAAACTAGTGGACAATTAATTTCCCTAGTTTCCTACAAGGTCATCCAACAATCCATACTGACTGTTCGAAGGAAGGGAACAAGTCACATGTTCTATGTGTGGATTTTGAATGCGCGCTTTGCCTGCTTTCTATCGTCAACCTCCGTAGTTTCCTGTTTGGTTTCCAAGGAAATGAGGATCATGGTGGCTTCGGTATTTTCATCTGAGTGAATCCTTGGGGTATGTTTTTTAAAACATTATTATTGTTTTTCATTGGCAATGTTTTATATAAATTGTTGAAACGTTAGCTAATCAAACGTGCTAGCTTGCTAGCTAACCAACAACCATTTTGCAGGCCAGCTATGTTGACGAATGTATCTTTTGACCCTACGAGGCTAGCTAACGTTAGCCAGCTAGCTATAACGTTACTCCTAACTAACGTTAATCCCAGCTAGCTAAGGACTGTAAACAGAGATTTACACCGATTCAACGTTATGTTCTCTACCTGCAGGAAAAGGAGCTGCACAGATACCGGTAATGGCAGAGCTGCACATTATCGGTCAGATCGTTGGGGCTAGCGGCTTCCCTCAGAGCAGTCTCTTCTGTAAATGGGGAATTCATACAGGTGTTTTTCCGTTATAATCAGATTATTTGATTGAGTATGATGTGTACTTTACCTTGCATGGAGACTTCTCTCTGGCCTGAAGGAGGGGCAGACCCAGGTGGATTTGCCTCAGACGGGGGATACGGCATACTGGAGTCATCCCATTGATCTGCACTACACTACTAAAGGACTGCAAGGTAACAAACTAGCTTCCTGACAAATTCAAAGTAACAGTTCATCACAAATGTAAATCAAAAGCTAGCTACAGTATATACATAGTCACATCTACCACGCCTAGTTTTCAGGGTAATACTAGGGTAAGACTTGTTTGTCTTTTATTCTCCTTCAGGTTGGCCCAAGCTTCACCTGCAGGTTTGGCACCAGGATTCATTTGGGCGCTGTCAGCTGTATGGTTATGGATATTGCCATGTGCCCTCCAGCCCAGGGCACCACCATGTACGCTGTGTGACCTGGAGACCACTGGGATCCTGGCAAGAGCAGATAGCTCAAACCTTTGTGGGTGGAGGTCCCCAGCTGCGCTCCCCAGACCTCGTATACAGTGGGGCGGACAGATATAGGCTGCACACAGTTGCTATGGGCACTGTGGAGTTGGAGCTAGGCATCATCATGCGACACTTTGACAGATATGGTGTAGAGAGCTGAAATGTAGAGATGGGACAGCGAAGGGTGAATGGAGGGAGGCCTGAATGGAGCACTGTATTGTTAGTGGGTGGGTGGGGGCGGTGTGGATTTGGACCATATCTGCACCGGGGCACATAAAATAAGGTCAGATGATATATTTTGCCTTGTGAGATGTGTTGATGTGACATTCATGCTGAGAAGAACCCAACATGCAAATGTAGGTATTTCCCCTCTTTCTCCACCAGCAGCGTGTGTGGTGGTTGGGTGGGGTGAGACTTTCAACACCATCTGCCTTCCCGATTGTCAATATTTTTTAGAACATTTCATATAATCGAGGTTGTATTTTAAACAATGCGAGACAGATTTTGTACTGCACTTAATTTCAGTTTGATACTTTTCTATGAATTCCTTGTGTTTTATATAGTAGAATTATGTAAATAAATCAATACAATGTACCAAACCTGATGCCTTTGATCTTTAACCTAACTTACCTATCTTTTTGCTGTACAAATATTCACTCAAGGTTAGGCTTGCAAGTGCCATTACTGATATGCACAATTAATTCACTCATCAACATTTTCTGTAATATTATGAAGTACTTATTATCAATGTTTGATAGTAGGTGGTAAACACAGAGGTGAGACAAAATATATTAACTATGAATATATTGTATCCATGTCAGTCTATTTGGATGATACTCTGTTTTTAGCACTTGCAGGTCTATTGAATTTAGCAAATCAACCAGTTAACACAAGCCTACCAGGCGAGCTAAATTACTTCTGCTCGCTTCGAGGTAAGTAACACTGAAACATGCATGAGAGCATCATCTGCTGAGGACGACTAAACTCGCTCTCTGTAGCTGATGTGAGTAAGACCTTTAAACAGGTCAACATTCGCAGGGCCAGACAGATTACCAGTACGTGTACTCCAAACATGCACTAACCAGGACCCTGGGACTAAACACCTCCCTCTGCAACTGGATCCTGGACTTCCTGACGGACCGCCCCCAGGGGGTAAGGGTAGGTAACAACACATCCGGCACGGTGATCCTCGGAGTGCCAAGTCTAGGTCCAAGAGGCTTCTAAACAACTTCTACCCCCAAGCCATAAGACTCCTGAACATCTAATCGAATAGCTACTCAGACTATTTGCATTGCCCCCACCCCATCTTTTACGCTGCTGCTATGCTCTGTTCATTATCTGTGCATAGTCACTTTAACTCCACCTTCATGTACATATTACCTCAATTACCTGGATTAACCGGTGCCCCTGCACATTAACTCTGTTCTGGTACCCCTTATATATAGCTATGCTATTGTTATTTTACTGCTGCTCTTTAATTATTTGTTACTTTTTATTTATTTTATAGGTATTTTCATTGTTGGTTAAGGGCTTGTAATTAAGCATTTCACCTATTATATTCGGCGCAAGTGACAAATACAATTTGATTTAAGTTCTTCCATGTGTCTTGCCTTCCGGCAAAGTTAAAGGAAACAGCAACCCTGTACTTTGAAATGGCAGATGTTTCACAATGCTGCTCACTTCCTGGACTTAGAGCTTCATACTGTTTTAGTGCAAGAGGACAGGAACTAGACAGAAAAGCAACAGGAACTGGAATGAAAAGATCAGTGACTGATGATGGCTGCTAAAACTAACAACTCTAGGGTCTAATAGGGTAGATGGTTTTCTACGGTGTGTTGTTTTTTTTCTTATTTCTTTGTTTTAGTCTGAAACGTTTTAATTGACTGGATCTGGATATAGTAGACTAGAGAATGAGAAGGAGGCAGGCCTGAGCTGTAACTGTGTGGGTGAGTTAGATGACGCTGTTATGATGTCTACTCTGCTCTTTCATTTTTTTTTGTGGTGGACCTCTGTCTTGAGTGTTCTCAAGTTTAGCATGGCAAAGTGCATCTAGTGAATGACACAGCATCGGTCTTGGAACATTTGAAATGGTTAAGTAATTGAAGCTAGGTAGTTTTTTTGTTTTTCTTACAACATTTCTGGTGCTTTGTGCAATACGGTATGTTGTGTGCATGTATTTATGTACAACTGGTTTAGACATTTACATTAATATTGTGCTCTTCTAGACTAATGATATGGCCCTTTGCTTTGGCTTAGTCTGAAGCAGTTTATCTGATGAAAGAAGTGAGTCAGCTGACTAAAACTCATATTCAATAACGTTGTAGGAAGAGACTGTCACATTTGCTTAAACAATTTGTTAACTGATTTTAACAAATACATTTTTATAGAGAGTTGGGAAGACAGTTGAGACAACTTGACAATTTTCATTGAGATTTTCCTCTGTTACTTTCCAAATCTCAGTTTACACAGGGTCTCCTAAGAGCTTGTTTGTTATTTTAAATTGGGTCCCAGGGACGGAGAGTAATGTGGTGATGTGCTGTAGTTCATTCATTCATGAATTGAGACTGCCTCTAGAGAGCACTGTGAGAGTCTGAGGCACCACGCCAGCGAGACAGTGACTCAGTTTAGGCTGAGCTCTTTTGGTGGTGAACTCTATGTGGTTCTAGTCTGGGATCTGACCTCGGCTCAAGAGCTAGCACCAGTCTCTGAGGAGCTCAACTTGAGATACTGAAGCCTCCTGGGTTGTTGTGACAGCAGCAGGAGAAGTACATTGAAATCAGTTCATGCAACAGGCTCAAAAGGACAGTAAATCCACATAATAGTCAACTCTGAAAGCCTGCTATCATAGACATTGTTCCTCTTTAAAGTGTGCAATGAGGGCAGTGTGTTTGATGCTGACTGCCTTATTGATGCTGGAATATGTGTGCCGGAGTGACACCATGTCCACCTGTAAGTCTCTGGACTTGGAGCTGGTGAAGAGGAAACGTATTGAGGCCATCCGTGGACAGATACTGAGCAAGCTGCGGCTACCCAAGGAGCCAGAGATTGACCAGGAGGGAGACACTGAGGAGGTCCCAGCTTCCCTGATGTCCATCTACAACAGCACAGTGGAGCTGAGTGAGGAGCAGGTGCACACGTACATACCGTCCACTCAGGATGCAGAGGAGGAGGCATACTTTGCAAAGGAGGTCCACAAGTTCAACATGAAACAAAGTGAGTAGATATATCCATGCATGCTGTCTACATGCACACACATCCTGCTGCTTACACAGGCTCTGGCTTGTCAAGTTAAAGTGGATGCTTCTCTAGCCTCACTTCAGTCAAGTATAGGCGTGTTAAATGGCTGATGTGTGTAGGGGGATCTTCAAAGGTCGATTTAAGATATAAACCCTAGCTAACCACAGGCCTTCACCATGGTAATTGCATAGCAATGCAAAAAAAATAGGCATTGTATATATTTTTCTTTTTGTCATAATCTTTGATCATCGCACCCATATTTGGAGTGAAATAACATTAGACCACATTGTCACTTACAATGTGAAGGGTGAGACAGATGGATGGGGCCAGTGGTTTCCTCTGACTGATTACTGTGTGCTTATTCTGGTTATCTGAATAGCTGGCAGGAAGGAACACTTGACTTAGTACGTGCTGTTAAATGACTGAGGTTCTGCCCTCAAATAGAAGGGCTGCTATCTCTGTATACCATGTAGCATCTGTCTAACTTTTCACCACCCTGGATTGAGGAGTGCAGGATGATGCAGAGAGGTTAGGTAGACATGCAAATTATTATTAAGGCTATTTCAACCTTGTCGTGAATAAGATCAATTTGAAGTGGTGCTGTAGTTTATGACTGGCATAAACTGCAGTTGGCAGATCATTTTTAGCATGTACATTTGTATAATTATGTCCTTTAGATAAGGTTGTTGACTGAAAATGGGTGTTTCTTCCATTGGTTTACTGAACTGACTGCAATGGCCCTGTCTGCTGTATGTAAAACCATGGCCTGCGTCAACCTTTTCACCTCTCCCTACCAGATGTTTCCTTCCCTTTGCTGGGTCCGTCCCCCTTTTTGTCTACAAGACAGTATACATCGCTACAGTGTAAACTTGTTGTCCAGGCAGTAACTCTGAGCAGGTTAGGTTTAAGCCAGAAGCCCTTAGGACCGCTGCCCTCTGATTAGATCCTTTTTGATGCCGCTGGTTTAATGTAATACAGCAGCATGGTGTGATCTAGCTTCCAGAGCAGAGCCTCACTTCCTCAGCGTCCCTGTCAATGTGTAATTATTGTTACAGATTCACAGAGGTCATTTTGGCTCCGGCAGATAGCATTTGAGGCCAAACCTGAAACTGCATTCGCCTCTCTCTGAGAGTGCCTTTTATATAACAGAATCTATCCACAATAGTTTTATTACCAGTACTATGGTCAAATGCAGCTTCTCTTTCGGTTTCTCTTTCTTTCTCTATACCCCCTCTCCCGCACTGACAGGTTCAGTAGTAGAAAGTACAAAAAAAAACATATTGACTCTCCTTTCCAAGGTGAGAACATCAGTAAGCACCAGATGCTCTTCAACATGTCTGAGATGCGGTCAGTATTGGGGACTGATCGACTGCTCTCTCAAGCTGAGCTCCGTCTCCTCATCAAGAACCATGGCCTGCTCGACGACAGCGAGCAGAGGCTGGAACTCTACAGAGGAGTTGGCGATAAGGCACGTTACCTGAAGTCCCATTTTGTCTCCAAGGAATGGGCCAATCGCTGGGTGTCCTTTGACGTAACACAGACTCTGAATGAGTGGCTGCAAGGGGCTGGTAAGCTACAATTTCCTTTAGGGTTGTAGATATAATTACATAACACAAACAGTATGTTGCAATACAGTTGCAATCATATCCTGTTACAAATCTGTGTCTGATTGAAGTGACAAAGCATGTGAAAGAACTGTCCAACAGACTTTTACACCTAAAACAGTATACCTATTCCTTCAGGTTTAAAAATAAGTTTGATACACCATTATATTAGTCATTTTGCAACACTTTACAGGAGAGGAGCAGGGATTCCAATTGAAGTTGCCTTGTGATTGTGGGAAACCAATGGAGGAATTCAGCTTCAAAATATCAGGTATTTGCAGTTTACTCCCATTCACTGTATTGAAATCAACTCAAGCCATACGTTTTCTGCCAAAACCTCCACTGTGAATCTCTTGCCTGACAGGTGTCAATGTTTTATACGATAGGGATGAACAAGCTGAGGGGAGATACAGAAACATTAGCCATGAAAATGCCATCAAAGCCTCACATTTTACTGATGTCACTTCCTGTGGAACGCCACAGCCAGCCTAGCTCTCGGAAGAAACGACAAACCACTACTGAAGAGATCTGCTCAGAGTGAGACTATCCTTTATTTTTAACGGCCCAAGAGCACATTTAGAATGATCAATTAATGTCTCTTAAATGTGTACTAACAAAGTTAATCTCTTTTGGCAGATATACTGTAGACTTACTTAGAGGCCGTGTTAACCCCCTCTTAATGCCCTGTTAGCTCCCTGTTAACTCCCCGTTAACGCCCTGTTAACTCCCTGTTTGTAAGTAATAAGGTGTATAACTCACAGGTGTGTGTATCCCCCAGTAAATCGGAGAGTTGCTGTGTGCAAAGACTTTACATTGACTTCCGTAAGGATCTGGGCTGGAAGTGGATCCATGAACCCACTGGCTACTTTGCTAACTACTGCATCGGCTCCTGCACCTATATATGGAACACAGAAAACAAGTATTCCCAGGTAAATGCTACCAGTCATATTTTTGTAGACGTCCCCATTGTTAACTGTCTTTCAAGGATCTGTACAGTCGGGGTGTTCAGTAATCAGACGCTGTATAGCCACGGGGGGAGATGGTCTGTTCAGTGAGATATCTAGTGTTGTTTACCCAACCACAGGTACTGGCTCTGTATAAGCACCACAACCCCGGAGCCTCTGCCCAACCCTGCTGTGTTCCACAGGTCTTGGAACCCCTACCCATCATCTATTATGTGGGGAGACAACACAAGGTCAGTGAATACTGTATAGTTAGAAGTATCAAATGAAACTCTCATAACATCCTCACCGAATTTAAATCATAGTCAACACAGTTGCTGGGTTTGACTACGTATTTATAATGTCTATCCATTGAATGTGCTTTTTTTCACAGGTGGAGCAGTTGTCCAATATGATTGTTAAGTCCTGCAGGTGTAGCTAGAATTACTGCACATGTCTCTCCATGTTCTTGTCCATTGTATTTCCTTGTTCTCATGGGGATACAAAATGGGGGCTGATCCTTTTTGATGCCGCTGGTTTAGTGTAAAATGCTTGTCCCTTGGAAATCAGGATGTAGTCAAGACATTCATTTACGAAGGGTACTATTATAATTGTGTTTGGGTGGTGTCTCTAGTCTGCATTTTTCATTTAGCTTTCCCCAGCAGAGAATTTGTTTATGTTTAGTGATTTGTTAATTAATGTTTTCTTATTTTATTTTAAATATATGTAGTGCTTTATGGAGTTTAAAAAAATGTTGTTTAGACTTGTCAATGTCCCGGGTATGTCAATAGTCTTGACTTATTGTCACTGTGTTGCAGTATTTGTGCTCCCTGGGAAATATAGAGGAAAGCGAGAGGCTAAGACGGGATTAGTTTGGGTTTACTACTTAAAATAATGAATGTAGAATAGCAACTTCCTCTCAATATTTTTGTCATTATTCTCTTTTGAATAAATGTATCTGCATCACACCACTTATCAAGTCTTTGACAAGATGGCACAGATAGAGATGGAAGCTTCGCTTCAAGCCCTTAGGAAACTGTGCAGTATTTTGTTTTTAATGTATTATTTCTTACATTGTTAGCCCAGAAAATCTTAAGTGTAATTACGTATAGCCGGGAAGAACTATTGTATATCAGAGAGTTACCAGCACTACAACCAGGAATACAACTTTCCCAAAGTGGAACCTTTGTCTGCACCTCCCAGGGTATTTGAACTGATTCCAGAGGCCAACTAAAAACAACGCTGTCGGAGGAGAGGGTGCCTGAGCGGTCTTCTAGTGAGGCTTCGGATGCGCGCACACCACAAACCGCTTCCGAGTATATTACTCGCTAAAGTCCGGTCCCTAGTTAACAAAGTCGCCGAAATTGGGGCAAGAGTTGCTTTCCACAGAGATATCCGGGATTATAACATACTCTGTTTCACAGAGACATGGCTAGCTGGGGACATGCTGTTGGAGTCCGTACAGCCAACGGGATTTTCAGTGCATCGCACCTACAGGAACAAACATTTCTCTGGTAAGAAGAAGGGCAGGCGTGTCTGTTTCGTGATTAACGACTCATGGTGTAATTGTAACAGCATACAAGAATTCAAGTCCTTTTGTTCACCTGACCTAGAATTCCTCACAATCAAATGCCGACCCTATTATCTCCCAAGAGAACCCTCCTCGGTTACTGTCACAGCCGTGTATATCCCCCCGCAAGCGGATACATAGACGGCCATCAAGGAACTTCACTGGACTTTATTCAAACTAACAACCATAAATCCTAAGGCTGCATTTATTGTAGCTGGGGATTTTAACAAAGCTAATCTGATAACAAGGCTACCTAAATTCTATCAGCATATCGGTTGCAGTACACAGGCGAGTAACACACTCGACTGCTGCTACTCAAACTTTTGTGATGCATATAAGGCCCTCCCTCACCCTCGTTTTGGCAAATCTGACCATGACTCCATCTTGTTGTTCCCCTCTTATAGGCAGAAACTAAAACAGGAAGCTCCCATGCTTAGATCTATCCAATGCTGGTCTGACCAATCGGATTCCACGCTTTAAGATTGCTTCGATCACGTGGACTGGGATATGTTCCGGATAGCCTCAGACAATTGACATTGACGTATACGCTGACTCGATGAGCGAGTTTATAAGGAAGTGAATAGGAGATGTTGTACTCACTGTGACTATTAAAGCCTTCCCTAACCAGAAACTGTGGATTGATGGCAGAATTTGCACAAAACTGAAAACACGTACCGCCGCATTTAATCATGGCAAGGCGACAGGAAACATGACCGAATACAAACAGTGTAGTTATTCCCTCTGTAAGGCAATCAAAAAGCCAAAACTTCAGTATAGAGACAAAGTGGAGTCCCAATTCCGTACAAGCTAAACACCTTCTTCGCCCACTTTGAGGATAACACAGTGCCACCAACGCAGCCCGCCACCAAATACTGTTGGCTTTGCTTCTCGGTGGTCGACGTGAGTAAGACATTTAAGCGTGTTAACCCTCTCAATGCTACCGGTCCAGATGACATCCCTATCTGAGTCCTCAGAGCATACGCAGACCAGCTGGCTGGGGTGTTTACGCACATATTGAATCTCTCCTGTCCCCACTTTCTTCAAGATGTCCACCATTGTTCCTGTACCCAAGAAAGCAAAGGTAATTCAATTAAATGACTATCACCCTGTAGCACTCACTTCTGTCATCATGAAGTGCTTTGAGAGGCTAGTTAAGGATCATATCACCTCTAACTTACCTGACACCCTAGACCCACTTCCATTTGCTTTCCACCCCAATAGATCCACAGACGATGCAATCGCCATCGCACTGTAAACTCCCCTATCCCATCTGGACAAGAGGAATACCTATGTAAGAATGCTGTTCATTGACTATAGCTCAGCCTTCAACATCATAGTATCCAAGCTCATCACTAAGCTTGGGGGCCTGGGTTTGAACCCTGCCCTGTGCAACTGGGTCCTAGACTGACGGGCTGCCACCAGGTGGTGAAGGTAGGAAACAACACCTCCCCTTCGCTGATCATCAACACAGGGGCCCCACAAGGGTCAGCCCCCTCCTTTACTCCCTGTTCACCCATGACTGCGTGGCCAACTCAATCATCAAGTTTGTAGATGACACAACACAGCCTGATTACCAACAATAACGAGACAGCCCTGGGAGTGTGGTGCCAGGAAAATAACCTATTACTCAATGTCGATAAAACAAAGGAGCTGATAGTGGATTTCAGGAAACAGCAGAGGGAGCACGCCCCTATCCACGTCGAAGGGACTGCAGTGGAGCATTTGAAAAGCTTCAAGTTCCTTGGTGTACACATCACTGACGATCTGAATTGGTCCACCCACACAGAACGTGAAGTGAGGAAGGCACAACAGTGCAATAGCTTGGCACCTAAAACACTCAAACTTTTACAGATCCACAATTGAGAGCATCTTGTCGGGCTGTATCACCGCCTGGTACGGCAACTGCACCACCCGAAAATGCAGAGTTCTCCAGAGGGTGGTCTGCCCAATGCATCACCGGGGGCAAACTACCTGCCCTCCAGGACACCTACAGCACCCGACATCACAGGAAGGCCAAAAAGATAACTGAAACACAAGTATTTTGCTACACACGCAACAACATCTTCTAAACACGTGTAGGTGAGAAATAACATATTATTTGATTATTGGCCTTTTGCAGTTGAACCTGAGGTGAGGAAGAATGTTTTAGGCTTACCAGAGTTACTCCTATAATCAAACAATATAATGCTAATCTTTATTTTTTAATCTGATAAAAAAAAAAAATTTTGCCTCCTTCTGTACGTGTATATCTGTATAGCAGACGCAGTAGCCTGTCTTACAAGGATAAAGAAATGCATGTTCGTGGGTTGTAAACATGCCGCCGACATATCTATCTAAATATATATATTTTTATATTATCATACAGTGGACCCCCAAGCCTATAGGCCTATGCATGCAATGCCCTGACTAATTTAGTGCTAAAATCTCCGACAGCTGAACCATGAGATGGACAATTAGGGACAATTCAAAATTTACTTGGGGAAGAGGGGCTGGCCCAACTCTAGGTGTCATGAAACCCCCCCAACATTAAACATATTTTCACAGGACCCTCTCCTTTTACCCCCACTATTAACTCAAAATAATGTTTATGGCTACACAACAATAACTATAGCTACCATGGAAGAACTGGGACATTTTCAGCTTTCAGTAATTGTGTACAGATCCTTGCGACATGGGGCCATGCATTATCATGCGGAACCATGAGGTGATGGCGGTGGATGAATGGCATGACATTGGGCCTCAGGATCTCGTCACAGTATCTCTGTGCATTACAATTGCTATCGATAAAATTTATATTGTGTTCGTTGTCCGTAGCTTATGCCTGCCCATGCCATAACCCCATGGGGCACTCTGTTCACAACGTTGACATCAGCACCATGGGGGCACTCTGTTCACAACGTTGACATCAGCACCATGGGGGCACTCTGTTCACAATGCTGACATCATCAAACCGCTTGCCCACATGACACCATACACGCTGTCTGCCATCTGCCCAGTACAGTACTTCTCCAGGGTGCCATCAAAGGGTCTAGCGGAATGCTTGTTCCTAGCTCCAACAGTGCAGTGGTATCTAAATTCACAACAATACACACACATCTAAAAGTGAAAAAATATAATTAAGAAATATATAAATATTAGGACAGTACATAGGCAGTTCCCATTCAAGTCAGGACTGGCAGCCATTGCTAGTGAATCAATGAATTTAACAGTCAACGTGCCAGGGTTAGAGGTTCTGAAGTCCTATGGATTACATCTATGGCCACAACTTAACAAGCTGTTCTATATTTGACACGCATGCTGCCCAAATTGCAGTCTTCCTGACTGTAAGTGGTTGTGATGAAACTTAATCCACAGCAATGTTTTAGAAGCTATTGATCCTCTAGCAAAATTATACTCTCTGGTGTCATGGCCAAAAGTTTTGAGCATGATACAAATATTAATTTCCACAAAGTTTGCTGCTTCAGTGTCTTTAGATATTTATGTCAGATGTTACTATGGAATACTGAAGTATAATAACAAGCATTTCATAAGTGTCAAAGGCTTTTATTGACAATTTAAATGAAGTTGATGCTTAGAGTCAATATTTTCAGTGTTGACCCTTCTTTTTCAAGACCTCTGCAATCTGCCCTGGCATGCTGTCAATTAACTTCTGGGCCACATCCTGTCTGATGGCAGCCAATTCTTGCATAATCAATGCTCAGAGTTTGTTAGAATTTGTGGGTTTTTGTTTGTCCACCTGTTTCTTGAGGATTGACCACAAGTTCTCAATGGGATTAAGGTCTGGGGAGTTTCCTGGCCATGGACCCAAAATATCAATGTTTTGTTCCCCGAGCCACTTAGTTATCACTTTTGCCTTATGGCAAGGTGCACCATCATGCTGGAAAAGGCATTGTTCATCACCAAACTGTTCCTGGATGGTTGGGAGAAGCTGCACTCGTAGGATGTGTTGATACTATTCTTTATTCATGGCTGTGTTCTTAGGCAAAATTGTGAGTGAGCCCACTCCCTTGGCTGAGAAGCAACCCCACACACGAATGGTCTCAGGATGCTTTACTGGTGACAGGACTGATGGTAGTGCTCACCTTGTCTTCTCCGGACAAGCTTTTTTCCAGATGCCCCAAACAATCGGAAAGGGGATTCATCATGGAAAATGACTTTACCCCAGCACTCAGCAGTCCCCTGTACCTTTTACAGAATATCAGTCTTTCCCTGATGTTTTTCATGGAGAGAAGTGGCTTCTTGGCTGCCCTTCTTGACACCAGGCCATCCTCCAAAAGTCTTCGCCTCACTGTGCGTGCAGATGCACTCACACCTGCCTGCTGCCATTCCTGAGCAAGCTCTGTACTGGTGGTGCCCCGATGCTGCAGCTGAATCAACTTTAGGAGACAGTCCTGGCGCTTGCTGGACTTTCTTGGGTGCCCTGACGCCTTCTTCACAACAATTGAACTGCTATCCTTGATGTTATTGATGATCTGATAAATGGTTGATTTAGGTGCAATCTTACTGGCAGCAATATCCTTGCCTGTGAAGCCCTTTCTGTGCAAAGCAATGATGATGGCACACGTTTCCTGGCAGGTAACCATGGTTGACAGAGGAAGAACAATGATTCCAAGCACCACCCTCCTTTGAAGCTTCCAGTCTGTTATTCAAACTTAATCAGCATGATAGAGTGATATCCAGCCTTGTCCTCGTCATCACTCATACCTGTGTTAATGAGAAAATCACTGACATGATGTCAGCTGGTCCTTTTGTGGCAGGGCTGAAATACAGTGGAATTTTGTGGGGGGGATTCAGTTCATTTGCATTGCAAATAGGGACTCTGTTATTCGTCTGATCATTCTTCATAACATTTGGGAGTATATGCAAATTACCATCATACAAACTGAGGGAGCAGACTTTGAAAATGTATATTTGTGTCATTCTCAACTTTTTGCCACGACTGTAGTATTTCAAATGATTTGTATTTATGTCTGTTCGGACAGGAGTAATTTAAGACTCATTTTGGCTAAATTATTTAAATTTATCACAGGGTGCTGCAGCACCCCTACTTCCTGCGGCTATGGACACCGATGTGGGGGTGTTTTTGTTTCATTTGGAATGTGTTTTTATTTTAATATTTACCACTAGCAGTGCACGTTGTATTTTATACCAATAGGATAATGGTTAAATTAGCATTATTAAGTTTGTCTTTGTTGCATTTATGGGGGCTCATTCACACTCTGAATATGTCAACCATCTCAACAGGCAGCTTGAATGAAATTGTTATGCTATGTCAGGTCAATGTGATAGGGCTGGTTGGCTCTCACTCAAGGTTGAGTGCGAGTCTTTGTGCTGGCAGACACCTGCACCACACTTCTTTTCACATTTCCCACTTCTCAGTGCCATAACAAATAACTGTTGGGGACAAATAAAAAATCAGAGCTATGCCCTAGAGGCTCAATTCAATAAACAAGGTTACAACTTTGAACAACAGTTTCCAGTAAATCACTGTCTCAGACATTATCAATATATTTGATTTCTTTACATCATTAAACTTTTTGAAAGCATAACAGGCCTTAATTACAATGAAAGTACTCCAGAGTGTTATTTATGTAAATGAATCACATTAAATCATATAAAGAAAAAAAAGCTAAGATATCTCCACAGCACTTTGCTACTGTAATTTAATTATGCCAATGTGCTTTCATTAATTGAAAACCCTTCATCTATTTTATGAGAATTTGTAAGATTCTTGTTTGCATAAAATAGACGGAGATCAGTATTTTCAATAATAGGTAACAGAATTTATTCTCGGAGCGCGCTCCCACTTCACCACGAGCAACAGTTTATATACAAATCATGACGTCATTTCATTGCTTTAACAGAATCCCCTGCTCTCGACCAGGACAAAGTGAGGTGAAAAGTTCATTCTAACTAACTAACACACTCCCAGGTAACTTTTGACCCCTCAATATTATCAATCAACACTGAGCTGACAGTTCTAATTAACAGAAAACCTAAGAATGCACTCACTGTCTTATCTAAAAACCCCAGAGCTCAGTTCTGTAGGTTCAATCATAGGTTAACGACCTTATGTGTTTACACAGTCCACAACCCGTTCTTTCTTCCTAGTTTGAATGGTGTTCATTAACTTTAATAACTCCTTGTCCGTGTCTCACAATCCCTTCTTATGAACTCATATTGTTAATCAGATGTAATAAAACAGAGTATAAGTTTTACTTAGTTACAGTTCCATTGAAAATGATTTGTTCAGCCATTTAATCATCATTTTCCCAACACCCTTGCAATGTGTCTTTTGTCATGTGAATTTGGCGGAACCTTTTTGTGCAATTTTCCTCAAGTCTATGATTGAGATGAGGTAAACTTCCTGCTGCCTCCACTCTACCATTCCTGAACGGTCTTGTCCCACACCAACTGTCCATGTGGCTCCTTGGCCCCTTCAGGAAGAAGTGCCAGATAGGTAGGAGTCTGTGCTCCTTCTTCAGGACTCTTGGGGGCTTTGGAGCCTGCCATGTCAGTGCGGACCCAGCCAGGGCAGCAGGCGTTGAGCAGGATTCCATCAGCTGCCCGGGTCTTAGTCAGAAAATGAGCCTGAATCTTGGACAGCACAGTCACTCCGATCTAAACAGAGGTGAAAAAAACAGTACGGTAAATTTGCCATTTCTGACCTGTTTCAAGAAGCTAGGTGTATGTCACAAGTCACTACTTCACAGGAGAGGCATTTGAGATGTTTTAAAATCAATTCAAATGTGTTTTTTTATGCCTTTTTGAATATGTGAACGTTCATGTGCCTTGATAAGAAACGTGTATGCCATCTGTAAATTTGAATACAATGTTAAATTATGAGCCTTGTTGGTTGTGCCATGGAAAAAATCCAGGAACCTTCCCGCTAGCCATGATTAGCTGAGATAATGGATGGGCTGGACATGGCGAGAGTTGAGTTCTGATTGGTCTGCCATGTAGCATGCTTCTATAACATGAGCTTCTCAGTATGTGTAGATAATCCTTGCTACCGCTGCATTTTTGAAAGATACAACGTCAGCCATGGAAACCTGCAAAAGTGTTGCTTCTGCTCTCAATAACTTCACAGCCCAGGATTTAGCAGGAGCTATCGACAAAGATTAGTGGGATAAAGTTGTGATGGGACTACTTTTCTGCAAAAGATCAGTGTGAATTGGAGTGACTTGACATAACAACGGGCAAAACAAGCTGTAGCTACAAACCAAACGGAAAAGGCACTCTGCCGTGAAGCGTTCATCCATGTATACGGTAAGAGTCTAGCTACATTTTCAGATATTAGATGTTTCTCATTTTGTCAAAGTCATTTTCATTGCAAGTTAAAGCGTACTGTTGACTAGCTAGTGAATGTTAACTTGCTTGCTCGCTAGCTAACTATACGTATGATCTGTATAGTAATATTATTCGTATCACAGAAGGCCATTTGTATTTTTAGTTATAGCTGTAGGCTAACATTGAACCCAGTTGGTTAGCTTTAGTTACCTGCAGATTCATACTATAGTATTTCATGCATAGTGGCTAGCTATGACAATCCATCTGTACTGCAGCTATGGGTTGGGATTATGGTTCATTGTTTAGCTAGCTAGCTTTGTCTAAACAAAGGACTCTACTTCATAAGAGAATGATTACATGACCCATCAAGTTAGCCAGGTGTGTCTGGGTGTAATTTTCTCAAAAGTGGGGTTACAAGTTTATCAACTTCCACAGCAGAATTACTACTTTCCCATTGTTCCTCAACTGCAGTGTATGACATACCATTTTGGAGCTCCAAGTCTCTACTCTTATCCCAAAACACAATTTCACTACATAAGACCAAATTGAGGCGGTGAGTCACATTTGCCCATTCCCCGTAATAGAATGGACAGACAGAACCCTACCTTTGTTGTGCCATAGGCTGTGTTTGGCCACCCCTGGGCCTGATGGTTTCCCTGCTGAGCGGCAATAACAAACTGCCCCATCAGCAAGCACAGCTCCTCCTCAGAGAGCTCAGTATCACGGAACCTCCAAGACGCAACAGAAAAAAGACCTTGTAATGCAGTAGTTTATGCATGTGGTGATCGCAGTAATGGTTTTATTTGAAAATATTGTCTATGATCTGTAGTAGCAACTGACAAACTGATTTGATTGTCCAATTATGATTAAGGTCACAACAGCAAAATGCTCTTCATATCTGCTAATGTGACAGCTGCTATTGAAGGGATGAAAAGGGCTTTCCTTCAAGGTGGTCAGGTCTGCAGCTGGAGGGATGTATGATGTCAGTGTATATTTCTCCCTCAGTAGATTACAATTCAGAATTAAGTTAAGGATGAATGAGGTGTTCGATACAGAATGAAGATCATACTTGGCTTGTAGTTGAGGGCTGCATGTATCAAGAGCCTTCTTGCTAACAAAGCTGGAGACATTCACCACTCTGGCATTTGGTCTGAGGAGGGGTAGGAGAGCATGGCACACCCACAGGGTGCCCCAAAAGTTGGTGCGCATGGTCACCTCAGCCTGTTCCCCAAAAGTCTCAGTGGCATCATCTAGGGAAAAAATGTGATGAACAATTATTGCTTTGTACAAGAGAGAGGGAGAGAAAGAGCAGGGGGGGGGGCGCCTCACCCATCAGATTTGCAGAGAATTTTTCTAAATCAATCACACTAACACATATGACTATCATTCATGTTACACATTCCAATCAACTAGCCTTACTATTGTTGCTAGGCAGTTTAAACTGAACAGTTGGCTGGCTGGTTGTTGCTAAACATGGCACACTACCTGGCCTCAGAGCATTTTGTATTATTCTGTACAAAAATCCGAGACACCCCATTTATACTGAACAAAAATATAAACTCAACATGTAAAGTGTTGGTCCCATGTTTCATGAGCTGAAATAAAAGATCCCAGAAATGTTCCATATCCACAAAAAGCTAATTTCTCTAAAATGTTGTGCACAAATGTGTTTACATCCCTGTTAGTGACTATTTATCATTTGCCAAGAGTCTGTCCACCTGACAGGTGTGACATACCAAGAAACTGATTAAACAGCATGATCATTACAGGTGCACCTTGTGCTGGCGACAATAAAATGCCACTTTAAATTATGCAGTTTTGTCACACAACACGTGGTCATTTTGTCATCCAGAAACATCTCTTTTCCATAAAATATGTTTGAATGTTCTAACTTTTCATTGCGATGGCAGATGAAGCGTTTATATCAAAATTAATCCATTTTAAATGTGAAAACACCGAATTCCACTAATTATGACAAGTGTTTAAATTACAACTTTTGTTATGAGCGGACTTCGCTGTTGGATAGAACGGGGCAACTGGTTCACGCATGGGAGGCATCTGGTTCCAAATATAACGCAACTAAATTGTGAAGATTAATCGAACCCCCTCAATGATACAACCGGCTAGCCTCGCAAAGCCGCCAAACAAAATTGCAACACAGCAATAATTGCATAGCATGTTGCGCCAAAATAGTAGAATAGGCTGCCGTACGGAACTTTTAAAGGACATTCCAGCGTTGTTGATGAGCACATCCAATCCGCCATACGTCTTCTGCAGAAAGTTACTCAGTTGCTTGGCGCTGCCCTGGTCGCAGATATCAAGGTGGTGGAAAGCAACTTCAAATCCTTCGGACTTCAGCATTTTCACTGCCTCATTTCCAAGTTTCTCATTTCGAGCAGTAAGAATAACATCCCCGGTAAATTTAGCCTTACAAAGCTCCCTCACAATCGCAAATCCTGTGCCTTTATTGGCACCGGTAACTACTGCCACTTTTTTTTTACATTTCATTCGCTCTCCAAAACTTAATTTTTGTAAAGTAAATAGTTAAAGTAGCCTAACTATTTAAATCATGTAATTAACCGCACTGTGGTTGTAGTGGGCTGACGTGTAGCCTGCGCTGATCTGGGAGAAGACAACGTTGATTTAGAGGAAAGTCAACCTTATTGGCTACTTTTGCAAACAAAGGAACGTGCACAGTCACTCTGACAGATGAAGTTGTGTAGCCTAGTAGATCAAATACCCACATATGATACAATGGGAAGGATAGGGCGTATTATATTTATATAAGAAGGGAGAAGTTAGCCTATGTACGCACAGTTCAGACGCCGAATCAACTGAATAGAAATGAACGCCTCATGTCCACCGGATACATCAACCTCTTTGCCTTCCAGTGGAACTCATTTGTTGTCAATGGAGCAGTTAGCAACGCTACCACAGGGGAGCCGCACGAGGCTGCGGTGCGTCCTGTGTACCGCATGGCATTCAATATTTTCAGGCAGAGTTAAGAGCTTTGTTTGACATACTGATTAGTTTCATATATAGAGATGGATAGAGGACTCATCTTTATATCTGTGCCATTATAGTATATGTGACAGCAATTCAATTTCAATTGAGGGGGCTTTATTGGCATGGGAAACATGTTTACATTGCCAAAGCAAGTGGAAATGGATAAACAAAAGTGAAATAAACAAAGTGAACAGTAAATATTTGTTCCAAAATAATAAAGACATTTCAAATGTCATTATGTGTATATATACAGTGTTGTAACGATGTGCAAATAGTTAAAGTAAACAAAGGGACAATAAATAAACATAAATATGTGTTGTATTTACAATGGTGTTTGTTCTTCACTGGTTGACCTTTTCTTGTGGAAATAGGTCACAAATCTTGCTGCTGTGATTGCACAATGTGGTATTTCACGCAATCGGTATGTGAGTTTATCAAAATTGGATATATTTTCCCATTCTTTGTGGGTCTGTGTATTTTGAGGGAAATATGTGTCTCTATGGTCATACATTTGGCAGGAGGTTAGGAAGTGCAGCTCAGTTTCCACCTCATTTTGTGGTCAGTGTGCACATAGCCTGTCTTCTCTTGAGAGCCAGGTCTACCTACTGTGACCTTTCTCAAAAGCAAGGTTATGCTCACTGAGTCTGTACATGGTCAAATCTTTCCTTAATTTTGGGTCAGTCAACCTGTTTTGACATTTAATAAAGGTCTGCTCTATACCAAATTAGCATACCCCCTGAGTCTCTTCCCTTTTTCACACCTGGTAGTTTGGTGAATGGTACGACCAGCTTTCTGTAACCTAGAAGGCAACCAGTGGGTCTGTCACCTCTATACCATTTTTATTGTAGGATGACAATGTCTGTATTTCTAATTTATTTGATAAAGTATGGGTTCCTGCTCTTTAGGCTAAAGGAATTTGACCTCCGACCTTATATTCCAGGATGAGATAGTAAAAGCTTTGTGTCCCATAGTGTGTAGTGATGTTTTCATGTGGTTTAGGCCCGGATCATTACAGTAGGTGTGAGCATCTGATACATACCTCTTAGGTCGCAGGATGGGGCTTAGGTCTGATCTGGGGGGGCCTACATAGGGTGTGGCCGGGGTTTGTTTGGGGTGGTCTCAGCTGGTTGGGGTGTGGCAGGTGAAGCTGTGGTCTGGGTGTAGGTCCTCTTGGCATGGGTTCTCTCGTGCAGGTCCTTCGGGAAGGGGTCTTTGCAGGTCTGAGAGGGTGTCTCGCTGGTCTGGGTGGGGTGTCTGTGGCTCTGTTGCTCCTGTGTGAGGTTGAGGGTGACGTCCTTCAGGGTCCTGGCAAAAGTTGCGATTGCAAAAGTTGGGATTGCTGCCTTGTATAGGTGGACCTGGCCGTAAAGACTGTTCAAGTCCAGGGTCGAGTCCAGGGCGGAGTGGTGGGTCAGGTAGACATTAGGTTTTGAGGCACAGTCCCGGGAAATGCTTGCATTCACCCGCTGTATGGTGGCAATGTGAATGTATTTTCGTGTAGCAGGGTGGACATTGTGCATTGGGGAAAGTGGAATAAGCTTTTTCAATCACTCCCTTGAGTGCTGTGGCCACCCCTTCCTGTTGGGCCCTCGGGTCATTTGTGACTGTGTGAATTATAATGTGGTTGGGGGACCCTAGTTTGTCCTCTGAAAACAGCTCCAGAGCATGTCTAGTGTTTGAGTACCAGAGTTTAGTCACTTTGTGTTTGAATGTAAACTCAACAAAAAAAGAATTTGTAAAAATCCAAATAACTTCACAGATCTTCATTGTAAAGGGTTTGAACACCGTTTCCCATGATTGTTCAATGAACCTTAAACAACTAATGAACATGCACCTGTGGAACGGTCATTAAGACATTAACAGCTTACAGACAGTAGGCAATTAAGGTCACAATTATGAAAACTTAGGACACTAAAGAGTCCTTTCTACTGACTCTGAAAAACACCAAAATACAGATGCCCAGGGTCCCTGCTCATCTGCTTGAACGTGCCTTAGGCATGCAGCAAGGAGGCATGAGGACTGCAGATGTGGTCAGGGCAATACATTGCAATGTCCATACTGTGAGACGCCTAAGACCGAGCTACAGGGAGACAGGATGGACAGCTGATCGTCCTCGCAGTGGCAGACCACGTGTAATGACACCTGCACAGGATCGGTACATCCGAACATCACACCTGCGGGACAGGTACAGGATGGCAACATCAACTGCCCGAGTTACACCAGGAATGCACAATCCCTCCATCAGTGCTCAGACTGTCCGCAATAGGCTGAGAGAGGTTGGACTGAGGGCTTGTAGGCCTGTTGTAAGGCAGGTCCTCACCAGACATCACCGGCAACAACATTGCCTATGGGCACAAACTCACCGTCGCTGAACCGAACAGGATTGCCAAAAAGTGCTCTTCACTGACGAGTTGCAGTTTTGTCTCACCAGGGGTGATGGTCGGATTCGCGTTTGTCGAAGGAATAGACGTTACACGGGGGCCTGTACTCTGGAGCGGAAGCGGTTTGGAGGTGGTTGGTCCGTCGGTTTGGAGGTGGTTGGTCCCCCCTCCCCAATCCACCAACTCCAATCTTTACGCTGCTGCTACTCTGTTAATTACCTATGCATACTGTATGTACTTTAACTCTACCTACATGTACATATTACCTCAATTACCTCAACTAACCTGTGTCCCCGCACGTTAACTCTATACTGGTACCCCCTGTATATAGACTTGTTACTGTTCTGATATTGTTGCTCTTTATTCAAGAAATAATCTTTACTTCAGTTTATTTTAGTAAATACTTAAGAAAAATATGCGTTAACTGCTTTGTTGGTTAAGGGCTTGTAAGTAAGCATTTCACTGTTGTATTTGGCGCATGTGATTTCTGTCTGGATTGTGTGGACCTAGCTCTCTGAGCTCCACCATGTCTCTCTCCAGCTCTGTGAATTTATCTCTCTCAATGATGGAGGAGCAGTGCAGTTGTGGGGAGTCGTCACAGGGAGAGCTTTTCCTGCTGTGCTCTCTTTATCCCGTAAAGTCCTGCATGAGGATGCCCTGCACCATTACTGTCCCAGACTTGTACATATTGACAGAGGTTGTTTCCATTTCCTCAATGTCTAGTATTCTGAGTTTCCACCCTGGGCCAATACACTCACTCTTGACATAGGGGTAGTGTGCTCTTATAGCACTGTGCCATGCCAGGGGAGGGTCTGTGTGGAAAATTAAGTTGTTTAAGTTCCCGGCATTGTAGCAGTCAGCAAATGGTGTCTCTGGATGTCCTTGAGGAGCTTATTTTTGTACTTATTCCATGCAGGGGGTTCTGTATTGTGATGACATCTGCACAGGGGGCTTCAAAGGCCTCTGCATTTGGGTGGGGGAGGATGAAAAACTCTCCTGCCATTGTTAGGCTCAAGAGTTTTCACACATCTCACTTCATACTTCAGTGCTAATTGAAGTTGCAGCCAGGTCTGTTCTGTCTTGGTAGCTTAGTAGCCTTATTTACTAAGCTTTATATAACAAAATTACTGAGATTGTCATTTACTTTATGGCTTCAGAAGTAGGTTCAGACTGAACATTACTCACTCAGTTATGTGTTGGATGGTATTTCCAGGTTTCAACTGTGATTCTTCTGCAGGTTTTGGTTTGTTAGAAGTTTTTTCTTGATAGTGCTTGGTAGTAAGAACCCGTTCTGGTCATTTTGTCCAAAATCAAGGTTTTGGGTATGGAATTTTGATTTTAGTTAAGGTTTTGATGTAGGGGGTAGTATCTTGTCCTTGCAAAATACAATATCAAAGTTTATCTACATTTATCCAACTAATTCCATTTTTTTCAGGAGCCCATGAGCTCATGCCCTCTATCTCTCTCCCATAGGAATTCCCACACAGTTGACTAATTTGATAACTTTAAAATGAGGCCTCTATCATTCTCTGGTTTCATACAATCTCTCAACAAACATATTTTTTAAAATATCATTCACAGTCGAATATATTAACAGTTTATATTCATCTAATGTAAAAAAAATATAAAAAAATACTATGTATTTAGCTGTCCTCTCCTTTCAGAATATATAATTCCATAGTAATGGAATGCTTTGTGTAAGAGCTATTGAAGATTGAAAAAGTGTGTATTTTTCTCCATCAACCCCTGGTTCAGAATATACCATCTTCCTATATAAACACTTGAATTGTGGTGTTTTATGTTTGTTTTTACATATAGCCTACAGCCTTCAAACTCAACTCTGGACCTCGAAGCCAATTCCACTGCATTTGTGTCATGGTTCACCACTAATCAGGGACCGACATAGACCTGGGACACCAGGTGTGTCCAATTCATTAATGCTGGGTTTTTCACACACAACAGTTCCCCGTGTGCATTAAGTATGGTCCACCACCCAAAGGACATCCAGCCAACTTGACTCAACTATGTGGGAAGCATTGGAGTCAACATGGGGCAGCATCCATGTGGAACGCTTTCAACACCTTGTAGAGTCTATGCCTAAATTAATTGAGGCTGTTCTGATGGCACAACTCAATATCAGGAAGGTGTCCTTAATGTTTTGTACACTCCGTGTATAATGAGGTTATTAGACGTCAACCTAGTGAACATTACATTTGTTTTAGCTTACCATTGACTGAAAGATGTCAGCCGTTTTCTCTCCCCTCGCATCTGGCTACCAGGGGAAATTTTGGAAGGTTGTCGCCATTTTCACTTTATGATAACCTGCTCCTTGTAGTGACAGTCACAGGGAACATCTCCAGTAAACAAACAGACAAGCAAATAGGCCTAGTAGCGGGATTCAGCACCAGGATAGCACCGCTGTTGATCAAATTTCTGTGAATCTAACTAGTCAAGATTTTGTAATAGTAACATCATGGAACAATGTAGCGAATGTCTATTTCCCCTAGCATGTTTGTGGACACAATGTACCAGCCATTTTGCTAAGTGAGTAGCTTCAGTTTATATTTTGAGCCTCTGCCAGTGCCACAAAACTATTTTGGAAATTTGTGAATGTGAGATGGAGAATGGCTTCAGTAACTGCGTCGAGAGGTCTCGTGTAGCCTAGCCTACACATGATGGTCAGCAATGTAAACTGACAGCCGCAGCTAACCATAGAAATATAATCCATAGATGACAGTTCCCATTCAAGTCAGGACTGGCAGCCATTGGTAGGGTACTCATAACTTTAACAGTCAACGTGCCAGGGTTAGAGGTTCTGAAGTCCTATGGATTACATCTATGGCCACAACTTAACAAGCTGTTCTATATTTGACACGCATGCTGCCCAAATTGCAGTCTTCCTGACTGTAAGTGGTTGTGATAATCTCATCCACAGCAATGTTTTAGAAGCTATTGATCCTCTATCTAAAGTATGCGCTCTGGTGTAGTATTTTCAATACTTTGCTTTATGTCCGTTCAGTAATTTAGTTGAGTGTAATTTTGTTTAATGGCAAAATTATTTAAATTATCAGGGGGTGCTGCAGCTTCCTCCGGCTATGGACACAGGTGGGGGGTTTGTTTAATTAGGAATGGTTTTATTTTTACCACTGTAGCGGTACACATTGCATTTTAAGCAAATATAATGGTTAAATTATTTTATTAATTTGCACTCAATGTCACTATCTCAACAGGCAGCTTGAATGGCTTTATGGTATGTCAGGTCAATGTGGTAGGGCTGGCTCTCACTCCAGGTTGAGTGCTAGCAAACCCATTGCACCCTACTTCTTTTCAAGCTTCCCTCTTCTCAGTGCATTCCATCTGGTGGGAATGCTACTCCTCCAGTCAGAAGATGATTTGTACAATACAAGTTCATAAGGTAGAGGGAGATAAGGTATTTTATTTATTTTACTTGGCAAGTCAGTTAAGAACAAATTCTCATTTTCAATGACTGCCTATGAACAGTGGGTTAACTGCCTGTTCAGGGGCAGAATGACAGATTTGTACCTTGTCAGCTCGGGGATTCAAACGTGCAACCTTTCAGTTACTAGTCCAACGCTCTAACCACTAGGCTACCCTGCCTGAATGAAATGGCTCTCTCTCATCCTTAGGAGTGAACACATGGCAAACAACTATCTCCTCCAACTGAATGCAGAGACACAGGTCTCTACAAAATGCTAAATTAGTGGTAAGAAAGACTGCCGTTTGAGAACATTATTCTAGGCTTTCTAGGTCGGTCTCCGCTTGGTCTTTGGTGCCCCCTACAGCAGGGATCATCAACTAGACCAGGGATGGGCAATGCCAGTCCTCGAGGGCCTGATTGGCGTCACACTTTTGCCTCAGCCTGAGCTAACACCGGACTCTAATAATCAACGAATCATGATCTTCAGTTTAGAACGCAATTAGTTAATCCGCTGTGTTTGCTAGGGATGGGGAAAAAGTGTGACATCACTCTGGCCCAGAGGCCTGAACGAGATTCAATTGCGGGCTGATTTCTTTCTTGAGCGGATGGTCGGAAGGCCCGAACGTAATTACAAATCATTTGTAGACATCACTTGGAGCTGGTTTGCTGGTGTTTTTACAGTCTTATATATCCAGTCCCAAAAGTAATTTTTTGGTAGAAAACTTTGGGGGCCCAATAAAATCACCCGCGGGCAGAATTCAGTTCACGGGCCGCCAGTTGGGAAACTATTCCCTAGAGGCTCAATTCAATAAACAAAGTTACAACTTTGAAAAACAGTTTCCAGTAAATCACTGTCTCAGACATTATCATCAATATATTTTAATTCTTTACATCAAACTTTTTGAAAGAATAACAGGCCTTCATTACAATGAAAGTACTCCGGAGTGTTTATGCCAATTAATCACATTAAATCATATAAAGAAAAAAAAGCTAAGATGATATGTCTAAACCCTCTGTTGCAATGAGTCTTTTGTCATGTGAATTTGGCAATTTCCTCAAGTCTCTGAGATGAGGTAAACTTCCTGCTGCCACCACTCTACCATTCCTGAACGGTCTTGTCCCACACCAACTGTCCATGTGGCTCCTTGGCCCCTTCAGGAAGAAGTGCCAGATAGGTAGGAGTCTGTGCTCCTTCTTCAGGACTCTTGGGGGCTTTGGAGCCTGCCATGTCAGTGCGGACCCAGCCAGGGCAGCAGGCGTTGAGCAGGATTCCATCAGCTGCCCGGGTCTTAGTCAGAAAGTGAGCCTGAATCCTGGACAGCACAGTCACTCCGATCTAAACAGAGACGAACAAAACAGTATGATATATCTGCCTTTTGCCCATTCCCCTTAATAGTTGTGTGGACAGACAGAACCCTACCTTTGTTGTGCCATAGGCTGTGTTTGGCCACCCCTGGGCCTGATGGTTTCCCTGCTGAGCGGCAATAACAAACTGCCCCATCAGCAAGCACAGCTCCTCCTCAGAGAGCTCAGTATCACGGAACCTCCAAGACGCAACAGAAAAAAGACCTTGTAATGCAGTAGTTTATGCATGTGGTGATCGCAGTAATGGTTTTATTTGAAAATATTGTATATGATCTGTAGTATTTGTGTGTACTAGAATTGCAATTGACATTCACTTTGATTTTCCAATTTTGCTGTTGTGGCCTTAAGTACAATGCTCTTCGTTACTGCTAATGTGACAGCTGCTATTGAAGGGATGAAAAGGGCTTTCCTTCAAGGTGGTCAGGTCTGCAGCTGGAGGGATGTATGATGTCAGTGTATATTTCTCCCTCAGTAGATTACAATTCAGAATTAAGTTAAGGATGAGTGAGGTTTTCGATACAGAATGAAGATCATACTTGGCTTGTAGTTGAGGGCTGCATGTATCAAGAGCCTTCTTGCTAACAAAGCTGGAGACATTCACCACTCTGGCATTTGGTCTGAGGAGGGGTAGGAGAGCATGGCACACCCACAGGGTGCCCCAAAAGTTGGTGCGCATGGTCACCTCAGCCTGTTCCCCAAAAGTCTCAGTGGCATCATCTAGGGAAAAAAAATGTGATCAATTATTTATTTGCGCAATAGAGAGGGAGAGAGTGGGGGAACGGGGGCTGTGTCAATACAGCATCACCCTCACCCATCTTTTCAGAGCATCATTTTCAAATGCAATCACACTGCTACTTTGGCCTATCATTCATGTTACACAAAAGTTGCAATCAAGTAGCCCTACTATAATTGGTAGGCAGTTTAAAATGAACTGCTGCTTGTTGCCTAACAGCACAAGATCTGCCCACAAACCTCTCACAATCTGGCTACATTTATTAGCCATTTATTGTCTACGAGGCAGCATACTGCATCCTACACATCTCTTTTCCTTAACATAATTTTTTGAATTGTCTAAATGGTTTTCATTCGGAAGGCAGATAAATCGTTTTTAAATCACAAGCAATCACTTTTGCATGGGATACATAAAATCATACGAATTACTACACGTGCTTAATGAAGTCTCTTTTGTTTTGAGCCGACTTCGCCGTCGGATAGAGCGGGCCCTGGCCCATACCTGGGAAGCAGCCAGGTTCCAAATAGAACGCAATCAGCGTTCAGTCGGTGCAATACACACCTGTACCGGCGCCCGGGTGAGAGTAATTGTTATGATCGGCTAAAACAGTAACAATTGCATGGCCAGAGTAGCCAAAATAGTAGAATAGGCTACCGTACTGAACTCTTAAAAGCCATTCCAGCGTTGTTAATGAGCACATCCAATCCGCCATACGTCTTCTGCAGAAAGTTACTCAGTTGCTTGGCGCTGCCCTGGTCGCAGATATCAAGGTGGTGGTAAGAAACTTCAAATCCTTCGGACTTCAGCATCTTCACTGCCTCATTTCCAAGTTTCTCATTTCGAGCAGTAAGAATAACATCCCCGGTAAATTTAGCCTTACAAAGCTCCCTCACAATCGCAAGCCCTATGCCTTTATTGGCACCGGTAACTACTGCCACCTTTTTGGACATCTCCTTTGCTCTCAAACTTTTTTTCTGTAAAGGAATTAGTTAAAATAGCCCAACTCTGGTTGAAATAATGTAATTAGCTGCGCTGTGGTTGTATTAGGCTTGACGTGTACACTGAGCTGGGTGTAGAGGAACGTCTAGCCTTATTGGCTACTTTTGCAAACAAAGGAATGTGCACTGTCACTCTGACAGATGTTGGGTAATCTTTGATCAGATAACCACATGAAAGAATGTGAGGGAGAGGTCATATCACATGATTATACTTATATAAAATGGGAGAGGTTAGGTCATTTACACACAGTTCAGATGGCATATTGCGAGTTAAACTGAATAGAAATTAAGAGCTGGCGAGCACAGTTAAGCTCTTTGCTTTACATAACGATTGGTTTTATACACAGAGATAAATAGGACTCATATGTGCCATTTTAGCATCTGTGAAAGCATGGGCAGTGCCATTGAGGCTCCAATCCACAAGAATCCCCACTCAGTTGAGTACTTTGACTACTTTAAAATGGTGGACGCTACCAATGGCATTGCCCATGCTAAATGGCCTTTTGGTCACTAGAGGCCTCTATCATTCTCTGTGATTTCATACAACAGTTCTCATCCAGGGTTCCAGTATGTAAACAGTTTCGACTGCTCCTACAGTTTTTTGTTTCTGGTACTATATTTTAACTGACGCCCGGCCCAGAAAGTCTACCCATAGAAGGCCACATACAGAAGACAGATTTTAATTCCTAATAAGACATTGTGCACAAAACAGCCATTCAATTATTCAAATAACTGTAACAGAGGACGACCCCCCCCCCATCACTCACATGTATTAAAGGTCCTGCACAGTTAACATATTTCCCAAGTACAAATAGCATTTGAATGACCAAAACATCACCCATAATATTTTTGCACTATTAAAATGCTCAGAATTGAAGAAATGTTACATTGTCTCATCTCTAACTATCATGAAGCCTGAAAGAACAGGCACAGTGGGTAGGGAGATTATATTAATGAGCTTGCTTTGACAAACAGCTCATTGAAACAACCTTTTGATCGTTGCCAGGTAACAAGGTAAACAATAGGTCACATGTCATTGATGTCCAGGTAAACAATGGACCTGTCATTCCGAGCCTAAATAGTATACCTCACCCCATTTTCTCTGCAAAGTCCTCTTATGGTCAACAGAGCTGATCATGGACTGTTGGATATCAGACAAACAGCAGCAATTGCCCTGGGGGGTATGAACAAAGGATCCGATTCACAAGTCGTATGCTTTTTCGTAACGCTGGTGAGTTACCGCCACTCTGATATCCAAAAGTTCTTCCCGGCTGTATGAAATAACGCCAAAAAATTCTGGGCTAATAATGTTAGAAATAACACATAATACAACAAAATACTTCAAAGTTTCCTAAGAGCTAGAAGCACGGCAGCCTTACCTGTTGAAGCCTAGAATTAAGTGCCTTTGAACAGGGTATTTCAAGAACAGCAACGCTGCTGGGTATTTCACGCTCAACAGTTTCCTGTGTGTATCAAGAATGGTCCACCACCCAAAGGACATCCAGACAACTTTACACAACTGTGGGAAGCATTGGAGTCAACATGGGCGAGCATCCCTGTGGAATGCTTTCGACACCTTGTAGAGTCAATTTTTTTTGAGAACAAAAGAGCGGGGGGGGGGCGCAACTCAATATTAGGAAGTATTAGGAATATTAGGAAGTGTGTGATTTTCATCAGTAAATGACAAATACTCTTCCCACCGCAACTCCTTTTGTGGACACCATTCTTTTGTGTCAGCTGTGTGTTGGAGATTCTCAGACTCCATGTAAGGGGCTTAGGGATGGAAGAACAAAAACCATATAGTGACTTTCAGGAGTTACAGAAAAATATACTGTTCACAAGTCAAAGCATTCAATGCCACAACCATTGTGTCAAACTGTAATACTTACATTATGGTCAGCTCTTGCAAGAGCCACTGATCCACTGTTAATGGAACAGCATCAGTCTTCAGAATTAGCTTCCTGATGTTCTCATCAATTGACAAAGCAACTTGGCTCGAAATGTGCACTGCACACGTGTGACATGATCATAATTTTTGGTGCAGCCCGTCCACCCAAAATGAAAAGCAGCCACTACTGTCGGTGGAAAATAGTGAAACATTAAATTAACACTATGACATCCAGTTTATAACACAGTGTGCTTTTTCCAGCAAACAGTTAAGTAGCTTGCTAGCTTAAAGTCACAACACAGATGAAAGTGGGTTAGTTACTGGGATCATTCTGCTTGAGCAATTTTAAGGTTTGTGATGACGGTTTTAAGGCATTACATATTTAAATGAGTTAAGATTATATGACTCTACTATTGGTGTCACGACTTCCGCTGAAGTCTGTCCCTCTCCTTTTTCGGGCGGTGTTCGGCGGTCGGCATCACCTGCCTTCTAGCCACCGCCGATCCACTTTTCATTTTCCATTTGTTTTGTCTTTCACACCTGGCTTCACTCAACCAATTACTTGTTTATTATTTAACTCTCTGTTCCCCATGTTTTGTTTGTGAGTGATTGTTCATTGTACATTGGTCCGTTTTTGTGGGCTCGCTATGTTGCTATGTATTTTTGAGTAAAGTACGTTGATGACTCATATCTGCCGTCCTGCGCCTGACTCTCTACACCAGCATCACACGGGACGATTACAATTGGTATATGATATTTCTGGCATTACGTGATGTTGTCCCAACCTGATCTGTTTCACCTGTCTTTGTGATTGTCTCCACCCCCTCCAGGTGTCACCCATCTTCCTCATTATCCCCTGTTTATTTATACCTGTGTTATCTGTTTGTCTGATGCCAGTTAGTCTTGTTTGTCAAGCTTACCAGCGTTTGTACCATCAGCTGCTGGTTTTTCCCAGCATCTTTTTTTCCCTAATCCTCCTGGTTTTTAGCATGGCTATCCAGTTCCTGCTCATCAAGTCCCCTCTGATTCCTGTGTTATTGGAATTCTCCTGGCTCCAATTACATAATCCCCTCATTAACTGGTCTACTGGTGCCATCATTGGCTGGAGCCCGTTCTGCCACGCCCATTGCCTGGAGTCAGCACAACCTGCCCCGGGACGTCTTCCTGGGGGCTCGGAAGGTGCCCCGGTCCTCTCCGCCAATCCCGCGGAGTACCAGGACCCCCGGAGGTGTTCAGCAAGGCCCGGACCACGTCACTTCCGCCATACGACCCTATAACTGAGTTATTGACCTTCTCCCTAGCACCACACCGCCCAAGAGGGACGTCTGTACTCTCTGTCAGGACCGGAGACCAAAGCTATGGATACCTACATTGGGGACTCCCTAGTTGCTGGTTTTATCCGTCCCTCTTCCTCTCCCGCCTGTGCAGGCTGCTTCTTCGTGGAGAAAAAGGACAAGACCCTGCGCCCGTGCATTGACTACCTGGGACTCAACTTACGGTTAAGAACCGTTACCCACTACCACTCATCTCCTTGGCCTTCGAGCTGCTCCAGGGGGCACAGTGTTTTCCAAACTGGATTTATGGAATGCCTACCACCTGGTGCAGATATGAGAGGGGGACGAGTGGAAGACCACCTTCAACACGGCCAGTGGCCACTACGAGTCTCTGGTCATGCCCTTTAGCCTCACATTTACATTTACATTTAAGTCATTTAGCAGACGCTCTTATCCAGAGCGACTTACAATGCCCCTGCTATGTTCCAGGCTCTGATGAATGATGTTCTCTGACATGTTGAACCGGTTCATCTTCGTCTACATTGATGACATCCTCGTCTTCTCCCACTCTCCTCAAGAGAGGGGTTTCCCCCCGTTTGATGGCAACACCGCCAACCTGACCATGGTGGATCGGTTCTCCAAAGTCGCCCACTTAATTCCTCTCCCCCAAACTACCCTCAGCCAAAGACGGCCCAGCTCATGTTGCAGCACGTCTTTTGGATCCATGGACTGCCCGTGGACATGGCCTCCGACCGGGGTCCTCAGTTCTCGTCCCAGTTCTGGAAGGCATTCTGCACCCTCATTGGGTCATCGGCCAGCCTGTTCTCCGGGTTCTACCCCCAGTCCAACAGCAAGTTGGAGGAAGCCAACCCAGCGTTTGTCACGTCAGCTCCTGGTTTTTCCCAGCCTTTTTTTTTTCTCGCCCTCCTAGTTTTTGACCCTTGCCTGTCCTGACCCTAAACTCGCCCGCCTGACCACTCTGCATGCCCCTGAGCCTGACTGACGTCCTGTACCTCTGCCCCTATCTGGAATTCTGACCTGAGCCTGCCTGCCGTCCTGTACCTTTGCCTCTGTTGTAGTAATAAACATTGTTACTTCGATACGGTCTGCTCCTGGGTCTTACCTTATCCTGATAGACATTGCATAATGCAGGAAGTAATACCAACCAACCTCCATGTGTTTGACAGGGGGGAGGGGACCAGTAACTTTATGATCAACTTTTTCAATGTACCAGCTACAGTACTTTGTCATACTTGAGTCAACCTACTATGAATTGGTTTAATCAAAATATCATAAATTTTGATCAACTTTATTTTCACTGTTTAGCATTTTATATTAATCCAATTTCTGCCGTCGTGACTTTACTTTCATTAATCTGATGACTGTTATTTATCTAATCAACTAACTATGTTCAATTTTTACCAGATTTAAATTAATCATGTAACAATTAACTCATTAGGAATTGGGGAACCACGAGAGGTGGTTCTTTAGAGTTACCATCTCCATAATTAAACTCAAGGTCTTAACCTATCATATCTACAATCAACTTATAAATCATGACCTCATCATCATTCTGAATAGTCATAACCTCCTACATTTGCAAAAACACCAGCCTTATGATTCAGTACTATACAAATTGGTTTAATTATTTATTTACTCGCTAACACAGGATTAACATACACACTTAATACATTAGAAACAGGTCCCTAGCGTACTGACACAATATGGCGGCTTGCTACAAATGACATTGAGAAGGAAAAAAAGACATGGAGAGGGACAGACATAATACGTTGGTACAGTTAGAATCTACGCTCTCAGTAATCATACTTTAGACATGAGCTGCAGCTCAACGACTCTCTGGTCTGATATGTTAATTCTTAACCCATTTTATACAGTTCTTCAATAGGGGCGGTTCGTCAGATTTCCAAATTCCCAGTTCCGAGTTCCCAGTTATTTTGAACGCAGCAGGAGTGCTAGTGGGCTTGTGAGGTTGGGCTGTGTAAACCGGATGCAACCCGCACATAGATGGTCCATAAACTGTTGTATGCGAACGTGAGTAGATTACCTTGACGTGAGTAGATTGCGGACGTATAGCTACGAGAAGTAGGATGCTGAGGGTGCTGCAGAACTCCCTGATAAATCAGAATAAAAATATATATAATAATAGAAAAAGAATACACATTTGAAAAAAGTCTATTTGTCACAAAAGTGCTGGGTTTTTACTGGTATTAGCAGACCAATATATACTGATGTATCACGGGCAAAAAAAGTCAGCATCTCTGCTTTGGCAATAAAGGAAATTAAAAAACATATCTTGCAGGATTCAATAGTTGGAATTGTAAGAGTTGTTGCCCTGTCCCTTTCTCTGCGATTGTCGTTCTAATGGAATCCAGAAAAAACCTTGTTCTGAAGGTGTAATGTTATGGGCAAAGACACAAAACATCCACATTCGATATTTTTCTTGATCAGATAACATGGAAAACAACCCCTTTTTGTGAAGTAATAATTTAGCATCATTACAAATAACTTATAGTAATGTACAGTGTATTTATATTATTGTACAGTACATAGGCTGGTCTTCTAGGTTTGGTACCTGTAGATTTTCCATCAGCACGAAGAAAAACATTGCGTTGAGACATCAAGTGGTTTGTGGTGATGAGTTGGTAACTTTTTTTAATAAAAAAAATGTAACCTTTACTTAACTAGGCAAGTCGGTTAAGAACACATTCTTATTTACAATGATGGCCTACCCCAGACGTCGCAGGGCCAATTGTGTGCTGCCCTATGGGACTTCCAATCCCGGTTGGATGTGATACAGCCTGGATTCGAACTAGGTACTGTAGTGACGCCTCTTGCACTGATGATGGAGTGCCTTAGACGGCTGCGCCACTCGGCAGAGCATGGTGCTTACAACACTAGGGTTGTGGGTTCGATTCTCACGGAGGAGCAGTATTAAAATGTATGCACTTACTGTAAGTTGCATTGGATAAGAGCATCTAATAAAAAAAATAAAGGAATGAATAGACAATTTCATTTGCATTTGTAAATTATTTCAAAAAACTGAAACATATTTTTATTTTTTATTTCACCTTTATTTAACCAGGTAGGCCTAATTTACAACTGCGACCTGGCCAAGATAAAGCAGCACAGTGCGACACCAACAACAGAGTTACATATGGAATAAACAAACGTACAGTCAATAACACAATAGAAAAGTCTATATACAGTGTGTTCAAATGAGGTAAGATTAGGGAGTAATTACAATTTAGCAATTAAACAATAGAGTGATAGATGTGCAGCATATGAATGTGCAAGTAGAGATACTGGGGTGCAAAGGAGCAAAATAAATAAATAACAATATGGGGATGAGGTAGTTAGATGGGCTGTTTACAGATGGACTATGTACAGGTGCAATGATCTGTTAGCTGCTCTGACAGCTGATGCTTAAAGTTAGTGAGGGAGATATGGGTCTCCAGGTTCAGTGATTTTTGCAATTCGTTCCAGTCATTTGCAGCAGAGAACTGGAAGGAAAGGCAGCCAAAGTAGGAATTGGCTTTGGGGGTGACCAGTGAGATATTCCTGCTGGAGCGCGTGCTAAGGCTGGGTGCTGCTATGGTGACCAGTGAGCTGAGATAAGGCGGGGCCTTACCTAGCAAAGACTTAGATGACCTGGAGCCAGTGGGTTTGGCGACGAATATGAAGCGAGGGCCAGCCAATGAGAGAATACAGGTCGCAGTGGTGGGTAGTAAAATGGTGCTTTGGTGACAAAGCGGACGGCACTGTGATAGACTGCATCCAATTTACTGAGTAGAGTGTTGGAGGCTATTTTGTAAATGACATCGCCAAAGTTAAGGATTGGTAGGATAGTCAGTTTTACGAGGGTACGTTTGGCAGCATGAGTGAAGGATGCTTTGTTGCGAAATAGGAACCGATTCTAGATTTAATTTTGGATTGGAGATGCTTAATGTGAGTCTGGAAGGAGAGTTTACAGTCCAACCAGACATCTAGGTAGTTGTCCGCATATTCTAAGTCAGAACCGTCCAGAGTAGTGATGCTGGATGGGCGGGCAGGTGCGGGCAGCGATCAGTTGAAGAGCATGCATTTAGTTTTATTTGCATTTAAGAGCAGTTGGAGGCCACGGAAGGAGAGTTGTATGACATTGACGCTCGTCTGGAGGTTAGTTAACAAAGTGTCCAAAGCAGTGCCAGAAGTACATAGAATGGTGTCGTCTGCGTAGAGGTGGATCAGATAATCACCAGCAACAAGAGCGACATCACTGCTGTATACAGAGAAAAGAGTCGGCCTGAGAATTGAACCCTGTGGCACCCCATAGAGACTGCCAGAGGTCCGGACAACAGGCCCTCCGATTTGACACACTGAACTCTGTCTGAGAAGTAGTTGGTGAACCAGGCGAGGCAGTCATTTGAGAAACTAAGGCTCTTGAGTCTGCCGATAAGAATGTGGTGATTGACAGAGTGGAAAGCCTTGGCCAGGTCGACGAATACGGTTGCACAGTAATGTCTCTTATCGATGGTGGTTATGATATCGTTTAGGACCTTGAGCGTGGCTGAGGTGCACCCATGACTAGCTCGGAAACCAGATTGCATAGCGGAGAAGGTACTGTGAGATACGAAATGGTCAGTGATCTGTTAACTTTGCTTTCAGAGACCTTAGAAAGGCAGGGTAGGATAGATCAGTTTGGGTGTAGAGTCTCCCCCTTTTGAGGAGGGGGATGAGCGCGGCAGCTTTCCAATCTTTGGAGATCTCAGACGATACGAAAGAGGTTGAACAGGCTGTCAAGCAAGTATCTTTATATTCCACAAGTGTTATCAGATTAACTGTTTTGTACAGATAATTATCAGACTCTGGTAAACAAATGCTGGTAAACACTTAAATACAAATACATTCAGTTACATTTTTTGCACAAAACTAGTGCACAAAACTAGTGCACTGGGCCTTTACTAGTCCACTATTTGTGGCCCGATATACTGTAGCCATCTTAAGGGCAGGCAATTATTTTTCTTTCTGCTTCAGCACTCCAACCCGTAAACTACTTCCAGCGGCTATGTACTGTCAGACATCTTGTACACAGTTATTATTATACATCAGTGCTCTTAACACTGCAGCAGACTTCTTCGTTGGTTTTGTGTCGAATTCAGACATAACAGCGACCTCCACTTGCAAATCCAAGGCCATGATTGTGCTTCTATTGTGGGTGTGGTAGAGAAGCAACCTTTGTTGAGATAAGCCTTTTTTGGTTACTACATGATTCCATTTGTGTCATTTTATAGTTTTGATGTCTTTACTGTTATTCAACAATGTAGAAAATAGTACAAATAAAGAAAAACCCTGGAATGAGTAGATGTGTCCAAACTTTTGACTGGTACTATATATTGAAGTGCAACTACACCACTTTTTAACTTATTCATTATCTCCAGCATCAAATCAGTGCCTATATGTGAAAACAACGCACTGCACCAAAAGAGCGGCAGACGCTGCCAAACTATCATTACAAGTCAGTCAAAGCGCTCTCTATTGTTTCCGACATCACTCTGGTTCTTAATAATTGCTAGACAGCCATTTCCACTTTCCATAGATTTTCAAGCCGGTTAAAGTCAAAACTGTAACTAGGCCACCCAGGAACATTCAATGTCTTCTTGGTAAGCAACTCCAGTGTACAGTTGAAATCGGAAGTTTATATACACTTAGGTTGGAGTCATTAACTCGTTTTTCAAACACTCCACAAATTTCTTGTTAACAAACTGTACTTTTTGCAAGGTGGTTAGGACATCTACTTTGTGCATGACACAAGGAATTGTTCCAACAATTGTTTACAGACAAATTATTTCACTTATTGGACCACCAAACTGTCAAAAAATGTAACTCTTCCGTTCGCGTTTTAGCTAGATTAAAATATCTGTAGCACAATTACAGTGGGTCAGAAGTTTACATACACTGAGTTGACTGTGCCTTTAAACAGCTCGGGAAATTCCAGAAAATTATGTCATGGCTTTAGAAGCTTCTGATAGGCTAATTGACATAATTTGAGTCAATTAAAGGTGTACCTGTGGATATATTTCAAGGCCTACCTTCAAACTCAGTGCCTCTTTGATATATATATATATATATATATGCCATTTAGCAGACGCTTTTATCCAAAGCGACTTACAGTCATGTGTGCATACATTCTACGTATGGGTGGTCCCGGGGATCGAACCTTTGCCTTTGCTTGACATCATGGGAAAATCAAAAGAAATCAGCCAATACCTCAAAACAATTGTAGACCTCCAAGTCTGGTTCATCCTTGGGAGCAATTTCCAAATGCCTGAAGGTACGACGTTCATCTGTACAAACAATAGTATGCAAGTATAAACACCATGGGACCATGCAGCCGGTATACTGCTCAGGAAGGAGACTCGTTCTGTCTCCTAAAGATGAAAGTACTTTGGTGTGAAATGTGCAAATCAATCCCAGAACAACAGCAAAGGACCTTGTGAAGATACTGGAGGAAACGGGTACAAAAGTATCTATATCCACAGTAAAACTAGCCCTATATTGACATAACCTGAAAGGCCGCTCAGCAAGGAAGAAACCACTGCTCCAAAACCTCAATTTAAAAAAGCCAGATTATGATTTGCAACGGCACATGGGAACAAAGATAGTACTTTTTTGGAGGAATGTCATTTTGTCTGAAACAAAAATGGCCATAATGGCTATCATTATGTTTGGAGGAAAAAGGGGAGGCTTGCAAGTCGAAGAACACCATCCCAACAGTGAAGCAGCTGGGGTGGCAGCATCATGTTGTGGAGGTGCTTTGCTGCAGGAGGGACTGGTGCACTTCACAAAATAGATGGCATCACAAGGGAGGGAAATGATGTGGATATATTGAAGCAACAGCTCAAGACATAATTTAGCTAGTTAAAGCTTGGTCGCAAATGGGTCTTCCAAATGAACAATGACACAGCTGGTTTTCCTGGTTTTGCCTGTGCCTAGCTCTATTCCCTGTCTTTTCATCAACAACAACAAAAAACTCCCTTGTCCTTGGCGATGAAGAGCATATCCATAACATGATGCAGCCACAGTCATGCTTGAAAATATAGAGTGGTACTCAGTGGTGTGTTGTATTGGATTTGCCCCAAACATAATGCTTTGTATTCAGGACAAAAGTTAATTTCTTTGACACATTTTTTGCAGTATTATTTTATTGCCTTATTACAAATGGATGCATGTTTGGCATATTTGTGTTCTATACAGACTTCATTCTTTTCACTCTGTCAATTAGGTTAGTATTGTGGAGTAACTACTATGGTGTTGATCCACCCTCAATTTTCTTCCATCATAGCCGTTAAACTGTTTTAAAATCACCATTGGGCTCATGGTGAAATCCCTGAGCGGTTTCCTTCCTATCCGGCAGCTGAGTTAGGAAGGACGCTTGTATCTTTGTAGTGACTGGGTGTATTGGTACACCAGCCAAAGCATAATTAATAACTTGACCATGCTCTTAGGGATATTCAATGTCTGCATTTTTTTTACCCAACTATCAATAGGTACCCTTTGTGAGGCATTGGAAAACCTCCCTGGTCTTTGTGGTTGAATCTGTGCTTGAAATTCACTACTCGACTGATAATTGTATGTGGCAACAGAGATGCCGTAATCATTCAAAAGTCCATGCAACTTATTACATGACTTGTTAAGCAAATTATTACTCCTGAACATATTTAGGCTTGCCATAACAAATGGGTTGAATACTAATTGACTTAAGACATTTCAGCTTTTAATTTTGTATTATTTTGTAAACATTTCTAAATTGTCAGTGGGTCCGTACCTGTCAATCCTACACCTCAGCATTGATTGTGTGTGTGCAGTGTCGACCAGTCTGTTTTTCTTTTGCCAGTTTTGCATGTTATTTTGGCATTCATGTAAAAATGAATAACAATTGATTTAATAAAGCATACAAACATGGTCTCTTTTTTGCTTTCTTGAGTAAGGCAGCTCCAAAATACAGGTGTTTCAGCCTAACTTGGTGCTTTCTGTGGTGGAGTGTAAGGGTTGGTAATGTTCTCTAGTTGCGTTGTGATTGGCTCAGTGTTCTGTGACTTATGGGGACACTACGTCACTGCAAAGTCTATGGGGAGAGCTTGAAAATTCAAGGCCCTCAAGGTCATTGGCCACGAATAAAGTTGCATCAAATCACGTTAGATCTGCTGTAGCTTTGATCTGACTGATCATGTTAACATCATACTTTCAAAATCTTAGCTAGCAAGCTAGACAAGCAGTCGTCATCATGAATCACGGCGACTAACTACTGGCAAATCCTTTTCAACCCTTGTCATATCAAGAGAAATTACAGATAAAACGTATTGGTGCTCATCGGCCATTGGACATTAACATTACACATGTTGGAAAACGCAAATTCAACAATGAGTGGTTTGGGAGGAATCAGTGCCTGCAAAGTAATCACTCGCCTGCTATTCAATGGAGTCTGAGTGTGGTCCAAGTCTATGTTTAAGGGTCTCTTTTCCAAGCTTAAAAGGATAAACATTAAACAGCGTGGGCTAGAAAAGTTTGAATACATCGGCCATGCTGTCAGCCACGTTCAAAACAACTGGAATCTCTGAACTGGGAAATCTCAGAATTAAGTGCGTTCAAGACAACTGGGAACTCTGGGGGAAAAAACGAGCTCTGACTGGAAAAGTACGTTTTGAACGGTCATCCAACTCGGGATTCCAAGTCGAACTTGGGCCATGATTCGTCCTGAGTTCCCAGTTGTCTTGAAAGCACCATACATCCACAGAATGCCAGACTTTGATGAAGTTTGATGACAAAATGTTCTTTATTTGTGCTGCATAAATGATGGAATAGGCCAGGTAGATATGTACACACTAGCTAAGTAAGTAATACTAAGTGTATGTTGTGTAGTAAGCTGTTAGTAGCCCATATGTCTCACCCTAATAATTTGGTCCCTTTCCCCCTCATAACTTAACCTATTGTTCTGAATTGGTGGTGCACATGTAGCCTATAGCCTGTTTTAGAGAAATGTAATCATTGAATATTGTAAGAGCTTTCATTGTTTGCTTATATGCCCCCTTTATTTATCCTACAGTTCTGAACTAGGTGTATACTGAATGAAAAGTGCTGAACAAATAGTTATATTGACTACGTCCTTCCTAGCTTGCCGGGGCGGCAGGGTAGCCTAGTGGTTAGAGCGTTGGACTAGTAACCGGAAGGTTGCATGTTCAAATCCCTGAGCTTAAAAGGTACAAATCTGTCGTTCTGCCCCTGAACAGGCTAACCAACTGTTCCTAGGCCGTCATTGAAAATAAGAATTTATTCTTAACTGATTTGCCTAGTAAAATAAAATTTAAAAAATAATGTCTTACTCAAAATGATGAATTACCTATTACCCGCTTATGCCATAGTTTGTACATCTCTATTGTCAGTAGAAACCACATTTGTTTAAGTAAGTCAGCCATATCAGCTATGTTTTTTTTAAAGGCAGTAAATGAGGCTATACGAACTGTTTCGCTGCCAGACAAGCCTCCACTGATAGCCAGGTGTAGCAGTGGTAAGGATTCACTCCATTGTGCTGAATAGAAAGCTCTGCTGTTGGGACAGCTTTATGTAGTCCCTAACAGTTTGTGGATCCGTTTGTCACCATTATAGTGCAATTAATGTATTGTTTAGTGTTCTGTTGTGTAGTGGCTTTGCTGGCATGCATCTAAAACATTTTTTTTGTTTTGCCCCACTAAGATTTACATGCTAAAATCGTCTATTGTGTGTGTGCTATTTTGCCTTATGGAATTTTGGGTGTGATAGAGTGTTGGCAAGACAGCAGAAACGGACAGTCAAACCACATACGTCAGACCACTTATGAGAATGATTCAGTTCCCAGTAATTGGGGTGCAGGAAACGCCCAACTGACTCCAGATCCCTTTGCCTACCTGTCAGTCCCACACCTTAGCCTTTGTGCGGGTGTGAAATGCCTGGTGCATGTTTAAGGAGTCCCCCAGATGGGTTGTCGCCACTATTTCAACGTCATTTCCTGTCCTAGAAATGCAAGTTTAGGTTCCACCTCCGAAGAATGACGAAGGCTACTTATACATTTTCACGAATTGGGTGTGGGAATTTCCATGTGGAGTTGATAAACATGAACAAATGGGGCACAGACAACTGTCAGTGTAGCTAGCTAGCATGCTAACCTTATCTAGCGAACTAATGTTACTTAACTGTTTTTTTTTATTTTTTTATTACACCGTATTCAAAAGATTAACTAGCTGGCTCTATGGCTGGATCTGGAGCTAGATTTGTCATAAGCATTGACTTAGGGAAAATGTTTCCACAGATTGAAACCACTGGCCTATCTTTGCCATCTATTGTTATGTCCAAATTTTGTCATCTTCCATAAATTGCAGACAAATCTGCCATACAAATAGTTAGAAAGAATAAGATGAAACTCTGGTAATATGGATAACTATTGAAAGATAGCTCATGCGTTTTTCTACATTGTAATGGACACAGTGGTTCTCACAGGGGAAGTGAAATGATAGGCTACAATGACTTTGCTCATGATCATGCAAGCAGCACATTACATTAGACTTTTCTCCACACTTTGTTGTGTTACAGCCTGAATATTTTTTTAAATAAAATGTTTTAAAAATGTCACTGCCCAACACACAAGACCCCATAATGTCAAAGTGAAATTATTTTTTCAAACTTTTTACAAATTAATTTAAAAAAAACTGAAATCACATTTACGTAAGTATTCAGACACTTTACTCAGTACTTTGTTGAAGCACCTTTGGCAGTGATTACAGCCTTCAGTCTTCTTGGGTATGATGCTACAAGCTTGGCACACCTGTATTTGGGGAGTTTCTCCCATTCTTCTCTGCACATCCTCTCAGGCTCCGTCAGGTTGGATGGGGAACGTCGCGGCACAGCTACTTTCAGGTCTCTCCAGAGATGCTCGGTCGGGTTCAAGTCGGGGCTCTGGCTGGGCCACTCACTGACATTCAGAGACTTGTCCCAAGCCACTCCTACTTTGTCTTGGCTGTGTGCTTAGGGTCATTGTCCTGTTGGAAGATGAACCTCAGTCTGAGGTCCTGAGAGCTCTGGAGCAGGTTTCAAGGATCTCTCTGTACTTTGCTCTGTTCATCTTTCCCTCAATCCTGACTAGTCTCCCAGTCCCTGCCACTGAAAAACATCCCCACAGCATGATGCTGCCACCACCATGCTTCACTGTAGGGATGATGCCAGGTTTCCTACAGAAGTGACACTTGGCATTAAGGCCAAAGAATTCAATCTTGGTTTCATAATACCAGATAATCTTGTTTCTCATGGTCTGAGAGTCCTTTAGGTGCCCTTTGGTAAACTCCAGTGGGCTGTCATGTGTCTTTTACTGAGGAGTGGCTTCCGTCTGGCCACTCTACCATAAAGGCCTGATTGGTGGAGTGCTGCAGAGATGATTGTCCTCATGGAAGGTTCTCCCATCTCCACAGAGGAACTCTGGAACTCTGTCAGAGTGTCCATTGGGTTCTTGGTCACCTCCATGACCAAGGCCCTTCTACCCTGATTGCTTAGTTTAGCTGGGCGGCCTGCTCTAGGAAGAGTCTTGGTGGTTCCAAACTTCTTCCATTAAAGAATGATGAAGGCCACTGTGTTCTTGGGGACCTTCAATGCTGCAGAAATGTTTTGGTACCCTTCCCCAGATCTGTATTTAATCCATTTTAGAAGGCTGTAATGTAACAACATATGGAAAAAGGGAAGGTGACTGAATAATTTCCGAATTTACTGTGTGTTGACAAATACAGGCTGAAAATAAATTGTCAGGATTTACTCTACTACTACACTGAACAACAATATAAACACAACAAGTGTTGGACACATGTTTCATGAGCTGAAATAAAATATCCTAGTTTATTTCGCTCAAATTATGTGCACACATTTTCACACATTTATTACATCACTGTTCGCTACACTCGCATTAACATCTGCTAACCATGTGTATGTGACAAATAAATTTGATTTGATTCTCCTTTGCCAAGATAATACATCCAACTGACAGCTGTGGCATATCAATAAGCTGATTTAAACAGCATGATCATTACACAGGTGCACATTGTGCTGGGGACAATATAAGGTCACTCTAAAATATGCAGTTTTGTCACACAACACACTGCCACAGATGTCTCAAGTTTTGAGGGAACTTGTAATTGACATACTGACTGCAGGAAGGTCCACCAGAGCTGTTGCCAGAGAATGTAATGTTAATTTCTCTACCATAAGCCACCTCCATTGTTGTTTTAGAGAATTTGGCAGTACGTGCAGCCGGCCTCACAACCCTAGACCACGTGTATGGCGATGTGTGGGCAAGCGGTTTGCTGATGTCAACGTTGTGAACAGAGTGCCCCATGGTGGCGAGATCCTGAGGCCCATTGTTGTGCCATTCATCCGCCACCATCACCTAATGTTTCATCTTGATAATACACAGCCCCATGTTGCAAGGATCTGTACACAATTCCTGGAAGCTGAAAATGTCCCAGTTCTTCCATGGCCTGAAGACTCACCAGACATGTTATCCTTTGAGCGTGTTTGCGACGCTCTGGATCGACGTGTACGACAGCGTGTTCCAGTTCCCGCCGATATCCAGCAACTTCACACTGCCATTGAAGAGGAGTGGGACAACATTCCACAGGCCATAATCAACAGCCTGATCAACTCTATGCGAAGATGTGTCACGCTGCATGAGGCAAATGGTGGTCACACCATAAACTGACTGGTTTTCTGATCCACGCCTCTACCTTTCTTGGGGTGATTGTGGAGGCCAGGTCATCTGATGCAGCACTCCATCACTCTCCATCTTGGTAAAATAGCCCTTACACAGCCTGGAGGTGTGTTGGGTCATTGTCCTGTTGAAAAACAAATGATAGTCCCACTAAGCGCAAACCAGATAGGAAGGTGTATCGCTGCAGAATGTTGTGGTAGCCATGCTGGTTAAGTGTGCCTTGAACCCCCACACCATCACACCTCCTCCTTCATGCTTCACAGTGGGAACCACACATGCAGAGACTGGTGGTTGGAACCAAAAATCTCAAATTTGGACTCATCAAACCAAAGGACAGATTTCCACCAGTCTAATGTCCATTGCTCGTGTTTCTTGGCCCAAGCAAGTCTCTTCTTATTATTGGTGTTCTTTAGTAGTGGTTTCTTTGCAGCAATTTGACTACAAAGGCTTTATTCATGGAGTATCTTCTGAACAGTTGATGTTGAGATGTGTCTGCTACTTGAACTCTGTAGCATTTATTTGAGCTGCAATCTGAGGTGCAGTCAACTCTAATGAACTTATCTTCTGCAACAGAGGTAACTCTGGGTCTTCCTTTCCTGTGGCAGTCCTCATGAGAGCCAGTTTCATCATGGTGCTTGATGGTTATTGTGACTGCACTTGAAGAAACTTTTAAAGTTCTTGAAATGTTCCATATTGACTGACCTTCATGTCTTAAAAGTAATGATTGACTGCCGCTTCTCTTAGCTTATTTGAGCTGTTCTTGCCATAATACGGACTTAGCCCTATTTGGAAATAGACCATCTTCTGTATTTACCCCTACCTTGTCACAACACAACTGATTGGCTCAAATGCATTAAGAAGGAAAGACTTTTAACAAGGCACACCTGTTAATTGAAATGTATTCCAGGTGACTACCTCACGAAGATGGTTGAGAGAATGCAAAGCTGTCAAGACAAAGGGTGGCTACTTTGAAGAATCTCAAATATAAAATATATTTGGATTTGTTAAACACTTTTTTTGGTTACTACATATTTATAATGTTTTTATTTCACCTTTATTTAACCAGGTAGGCTAGTTGAGAACACCTTTATTTAACCAGGTAGGCTAGTTGAGAACACCTTTATTTAACCAGGTAGGCTAGTTGAACACCTTTATTTAACCAGGTAGGCTAGTTGAGAACACCTTTATTTAACCAGGTAGGCTAGTTGAGAACACCTTTATTTAACCAGGTAGGCTAGTTGAGAACACCTTCATTTAACCAGGTAGGCTAGTTGAACACCTTTATTTAACCAGGTAGGCTAGTTGAGAACACCTTTATTTAACCAGGTAGGCTAGTTGAGAACACCTTTATTTAACCAGGTAGGCTAGTTGAGAACACCTTTATTTAACCAGGTAGGCTAGTTGAGAACAAGTTCTCATTTACAACTGTGATCTGGCCAAGATAAAGCAATGCAGTTTGACACAAACAACAACAACAGAGTTGCACATGGAATAAACAAACATACAGTCAATAATACAATAGATAAAGTGTGTTCAAATTATAAGGATAAGGGATGTAAGGCAATCAATAAGCCATAGTGGAGAAATAATTACAATGGACTGGAGGGATGATAGGCTCTCTCTCTCTGTCTGTTTGTCTCTCTCTCGTGCTCTCTCGTTCTCTCTCTCTCTCTCTGTGTCTCTGTCTCTCTGTCTCTCTCTCTCTGTCTCTCTCTGTCTGTCTCTCTCTGTCTCTCTCTCTGTCTCTCTGTGTATGTACAACTAACAGGAAGCCTACTGCAATCTGAACTGTAGATACATGTGAGCACGAGGTGGTCGTCATCGGACCATCCCCCTGCGTGTCCAAAGACGAGTCTGCACTCTAGCAAACCCTCCCACTTCAAACAACACTCTGGCAGTAATAGCACGGATCCCTCCTTCTGTCCCCACAAGCAAATTCCATTTTCACACCGGCTGCCTACTCCAGGCATGGCTGACGGCTGTACCCAGTCATGGCACTGCGACATTACACCCTCGACTTCAACCTCTCAGCGCCAGGTAAATGACACACACCGTGGCTGCGAACGGTTGCAGCAATACAGGACATGGGGGTCATAAGCTATCATTTCCCTTTGCGCATGTACTGTATGCTAGCTAACGTTAGCTAGCTAACTAATCGTTGTCAATACGCGCAGTCCAATATATACTAATCATACAATTATGATATGCACGATTAGTGCTTTTTTTTCGCGGAGGACGTAGCAAATGACGTGCTGAGTAATATTGATCTCGTTAAATGTCGTCCGCTATCTTGATGGCATAATTCCAAATCAGACATTGCTGGTTGCCAGCAACATGACTGGCATGCGGGTAATATGACCTTTTGTGCAGTTGCTAGCTAGCTAGCTAGGTTAGCAAAGGCATCTCATCTGTCTGCGTGAATGGTTTTAATGGACAGGCAGGCTTTACTAGCTAACAAGTTAGCATATCAATGTTAGCATAACTTATTGATGAGGATACAGCCATTTTCAAGTTGGTCACACTTTTAAAAAATTCATAAGGTCCCAGTGGCCAATTATCAGTCTGATATCTATAGTATATGCACTCACGGGAAAATGGCATCCAAGCAGAATTTTGCCATTTATTTTTAGCATGTGCTTCTACACCTGCATTGCTTGCTGTTTGGGGTTTTAGGCTGGGTTTCTGTACAGCACTTTGAGATATCAGCTGATGTAAGAAGGGCTATATCAACGAATTTAATTTGTTGCTGCATAGCCAACTGTCTAACGTTAAGGTACACAGACGAGACATGAAGAACATAGTTATCGAGCTTATTATTTGACATGTCTGGTGGTTGTTACAAGGTAGCTACAGTTTGTGTGCAGTAAGTGCAACCCTGTCCCTCCTTTAGCTAGCTAGATATCACCTTAACAGGCTTCATTTATTTACCATTTTTAATGGTGATTCTGTCTGAAACAGGAATTTCAAACATGGTGTTGTGTTAATTATTGTGTTGTCACCCTAGAAATGCCTCTCCCTTTTCTGTTCAGCAGACTGTCCAACGACTGTGCATGGGCTGCAGTCTATATTTCAAGAACAGGAAATGACAGAGACTGTCCATGACACTGAGGGACATGGATATCTTGCTACCTTCATTGGCAAGAATGGCAGGTAGGCACCAGTTCCATAAACATTATTATTAGTCATTATTTATGTCCTTACCAACATATTTTGTAGAACGAATCTAATGTTCATGAATTAGGCCTAGTTTGTGTTCGCTTTTCAAAAACCCGAAGTGCTACATTAAAAACATAAAATATTTGTTTTTACATTTCAAATGTATCCTTTATTTAACTAGGCAAGTCAGTTAAGAACAAATTCTTATTTACAATGACGGCCTACCCAGCCAAACCCGGACGACGCTGGGCCAATTGTGTGCTGCCCTATGGGACTCTCAATCACGGCTGGTTGTGATACAGCCTTGATTTCGAACCAGGGACTGTAGTAATGCTTCTCGCACTGAGATGCCTTAGGCATCCGAGTGGCTAGGGGTCTATCTTGAGGATAATAATAAGAACGAGTAATACAGCACATGAGACACATAACACACTATGAAGACAGTCAGGCAAGACCGATTCAGCAAGGTATGGTGCTTTAGGTACACTTTAAAAGCATCTACAGTAGGCACATCCATAGCACCCTTACATACTGTACAATACATTTAGTATTCATTAAGGATCCCCATTACCTGCTGCCAAGGCAACAGCTACTCTTCCTGTGGTCCTCAGGTCACTACCCTACTACCACATATCTACAATACAAAATCCATGTGTGTGTTTGTCACTTTACAGTCCCCTCTGTTCCATAAGGTGTATTTAAATAAAAAAAATCTGTTTTGTAAATCTGATTCTACTGCTTGCGTCAGTTACCTGATGTGGAATAGAGTTCCATGTAGCCATGGCTCTATATAGTAGTACTGTGCGCCTCCAATAGTCTGTTCTGCACTTAGGTATTCTGGTGGCATGTCTTGTGGGGTATGCATTGGTGTCTGAGCTGTGTTCTAGTAGTTTAAACAGACAGCTCGGTGCATTCAGCGTGTCATTGCTTCTTACAAAAACAAGTAGTGATGAAGCCAATCTGTCCTCTACTTTGAGCCATGAGAGATTGACCTGCATATTATTGTTAGCTCTGTGCACATTTTAAGGGTCAGCCGTGCTGCCTTTTTCTGAGCCAATTGAGCAAAGTCCTTCTTTGTGGCACCTGACCACACGACTGAACAGTAGTCCAGGTGCAACAAAACTAGGGCCTGTAGTAGAGGTCGGCCGATTAGTCGGAATGGACGAATAATTAGGGCCGATTCAAATTTTCATAACAATCGGAAATCTGTATTTTTGGACACAGATTTGGACGATTTGTTTTATTTTTTTCATTTTTTTACACCTTTATTTAACAAGGCAAGTCAGTTAAGAACACATTCTTACTTTCAATGACGGCCTAGGAATGGTGGGTTCTGCCTCGTTCAGGGGCAGAACGACAGATTTTTACCTTGTCAGCTCGGGGGATTCAATCTTGCAACCTTACAGTTAACTAGTCCAACACTCTAACTACTTGCCTCTCATTGCACTCCACGAGGAGACTGCCTGTTACGTGAATGCAGTAAGCCAAGGTAAGTTGCTAGCTAGTATTAAACTTATCTTATAAAAAACTATCTTAATCACTAGTTAACTACACATGGTTGATGATATTACTAGTTTATCCAGCGTGTGCTGCGTTGCATATAATCGATGCGGTGCGTATCGTTGCTCCAATGTGTACCTAATCATAAACATCAATGCCTTTCTTAAAATCAATACACATAAGTATATATTTTTAAACCTGCATATTTAGCTAAAAGAAATCCAGGTTAGCAGGCAATATTAACCAGGTGAAATTGTCACTTCTCTTGCGTTCATTGCCCGCAGAGTCAGCATATATGCAACAGTTTGGCCTGCCTAATTTGTAAAAATTTTACGTAATTATGACATAACATTGAAGGTTGTGCAATGTAACAGGAATATTTAGACTTATGGATGCCACCCATTAAATAAAATATGGAACGGTTCCGTATTTCACTGAAAGAATAAACGTTTTGTTTTCGAGATGATAGTTCCCGGATTCGACCATATTAATGACCTAAGGCTCGTATTTCTGTGTGTTATTATGTTATAACTAAGTCTATGATTTGATAGAGCAGTCTGACTGAGCGACGGTAGGCAGCAGCAGGCTCGTAATCATTCATTCAAACAGCACTCTTTTGCGTTTGCCAGCAGCTGTTTATGACTTCAAGCCTATCAACTCCCAAGATTAGGCTGGTGTAACCAACGTGAAATGGCTAGCTAGTTAGCTGGGTGCGCGCTAATAGCGTTTCAAACGTCACTCACTCTGAGACTTGGAGTGGTTGTTCCCCTTGCTCTGCAAGGGCCGCCCGCGGCTTTTGTGGAGTGATGGGTAACGCTGCTTCGAGGGTGGCTGTTGTCGATGTGTTCCTGGTTCGAGCCCAGTTAGGGGCGAGGAGATGGACGGAAGCTATACTGTTACACTGGCAATACTAAAGTTCCTATAAGAACATCCAATAGTCAAAGGATAATGAAATATAAATGGTATAGAGAGAAATAGTCCTATAATTCCTATAATAACTACAACCTAAAACTTCTTACCTGGGAATATAAGACTCAAGTTAAAAGTAAACACCAGCTTTCATATGTTATCATGTTCTGCGCAAGGAACTTAAACGTTAGCTTTCTTACATGTTGCACTTTTACTTTCTTCTCCAACACTTTGTTTTTGCATTATTTAAACCAAATTGAACATGTTTCATTATTTATTTGAGGCTAAATTGATTTTGTTGATGTATTATATTAAGTTAAGTGTTCATTCAGTGTTGTAAATGTCATTACAAAAAATAAAAATGTGTCCGATTAATCGGTAGCGGCCTTTATTGGGCCCCCCAATAATCGGCATCGGCCTTTATCGGGCCCCCCAATAATCGGTATCGGCATTTATCGGGCCCCCCAATAATCGGTATCGGCATTTATCGGGCCCCCCAATAATTGGTATCGGCCTTTATTGGTCCCCCCAATAATCGGTATCGGCATTTATTCCCCCCCAATAATCGGTATCGATTACGCAAATTACAATACAATAAATATAAAATGGCTGTCTCTTCAGTCGCCTTCGTGCGACCACTTTAAAATACATTTTATTTTTTATACTGGTTCCATTGCTAATCTGAGTTACCGAGGGTGGCAGAGTTCCATGTAGTCATGGCTCTATTCTGGACCTGGGGACTGTGAAGAGACCTCTGGTTGCATGTCTTGTGTTGTGCCGATTAGTGTCTGAACTGTGTGCCAACTGCTTGAACAGACAGTTCTGTACCTTCAACACCTCAATAGTGATGCAGTCAAACTCTCCTCAACTTTGAGCCAGGAAAGACTGACATTTTCCCTCCGTGTACATCGAAGTGCAATACGTGCTTCTTGATGGACACATGCCTATCCGTAACCGGAAGAAGCAGTTTCATAAATATCTGTGTCCGGATGTCCCTCATTACACACATCGGCCCAACAAATATTTTTCACATCTTCGACTTAGTTACAATTGCAAAACCTTTATGTTCATTTATACACCATTTTAGGTCCAATCTTTGGAACTTAGAAAAAACTAATTATGGCTATTATATTATCACTACATCGCTACATCTGATGGGTGTCCATACTGGTTTAGAGAAGATTTCTGCAACATTAGTAAAGATGTGATCAATACACGTGCATAATTTAGTTCCTGTTCTGTTTGTAACTACCCTGGTAGGTTGACTGATTCACACATATATATAGTCCAAATACTGACATTTAGCACTGGTCTATAACAACTTCCTACGAGAATAGGCTTTAGGTGAGGCAGATGAACCTGTAGCCATATTGCTTCTGCATCATCTGACATGAGATCCTTGCTACCGTCAGTCTCTTAAGCAGTTCGCTATGTTGGAGATAATCCTGGAACCCCTACGGTTAGGGTGAATCCCATCTCTATAAAGAGTGTTGGTTGCTCTCACAGGAAGTCAAAATTGTCACTAAAGGAGACATTTCTGTTTTTGGAGAGCTTCAGGAACTCGTTTTGGGCAGCTACGCGGCTGTAACGCTCCGAATCCCTTATAGCATGGCAGGGGGCCAGAGATGACTGTTCTCTTCCCTGTGCAAAGAAGGGTGTTCAAGAGAATGTTGTCGTCCTTCTTCAGTTCCTCAGATTGCTGAAAGCATTAACCAGGGTGCAGGCACTGGTTACAGTTTGATGTTTCTTCTGGAGTGGGCAGCTTGATGAAAGCCAGTCAACATTTAGGTTGCCCAGAAAATATACCTCTCTGTTTATCACATACATTATCAAGCATTTCACACATATTATCCAGATACTGACTGTTAACACTTGGTGGTCTATAGCAGCTTCCCACAAGAATGGGCTTTAGGTGATACAGTTGAGCCTGTAGCCATATTACTTCAACAGTATTTAACATGAGATCCTACCTAAGCTTAACACCGCCCCCCCCCCCCCCCCCATTGACATTTATGTCTTTTCTGTAGATGTTATAACTAGGGTTGCACATTTTGGGGAATATTCAGAGGTGGAAACCTTCCGTGGGAATTAACAGGAATATATGGGAAATAACGGAAATCTATGTACATTAATATTAATACCATTTATGTGTTGTCTTTTGCATTGGATATATTTACCATTTCATATGGAGACAGAAACATAAACCTTTTACCTTATCATAAGTAGACATAATTGCAAATGATTAAATCCTTCCAATAGAAATCAAAGTATTTAGTTACGAATGTAACTTTATTTAAATGAGTTGACTCTTCACATGGGATGATTTCACTGAACAACGAAAGAAAGGCAATATTGAATGATCACCACTGAGCCATTGCATCTCCCAAAAACGTTTTCGACATACATCTGTTAAATGATAGTCCAGAAACTGAAGGTTTAGTTGTCTTCCTCTCAGGCTTTCATGTCTTCTCCCTGGACCTCCTCAATGTCCACCTCTTGTACATCAGACTCCGAGGCCTCATCTTCACTATCACTTTTCAATCTGGTTGATGATGGCTCGCTGTCAGGCTCAAAAAGCCTCAAATTTGCCCGGATGGCCAACAATTTTTCAACCCTTGTATTGGTCAGCCTATTGCGTGCTTTGGTGTGTGTACCAGATCAATGTGGTGCTATATACAGGGAGTACCAGTACCAGATCAATGTGGAGCTATATACAGGGAGTACCAGTACCAGATCAATGTGGAGCTATATACAGGGAGTACCAGTACCAGATCAATGTGGAGCTATATACAGGGAGTACCAGATCAATGTAGAGCTATATACAGGGAGTACCAGTACCAGATCAATGTGGCGCTATATACAGGGAGTACCAGTACCAGATCAATGTGGCGCTATATACAGGGAGTACCAGTACCAGATCAATGTGGCGCTATATACAGGGAGTACCAGTACCAGATCAATGTGGCGCTATATACAGGGAGTACCAGCACCAGATCAACGTGGAGCTATATACAGGGAGTACCAGTACCAGATCAACGTGAAGCTATATACAAGGAGTACCAGATCAATGTGGAGCTATATACAAGGAGTACCAGATCAATGTGGAGCTACATACAGGGAGTACCAGTACCAGATCAATGTGGAGCTATATACAGGGAGTACCAGTACCAGATCAATGTGGCGCTATATACAGGGAGTACCAGTACCAGATCAATGTGAAGCTATATACAGGGAGTACCAGATCAATGTGAAGCTATATACAGGGAGTACCAGTACCAGATCAATGTGGAGCTATATACAGGGAGTACCAGTACCAGATCAATGTGAAGCTATATACAGGGAGTACCAGTACCAGATCAATGAGGAGCTATATACAGGGAGTACCAGTACCAGATCAATGTGGAGCTATATACAGGGAGTACCAGATCAATGTGGCGCTATATACAGGGAGTACCAGTACCAGATCAATGTGAAGCTATATACAGGGAGTACCAGATCAATGTGAAGCTATATACAGGGAGTACCAGTACCAGATCAATGTGGAGCTATATACAGGGAGTACCAGTACCAGATCAATGTGAAGCTATATACAGGGAGTACCAGTACCAGATCAATGAGGAGCTATATACAGGGAGTACCAGTACCAGATCAATGTGGAGCTATATACAGGGAGTACCAGATCAATGTGGAGCTATATACAGGGAGTACCAGATCAATGTGGCGCTATATACAGGGAGTACCAGTACCAGATCAATGTGGCGCTATATACAGGGAGTACCAGTACCAGATCAATGTGGAGCTATATACAGGGAGTACCAGTACCAGATCAATGTGGCGCTATATACAGGGAGTACCAGTACCAGATCAATGTGGAGCTATATACAGGGAGTACCAGTACCAGATCAATGTGGAGCTATATACAGGGAGTACCAGTACCAGATCAATGTGAAGCTATATACAGGGAGTACCAGTACCAGATCAATGTGGAGCTATATACAGGGAGTACCAGTACCAGATCAATGTGAAGCTATATACAGGGAGTACCAGATCAATGTGAAGCTATATACAGGGAGTACCAGATCAATGTGGAAGGAGTACTATATACAGGGAGTACCAGATCAATGTGAAGCTATATACAGGGAGTACCAGTACCAGATCAATGTGGAGCTATATACAGGGAGTACCAGTACCAGATCAATGTGAAGCTATATACAGGGAGTACCAGATCAATGTGAAGCTATATACAGGGAGTACCAGTACCAGATCAATGTGGCGCTATATACAGGGAGTACCAGTACCAGATCAATGTGGAGCTATATACAGGGAGTACCAGATCAATGTGGAGCTACATACAGGGTGTACCAGATCAATGTGGTGCTATATACAGGGAGTACCAGTACCAGATCAATGTGGAGCTATATACAGGGTGTACCAGATCAATGTGGCGCTATATACAGGGAGTACCAGTACCAGATCAATGTGGCGCTATATATAGGGAGTACCAGTACCAGATCAATGTGGCGCTATATACAGGGAGTACCAGTACCAGATCAATGTGGAGCTATATACAGGGAGTACCAGTACCAGATCGATGTGGAGCTATATACAGGGAGTACCAGTACCAGATCAATGTGGAGCTACATACAGGGAGTACCAGTACCAGATCAATGTGGAGCTATATACAGGGAGTACCAGATCAATGTGGAGCTATATACAGGGAGTACCAGATCAAGTTGGAGCTATATACAGGGAGTACCAGTACCAGATCAATGTGGAGCTATATACAGGGAGTACCAGTACCAGATCAATGTGGAGCTATATACAGGGAGTACCAGATCAAGGTGGAGCTATATACAGGGAGTACCAGTACCAGATCAATGTGGAGCTACATACAGGGAGTACCAGATCAATGTGCAGAGGTACTTGAGGTTGATATGTACTAGAAGGCAGGGTAAAGTGACTAGGCAAATTATGTGTGTTTTGTGTTGTAAATGTGTGTGTATGTAGTGTTTGAATGTGTGAGGTTGTCAAGGTTTATGCAAAACAAATGTAGACAGAAGTTGCAAACACTGTAGCTAGCCCAAACACTAGCTTGTTCTTAACAGACTTGCCTAGTTAAATAAAGTTAAATTACATTAAAAACAATGCCCTGACTGGCTAATAAAAACCCCAGGTGTGTTCCAGTGGTCAGACACACTTTAGGAAGACCATTGTTTGGCCGGTTAAGTGTTTTATTGGTACCACAATGGCTCACGTTCAAATGAACGCTTAGCTCTTTAGTGGCTTTGTTTATCGGATGTGGATGTAAGGGCTTTGGCGCTTGTTTTGTGTGTGTGTGTGTGTGTGGTGACTAGTAAACACTGGCGGTTGGCCATTGTGTGGGCCTAAGCCTGCAGGAATATACCCGCAGCAACACCACACATTTTGGGTAGAAATGCTCAACCTTCAGCTGCCCATTGGCTCTCCACAGAGCTTTCATAAAGCTTAGGTCAATAGGCCACAACCTGTCATGCCATGGCTCTCCTCATGAGCTTTGTGTTGAAGGAGAGCGAAGTGAGAGAGAGAGAGAAGTTATAGCCTAGATTCAATTCTATGTTTCTCTCAATTGACCTCTGTGCTTCTTTCTCTGTTTCTGTCTGTGTCTCTTCTCAGGCTGGTTATTCTGCGTGTGACCGCCCAAGGCCTGCTTACCATTGATCTGCAGTGTTGTGAAGGAGATAACATTGTACAAGTAGAGAATGTAGGTGATGAGAGAAACTTGTCTTCACCATAGACCTGCTTGCATACATACATAAAACAATAACACAAATACAAAAAAAACAACAACAGATCATATTTAACAGACCTTCAGAATAACCTAAGTAAGAAATGTTTACATTAATTAGATTCAATTGGATGTGTTGCTGTGTTTCTCACATGCGCCGAATACGACTGGTGTGGACTTTACAGTGAAATGCTTGCTTACAAACCTTTCGAACATGTGGTCTCGTAGGCCTTTGGACTATTTGACATTTAGAATATGTTGCTTAATGTATCATTAGAATATGCAAAATAACAAATACAGTATTCCAATTTTCTCTCAGCTTTTGAATACACTGGAAGAGAAGCTGAGAAGTCTCCTACATGGAAACATTAAGAGGGTCAAGAGGTAAGCCTCGTGGTGGATGATCTTACAGTAGTGGCCTTGTGTGTTCACTATCTTGTGACTGGACACAAGCTGTAGTGTGAAACGATTACCCTATAACCCTCTGTCAATATCTCCATGATGGCATCATGAACATATGTACCATGTCCCACCTTCCCCAGGCTCCCAGCTCTGACACGAGGTGCAGCTGTTGATCGATACTGGCCCACAGCAGACGGCAGACTGGTGGAGTATGACATAGATCGGGTTGTATACGATGAGGACTCTGCATACCAGAACATAAAGATCATGCACTCACAGCAGTTTGGCAATATCCTGATCCTCAATGGGGATGTTAGTAAGTAAAATACAGCATTCCTACAGGCCTTCATTTTAGATAATATTGTTATGAATTATTCCTCACCTGCTGGTACTGTATATTGTAGTAATTATGTTATTTACTTTACTTATTTAGGTCACTTGTTGTTCAACTTATTTTTCACTTCTGAAAACTGAATCTAATAAGATGAACATTTGGCTGAGTTGCAGTCACGGCATGTGGCTTACTTATCCAATGATAATGTAATGTGATTATATGACAGATCTGTCAGAGTGAAGGGGCCTACTGTAATGTGATTATATAGCAGATCTGTCACAGTGAAGGGGCCTACTGTAATATGATTATATGACAGATTTGTCACAGTGAAGGGGCCTACTGTAATGTGATTATATAGCAGGTCTGTCACAGTGAAGGGGCCTATTGTAATGTGATTATATGACAGATCTGTCAGAGTGAAGGGGCCTACTGTAATGTGATTATATAGCAGATCTGTCACAGTGAAGGGGCCTACTGTAATATGATTATATGACAGATTTGTCACAGTGAAGGGGCCTACTGTAATGTGATTATATAGCAGGTCTGTCACAGTGAAGGGGCCTATTGTAATGTGATTATATGACAGATCTGTCAGAGTGAAGGGGCCTACTGTAATGTGATTATATGACAGATCTGTCAGAGTGAAGGGGCCTACTGTAATGTGATTATGACAGATCTGTCACAGTGAAGGGGCCTACTGTAATGTGATTATATGACAGATCTGTCAGAGTGAAGGGGCCTACTGTAATGTGATTATGACAGATCTGTCAGAGTGAAGGGGCCTACTGTAATGTGATTATATGACAGATCTGTCAGAGTGAAGGGGCCTACTGTAATGTGATTATATGACAGATCTGTCACAGTGAAGGGGCCTACTGTAATGTGATTATATGACAGATCTGTCAGAGTGAAGGGGCCTACTGTAATGTGATTATATGACAGATCTGGCAGAGAGTGACCTGCCCTACACCCAGGCCATCATGGGCAGAGGGCAAGAGAACTATGCAGGGAAGGAGGTGCTGATCTTAGGAGGCGGCGATGGAGGAATCCTCGCAGAGGCCGTCAAACTCAAGCCAAAGATGATCACCATGGTGGAGATATCCTTTCAGGACCCTGCTTTTCACTTCGCTCTGTGCTCAGTTAACCTATTGCTTCAGGGATTTGCACCAGCATAATATTAATACTGACCTCTTATGAGCATTTCTTTTGAGACTTTGCCGGGTAGGATTATCTGGTCTGTCATCTCTCTTCCCCTGTGCCTGGTTTGTAATGCCTTGACAAAGTGTTTACATCGACCAAATGGTGATTGATGGGTGTAGAACACACATGAGGAAGGCATGTGGAAGTGTTCTGGACAACCTGAAGGGAGAATGCTACCAGGTGAGCAGGACAGCGCTATCCACTGCACCTCTCCTTAGTTGAGATGGAAAGTTTTTCATTTGCCCACTGCTCTGAATAGATTTGCTCCGCTCTCTGTCGTCTTGTATGTTACTACATGGGGTTTCCATAACGACATTTCCCTGAACCCCCTCCGTCTGTTTCATCTGTTCTTGTCTCATTCCAGGTGTTGGTAGAGGACTGCGTTCCTGTTCTTAAAAAGTATGTTGAGGAAGGGAAGACGTTTGATTACGTCATCAATGACCTCACAGCGGTCCCCATCTCCACAGCGCCGGAGGAGGGTGAGTGACATGCTTTCTCATGGGGTCTTCTTGGACATTCTGTTCTAACGGTGTATGCAATGATGAATACTGGTAGGGCTCTTGTAAAGACGCACCGCCTTGTACCACATTGCAAAGAATCTGATTTTAGGATGTGGATAGTGTAATCTTAACCGGTTTCGTGGATCGGGGCTTGTATGAAACACTTGCATGATTGGTTGAATGATGGTTTACTCTGTCTCAGACTCTACATGGGAGTTCCTACAGCTTATCTTGGATCTCTCAATAAAAGTACTGCGTCCTACTGGGAAGTACTTCACACAGGTGAGACCCATATTCACTGAGTGCTTCATACAGTCATCCCACCCTTGTGTGGAATTCAGCTCATATTGAGATCACCATCCCTAACTTATATGAGATCACATGATTAACTTATATGTCTGTCCCGTATATCTTTGTTGTTCATGAGAGACAAGTTTGTCCTCGTGTGATGTTTTATTTTTTTTTTTTAAACATTTTTGTCCCCTAATTGCTGTCTGGTCCATGTTTTAACTCTGTGTCATCAGGGTAATAGTGCCAATCTGACTGAGACACTGGCTCTTTATGAGGAGCAGCTGGGAAGGCTCTCATGTCCTGTAGACTTCTCCAAGGAGGTGGTGTGTGTGCCCTCTTATATGGAACTGTATCCTTCAAGAAAAGAGTCTTGCACTTAAGAGTCTTGGTTACTTGTTGTTTACATGGCATTTTCCTTAATGAGCTGACTCAGGTGGGTTTTCTACACCGTTTGGAAGAAGTAAAGAGCCCCCCCCGGTCTCCTCCATACGCTGCCTGCCGGAATGTGAAAACTGTCCACCCCCCCATTGTCCGCCTTCGCACTGAGGGGAGAGATGACCCCCCCCCCCCATTTCTACTCGCACTGTTTTATTATCCTTCCCTGTCCAACTCTCTTAAACCCTTTTTACATCTTAGTTGTATCATTTTATGTCCAAACTTACAAGAGATTGTATTTCTGTTAGTTGGATATCTTGAATTGGGCTGTTGTTTTTGCGTGTGCCCCCCAGGGAGAGCTGTGGGGCTGACCGTGTAGGGCTGCTGCCACTGGTCTAGGGTTTAGACTTCTGACTGTAGCCTGGTTCCAGACCTGTCTAGGGTTTAGACTTCTCTGACTATAGCCTGGTTCCAGACCCGTCTAGGGTTTAGACTTCTCTGACTATAGCCTGGTTCCAGACCTGTCTAGGGTTTAGACTTCTCTGACTATAGCCTGGTTCCAGACCCGTCTAGGGTTTAGACTTCTCTGACTATAGCCTGGTTCCAGACCTGTCTAGGGTTTAGACTTCTCTGACTATAGCCTGGTTCCAGACCCGTCTAGGGTTTAGACTTCTCTGACTATAGCCTGGTTCCAGACCTGTCTAGGGTTTAGACTTCTCTGACTGTTGTGTAGTTGTCATGCCATACACGTTACATGTTTTATACATGGCAGGGCAACAATTCTCAGGAGTTAGCTAAATACCATATAGGTCTGGGACCAGGCTATAGTCAGAGGTCTAAAGCCTAGACAGATCTGGGACCAGTATTTAAACACTCTTGGTACACCTGCCCCTTCGGGGTGTTGTTACTTTTCAAATTTGACTTAAAACAGCACCAACATACAATAGGCTTTTGGGTTCTGATTGTGTGATAGAATATGTGCTCGCCGTAGTTTCTAATGAATGTCTGTCTGTGCATTTGACTGTTTTTCTTCTTTTGTTGTAGCTAACTGGCTTGAGTGTGATTTTGATTCCCAGTCCTTTCCAAGTGTGACCCTGGCCATTGAAGCTGAAGTGTCCAAATGTGTTTCTAAAAGGGAAAAAGGTTTCTTGCTTGTACTGCTTTAATGTGAATTGTGTTTTTCATTATTTAGCACCTTTTTAGTTTCTCCTGCTGGATCTTATTTTACATATTCAGTTTAGAATTTTTCTCTATGTTTGTTTGGTGCATGTGCTGGAAATGTAAATAATTGTATTGAATGTAGCTTCCCATATACACAGTGCAACTTCATGCCTTTGATCAATATTGTGGTGCGTTGTTAAATGTATTTATTTGATATTATTTCACCAAATGCTGTTTTATCCAAAATACCTTTTTTGTTCAGCAGTGACTACCTGCTATTAAAAATGAGTTGGAGAAGAAAATGTTTTTCTTTTGCTTGATTCAGAGGAGTATATATATCAGATATCTTAGCAAGCAGTCACAACTGACAGACAATTTGGGTGTTTCTACTGAAAGTACAGAATCATACCAATGCAAACTCAATACAGATTTTCTTGCATTTCCTTTTGTAATTCATTCTACCATGAGCAATGTTGATTTCAATAAACCTTCCCCATTGTTAACACGAACTTCAATCATTTGATTACCCTGCTCCTGATGTGCACGGACGCTGTAACAACAATGTGTCCGTAGTTCTTTATTCAAGGTGTAGAGGACCCATCAAGTAATCTACCAACCACATGATGTACTCCTATGTTGTAGCATAGACACTCTTATCCAGAATGACTTAGAGGAGCAATTAGGGTTAAGTGTATTGCTCAAGGGCACATCGGTAGATGTTTCACCTGGTCTGCTCAGGGATTCGAACCAGCAACCTTTTGTTACTGGACCAATGCTCTTAACCACTAAGCTACCTGCTGAATGTGCTGATCAAGCTGCTGAAATGACACCCGGAGCAACGCTTGTATTCTGGGATGCTGCTGTATACACCTAATAAGATTGCAATTTGAATTGGGATCATAACCCCAGCACACATACCTGTGTGTGTCGTCACTACCCTTCCCTCTCTGTTTTAACTAGTCGCCCCACCTTTCCTCCATCGATCCCCTTGATCGGTCTTCTGTGGTCCCATGAATAAAGCATTTGACATGGTTCAATTTGAATTGGGAGTTTTTAGCATGTTGTACTGTTTGTGTTTCTGTGTAGAGCCTGAATGACCAATTCTCAGGTAACATCATTTTGGAAGAGGACACCGATGGATAAGTCTTGCCATGAAAGTAAACATCACGTTGCAAAGACTTTTGGGAGAAAATCGTACATGTCCACTGTCATTCACCATCATTAGCCCTTCTGATGTGGGCTTTCTGCCGGCGATGAACTGCCTCAATACAGAACCAATCAAAAGTTTGAACACAACTACTCATTCAAGGTTTTTTATTTTTTTAAACTATTTTCTATATTGTATAATAATAGAGAAGACATCAAAATTATGAAATAACACATTTGGAATCATGTAATAACCAAAAAAGTTTTAAACAAATCAAAATATATTTTGTATTTCAGATTCTTCAAAGTAGCCACCCTTTGCCTTGACAGCTTTGCACACTCTTGGCATTCTCTCAACCAGCTTTACCTGGAATGCTTCCAACAGTCTTGAAGGAGTTTCCACATGCTGAGCACTTGTTGGCTGCTTTTCCTTCACTCTGGTCCAAATGATCTCAATTGGATTGAGGTCAGGTGATCTGATGCAGCACTCAATTGGTCTCTCCTCTCCTTGGTCAAATAGCCCTTACACAGCCTGGAGGTGTAATATTGAATATTTAAAAGAAATATGTATTTTATTTTATGGATGTGATATTTAACAAGATATATATAATTTATCACATACTTTTCATTATTGGAGATGGGATATAGAACTCCTGTGATAATGTAGTAATGTGTGTGTCAATTAACTGAAGAGGGGTGTCATAAGGGTTGAACTAACCACATCAGGGGGCCTGAACAAGAACATTTTGGAGGCCCCCCTCATGGTGGTGGAGAGTTAATTTTGTAATTTTTTTTAAAGCTAACTTCATGCAATTCTACACATTTAGCCATGGAGCAGAACGAAACATTTGCAGTTTTATAGCTTATTTCCTGCAATTCTCCACATTTTGTCTTTGGACAGAGTTTTATAGCACATTTGTTGCTATTCTAGAATTATTTTTTTTACGGGGCTGTGAGAAAATGTTGCTAATTTATTGCTATTCTATATATATGCTATCTGATCAGGGCTCTAGCCTTTGGGCCCTAAGTAAGGGCACTGCTGTCTCACTACCACCTGTTTCCACGTCCATCCACTCCATTCATCCTTTTGGACACTGATATCTGATCCACATACACGGAACAAACATATAAATGCAACATGTAAAGTGTTGGTTTCATGAGATGAAATATGAGATCTCAGAAATGTTGTGCAGAAATCTGTTTACATCTCTGTTAGTGAGCATTTCTCCTTTGCCAAGATAATCTATCCACCTGACAGGTGTGGCATAATCAATAAGCTGATTAAACTGCATGATCATTACACAGGTGCACCTTGTGCTGGGGACAATAAAAGGCCAAATGTGCAGTTTTTCACACGACACACTACCACAAATGCCTCAAGTTTTGAGGGAGAGTGCAATTGGCAGGCTGACTGCAGGAATGTCCATCAGAGTTGTTGTCAGAGAATTGAATGTTAATTTCTCCACCATAATCTGCCTCCTATGTCGTTTTAGAGAATTTGGCAGTACGTCCAACTGGCCTCATAACCACAGATTACGTGCATGGCATCGTGTGGGTGAGCGGTTTTCTGATGTCAACGTTGTGAACAGAGTGCCCCATGGTGGCGATGGGGCTGCGGTATGGACAGGCATAAGCTAAGGACAACGAACACAATTACATTTATCGATGGCAATTTGAATGTACAGAGATACCATGACAAGATCCTGAGGGTCATTGTTGTGCCATTCATCCACAATCATCACCTCATGTTTCAGCATGATAATGCACGGCCCCATGTCGCAAGGATCTGTACACAATTCCTGGAATTTGAAAATGTCCTAGTTTGTCCATGGCCTGCATACTCACCAGACATGTCAATATTTGAGCATGTTTGGGATGCTCCGGATTGACATGTACGACAGAGTGTTCCAGTTCCCGCCAAAATCCAGAAACTTCGCACAGCCATTGAAGAGGAGTGGGACAACATTCCACAGGCCACAATTAACAGCCAGATCTACTCTATGTGAAGGAGATGTGTTGCGCTGCTTGAGGCAAATGGTGGACAGACCAGATACTTCTGATCCACGCCCCTACCTTTTTATTAAGGTATCTGTGACCAACAGATCAAATCAAAGTTTAACCAATAGTGCAAAAAAGGTATTAGGTGAACAATATGTAAGTAAAGAAATAAAAACAACAGTAGCGAGGCTATAAAAGTAGTGAGGGTATATACAGACACCGGTTAGTCAGGCTGATTGAGGTAGTATGTACATGTAGATATGGTTAAAGTGACTGCATATATGATGGACAGAGAGTAGCAGTATCGTAAAAGAGGGGGTGGCGGGACACAATGCAGATAGCCTGGTTAGCCAATGTGCTGGAGCACTGGTTGGTCGGGACAATTGAGGTAGTGTGTACATGAGTGTATAGTTATAGTGACTATGCATATATGATAAACATAGAGTAGCAGCAGCGTAAAGAGGGGTTGGTGGGGGGGGGGGACACACACACAATGCAAGTAGTCCGGCAAGACATTTGATTACCTGTTCAGGAGTCTTATGGCTTGGGGGTAAAAACTGTTGAGAGGCCTTTTTTGTCCTAGACTTGGCACTCCGGTACTGCTTGCCATGCGGTAGTAGAGAGTCTGACAGTCTGTGGCTGGGGTCTTTGACAATTTTTAGGGCCTTCCTCTGACACCGCCTGGTGTAGAGGTCCTGGATGGCAGGCAGCTTAGCCCCAGTGATGTACTGGGCTGTACGCACCACACTCTGTGGTGCCTTGCGGTCAGAGGCTGAGCAATTGCCGTACCAGGCAGTGATGCTCTCGATGTTGGCAGCTGTAGAACCTTTTGAGGATCTCAGGACCCATGCCAAATGGTTTTAGTTTCCTGAGGGGGAATAGGCTTTTTCGTGCCCTCTTCATGACCATCTTGGTGTGTTTGGACCATTCTAAATTATTGGTGATGTGGACACCAAGGAACCGATGCATATCTGTATTCCCAGTCAAATCCATAGATTAGGGTCTAATGAATTTATTGATTTTATGATTTCTTTATTTGAACTGTAACTCAGCAAAATCTTTGAAATTGTTGTGTGTTGCATTTATATTTTTGCTTCAGTATAGATATACATTTTTTTTTTAAATGTTCCACAGATTCTATTCATTTCTTGCTCCCTACATTTTCATGAATGTTTTCCTCCATGAATGCGCTGCATTATATACAGGACAATGGCACCATTCGACATGTACATGACAGAGCTGTACTGCAGTGTGTTGCAGCACTTTCTAACCTGCCTGTTTGTATTATTATCACTATGGTAATGATGTGTCACTGAAGGAGTGCCCAACTGTTTCTGTTTCCCTTTTTAATACGTAAATGAATACCACTGTTCCCCTTCATTATAGGTAACAGGATACCACTGTTCCCCTTCCTTATAAGGAACAGGATACCACTGTTCCCCTTCATTATAGGTAACAGAATACAATAAACTATGTCAGGGAAGTCATACAGTACACCCACTCACATTTTATCAAATGCGCTTACCCGAAGCAACTTACAGTAGTTAGCGCATGCATTTTTCATACTTGTTCCCCGTGGGAATCAAACCCACAACCCTGGTGTTGCAAGCACCATGCTCTACCTGCCTACCTTTCATCTCTCTATTATCTTCATCCTTGACATACTGTAATCATCAAGAAAAATGTTTGTGGTCTGTCCTGGTTAAATAAAGAAGTTAAAGCCTGATAGCAGAAGTGGATAGTAGAATGCCTTTCCCAGCACCTCTGTTCTCTTTGTTTGGTCTCAATAAACAGGTGTGGTGACTTTGTGCTCTACTTGAGAGGCACAGAATTCCTGAATTCGAGGACCGGTGATAACATTAAGAAAAGTACAAAGGTGCATTCAATTGCACACGGGCACAAACACACGCAACATGGGCTATTGTTATGTCAGGGGGGGATAGGTTCAGAGTTGGGACTGGATCACATATATCACACATAATAACCCACATTACAGTTTATGATGAGTTTTACATTGCAGTTGCTGGTGCACAGTACAGTTGTGAGGTTTCCCTGCTATTCACAAAGTTGTGAGGTATCCCTGCTATTCACAAAGTTGTGAGGTATCCCTGCTATTCACAAAGTCGTAAGATATTCCTGATATTCACAAACGGGGGAAATTCTGAGGATTTTCTAGGAAATGAACATGGTCTCTGTATAATTAATGTCTGAATGTTATGCCCTGCTTGCTGCTGTTTCTGACTCGACTGTGGCTCTGACGTTTTTAACATGTCAAGTTATCTCTCTAATGACTCTCTGGTGATAGCAGTGTAGCCTAGCAGTGTAGCCTAGCAGTGTAGCCTCTCTCTCCCTCACTCGTTGTGCAATGATCACTGGACACATCCTTTATTACAGCCAGACAGTTCAACAGTCGCCATGGTGTTTGAATTTACATGCACGAGCTACAAAATACATAGACATTAATGCATTTGTTTGTTTTGGGTAAGGTTGGTTGGGTTGGATGAATCATTGGGTTATTAGTTACAGGTTTTGTTGACCTGAGTATTAAATGGATCATATTTTGGACAGCTCTCAACCGGTTGAAGAATTAGTAGAATACTGTAATATTTTAGAATTGTGCGTATACCCAAAACACAACCAGACACATGGTGATGATTTGAGACACAGTACAAACCGAATGCACAGGTGCTGCAGTTTGAAAATGAAGACATTTGAGTTGAGGGCAGGTGGGTAAAAAGTTTACCGACAGGTAGCAGCCTATGTCAGAGAACCACACAATGAAAGCCAGGACTGGAAACGGAACACAGGTGTGGCATGTGAGCAGAGAAAGACTATTGGTGAGTCAGAGGCGGGATCGCTCTCAGAACTTTGTCAAGCAGGTGCATAGTGTAACAGTAATGATGCAGGTCCAACTCAGAACATATCCTCCTCTGACGTAACCATAGCCCACTCATATGTTCAGCATCATAACTAGGACTCTTTCCAAGTCTTTATGCAACATTGGAAAGTGGAAACACACCTGACTGACTATTTGCAGCATTACCACAAAAATGGAAGAGGCAAGTGGAAGGGGGAGAAAGTAAGGAACTTGTCTGGCGGATTTGCATTAAAGAGAAGAACTGGTTAATTAAAGAAAATTGTGATAAATAAAAAAGTATATCAGTTTAGAAAGGGTAGCTGAAAGGGCAAATAGAAAGGGTAGCTGAAGGCTGGGACTGGATGGTCTTCAGAGATAGATGGGAGAGGTTGAGGGTAGCTGAAGGCTGGGACTGGATGGTCTTCAGAAATAGATGGGAGGGGTTGAGGGTAGCTGAAGGCTGGGACTGGATGGTCTTCAGAAATAGATGGGAGGGGTTGAGGGTAGCTGAAGGCTGGGACTGGATGGTCTTCAGAGATAGATGGGAGGGGTTGAGGGTATATGAAGGCTGAGACTGGATGGTCTTCAGAGATAAATGGGAGGGGTTGAGGGTAGCTGAAGGCTGGGACTGGATGGTCTTCAGAAATAGATGAGAGGGGTTGAGGGTAGCTGAAGGTTGGGACTGGATGGTCTTCAGAAATAGATGGGAGGGGTTGAGGGTAGCTGAAGGCTGGGACTGGATGGTCTTCAGAAATAGATGGGAGGGGTTGAGGGTAGCTGAAGGCTGGGACTGGATGGTCTTCAGAGATAGATGGGAGGGTTGAGGGGAACTGAAGGCTGGGACTGGATGGTCTTCAGAGATAGATGGGAGGGGTTGAGGGGAGCTGAAGGCTGGGACTGGATGGTCTTCAGAGATAGATGGGAGGGGTTGAGGGTAGCTGTTACACTATTCTCGCTATACACCAAGTCACTTGGCTCTGTCATAACCTCACATGGTCTCTCTTATCATTGCTATGCAGACGACACACAATTAATCTTCTCCTTTCCTCCTTCTGATGACCAGGTGGCGAATCGCATCTCTGCATGTCTGGCAGACATATCAGTGTGGATGACGGATCACCACCTCAAGCTGAACCTCGGCAAGACGGAGCTGCTCTTCCTCCCGGGGAAGGACTGCCCGTTCCATGATCTCGCCATCACGGTTGACAACTCCATTGTGTCCTCCTCCCAGAGCGCCAAGAACCTTGGCGTGATCCTGGACAACACCCTGTCGTTCTCAACTAACATCAAGGCGGTGGCCCGTTCCTGTAGGTTCATGCTCTACAACATCCGCAGAGTACGACCCTGCCTCACACAGGAAGCGGCGCAGGTCCTAATCCAGGCACTTGTCATCTCCCGTCTGGATTACTGCAACTCGCTGTTGGCTGGGCTCCCTGCCTGTGCCATTAAACCCCTTCAACTCATCCAGAACGCCGCAGCCCGTCTGGTGTTCAACCTTCCCAAGTTCTCTCACGTCACCCCGCTCCTCCGTTCTCTCCACTGGCTTCCAGTTGAAGCTCGCATCCGCTACAAGACCATGGTGCTTGCCTACGGAGCTGTGAGGGAACGGCACCTCAGTACCTCCAGGCTCTGATCAGGCCCTACACCCAAACAAGGGCACTGCGTTCATCCACCTCTGGCCTGCTCGCCTCCCTACCACTGAGGAAGTACAGCTCCCGCTCAGCCCAGTCAAAACTGTTCGCTGCCCTGGCCCCCCAATGGTGGAACAAACTCCCTCACGACGCCAGGACAGCGGAGTCAATCACCACCTTCCGGAGGCACCTGAAACCCCACCTCTTTAAGGAATACCTAGGATAGGTTAAGTAATCCCTCTCACCCCACCCCCCCTAAGTTTTAGATGCACTATTGTAAGTGACTGTCCCACTGGATGTCATAAGGTGATTGCACCAATTTGTAAGTCGCTCTGGATAAGAGCGTCTGCTAAATGACTTAAATGTAATGTAAATGTGAAGGCTGGGACTGGATGGTCTTTAGAGATAGATGGGAGGGGTTGAGGGGAACTGAAGGCTGGGACTGGATGGTCTTCAGAGATAGATGGGAGGGGTTGTGGGGAGCTGAAGGCTGGGACTGGATGGTCTTTAGAGATAGATGGGAGGGGTTGAGGGTAGTTGAAAGCTGGGACTGGATGGTCTTCAGAGATAGATGGGAGGGGTTGAGGGTAGCTGAAGGCTGGGACTGGATGGTCTTCAGAGATAGATGGGAGGGGTTGAGGGTAGCTGAAGGCTGGGACTGGATGGTCTTCAGAGATAGATGGGAGGGGTTGAGGGTATCTGAAGGCTGAGACTGGATGGTCTTTAGAGATAGATGGGAGGGGTTGAGGGTAGCTGAAAGCTGGGACTGGATGGTCTTTAGAGATAGATGGGAGGGGTTGAGGGTAGCTGAAGGCTGGGACTGGATGGTCTTCAGAGATAGATGGGAGGGGTTGAGGGGAGCTGAAGGCTGGGACTGGATGGTCTTCAGAGATAGATGGGAGCGGTTGAGAAATGGGAGTAAAAACAAACAAAATATAATTAATTAAAAATATACTGTGTCTGTAAAATGTGCAGTTGAAGTTGGAAGTTTACATACACTTAGGTTGGAGTACTCCACACATTTCTTGTTAACAAACTACTTTTTGCAAGTTGGTTAGGACATCTACTTTGTGCATGACACAAGTAATTTTTCCAACAATTGTTCACAGACAGATTATTTCACTTATAATTCACTGTATCACAATTCCAGTGTGTCAGAAGTTTACATACACTAAGTTGACTGTGCCTTTAAACAGCTTGGAAAATTCCAGAAAATTATGTCATGGCTTTAGAAGCTTCTAGGCTAATTGACATAATTTGAATCCACTGGAGGTTTACCTGTGGATGTATTTCAAGGCCAACCTTCAAACTCAGTGACTCCTTGCTTAACATCATGGGACAAGCAAAAGAAATCAACCAAGACCTCAGAAAAATATTCATCCTTGGGAGCAGTTTTCAAACGTCTGAAGGTGCCACGTTCTGGAGGAAACGGGTACAAAGTATCTATATCCACAGTAAAACGAGTCCTATATCGACATAACCTGAAAGGCCACACAGCAAGGAAGAAGCCACTGCTCCAAAACCGCCATAGAAAACCCTAGACTACGGTTTGCAACTGCACATGGGGACAAAGATCGTACTTTTTGGAGAAATGTCCTCTGATCTGAGGAAACCAAAATAGAACTGTTTGGCCATAATGACCATCATTATGTTTGGAGGAAAAAGGGGGATGATTGCAAGCCAAAGAACACCATCCCAACCGTGAAGCACGGGGGTGGCAGCATCATGTTGTGGGGGTGCTTTGCTGCAGGAGGGACTGGTGCACTTCACAAAATATATGGCTTCATCAGGAAGGAAAATTACGTGGATATATTGAAGCAACATCTCAAGACATCAGTCAGGAAGTTAAAGCTTGGTCGCAAATGGGTCTTCCAGATGAACAATGACCCCAATCATATCTCCAAAGTTGTGGCAAAATGGCTAAGGACAACAAAGTCAAAGGTATTGGAGGGGCCATCACAAAGCCCTGAATTTGTGGGCAGAACTGAAAAAGTGTCTGCGAGCAAGGAGGCATATAAACCTGATTCATTTACACCAGCTCTGTCAGGAGAAATAGGCCAAAATTCACCCAACTTATTGTGGGAAGATTGTGGAAGACTACCTGAAACGTTTGACCCAAGTTCAACAATTTAAAGGCAGTGCTACCAAATACTAATTGAGTGTATGTAAACTTCTGACCCACTGGGAATGTGATGAAAGAAATAAAAGCTGAAATAAATAATTCTCTCTTCTATTATTCCAACATTTCATATTCTTAAAATAAAGTGGTGATCCTAACTGACCTAAGACAGGGAATTTTTACTAGGATTAAATGTCAGGAATTGTGAAAATCTGAGTTTAAATGTATTTGGCTAAGGTGTATGTAAACTTCCGACTTCAACTGTATATATTATGTATAAACTGTAAGTAGAAACCTAAGTATTGTTGTCCATTAGTTTACTCCAATTAGGGGAGGGGTGGTAGGGTTGGGGGAAAATAATAAAGGAAAATATATTTGAAATATATATATATATTTAAAATAATATATACTGTATATTTATAAAATATATATATATATATATATGGGGGATTGGAAATGATGCAGACAATTACATTGATAGAAGCCACAAGCTGAAAAGCTTCTAAATTCAACCCCCTGAAAAGAAAAGAAAAGAAGACGCCTGACCGGTTTTGAGTTAGCTCCACACAATGGCAACACACTGAGCCATGGGCCACACCTCAATCCCCGGGCACCAGGCTAGACAAGTACAGTCCTTAGAACAACAGACACAGCTATGCTCTACCTTGTGACCCTGAAACCATCTGGGCCAAACAACTGACCTCCAAACAGATTAACCCTTAAGGTCGATTGACCTTAAAAAGACAGACACTGAAGAAAGCGTCTGGCCACTCCATTGGGTCTAACTCTTCATTACTTAATCCACTTATTTTCAACTCCATTAATATAGAAATATGATTAAATATCATATAATATTCAAGATTAACAGGCTAGCTAGTAACATGTGAGAACTGGATAAACTGTAGCCTAAAGCCAGATTCACTGAGCAGTTTACACCTGTAAACTTGCACCTCTTACATTCCAGAAAAGAATTATAAAAAAGCAAAAACAAAATGATAAAAAGTTGAAAAAGGTAAGGAGAGTGACAAGTCGAATGTGTTAATAAAATAGGTTTTTAAGCCTTGTTGAATTTTCTTTCATAAAAGTGTTGTGTCTCTTGGTCAGGTGCAGTCAATGACGAGAACAGTACCTTTTTCACAACTGGCTTTGACGTCTTAGGGGTGTGTCCCACATGTCACCTAATGATGGTGGGAAAGTCACAGGTAGTGTCTTCACGTTGGTTTAGAAGCCTGGACTATTTTTACAGTAACGAAACATTTGCGCTTTTATTTGTGCCGTATATTTGCTTATTTAATAAGGACCATTGTTGGTATTACGCCGGTCTGAGAGGGGAAGAACGATCCTAAACTTGATTTATTAAATTGATCTATCAGGGGGTCAGTGCTGAAAATGGTCTGAATCTGTATTGTTGCATCGCTGATGAGAAATACATGTTTTCTCGAGATGAGGACAACCCCGACAAGGCGCCAGCTATGTGGTGTGGTGGAGTGCGCTGTGTCCGTATGCGGTGTTTCACCAGGTAAAACATATTCCTCACAGAATCTTTCTCTGTTGTTCAGGGGCATAGACCTACTGTAGCCTACCTACGTATAGGCTACAGGTCCAGGCGGCCAATGATTTGAGATTGACCGTTACCATTGACATTGAGGGTGAATAGTTTTTCTGTTGTCTGTTATGGTTGCAATTTCTATTATTAAATGTGTAGATCAAAAATAATAGTATGTTGAGATAGATGATGCAACAGTGTTATTGGTCAATATAGATTATTTTACAGTTTTGTTATTGGTCAATGTCTATTATTTTACAGTGTTGTTATTGGTCAATATAGATTATTTTACAGTGTTGTTATTGGTCAATATAGATTATTTCACAGTGTTGTTATTGGTCAATATATATTATTTCACAGTGTTGTTATTGGTCAATATATATTATTTTACAGTGTTGTTATTGGTCAATATAGATTATTTTACAGTGTTGTTATTGGTCAATATAGATTATTTCACAGTGTTATTATTGGTCAATATAGATTATTTTACAGTGTTGTTATTGGTCTATATAGATTATTTTACAGTGTTGTTATTGGTCAATGTATGTTCTTGTAGCTAGGTCTATATGGTGTCCATGTTCTGATTTCACATTTGCACCACAGAAAATAGGAAGACAACAAGAACTAATCACATCTATACAATCTAATATGTACAAATAATAAACTATAGTAGCATTGTTGATTTGAACATACATCTCTGCCAGACTGTCAATATTATCCCACATAGGAATGATCAAACAGTGTCAGAATGTGTGTGTGTGTGTGGTTTCCAATTGATGTTTAAAAAAATCATCCAGTAGACATATTCTGCAGCTCTCCAGGTGAATGGACCAGAGTAATTGTGATATCGTTTCAGGACACAACTGATAGTGTAAGTTGAAGTGTGTCGGAACAGGCACTCAGTATTGTGTTTACTTTAGAGTCATGTACTCCATATTAGTGTTATGTAAGACAATAGCATAAACACATGGATGCTTCCCCTATTGTATCAAATTCCCATTTGTAACTGACACGCAGAAATAACATCAAAGATATCAACACAGGTATTTAAAACAACATTTGTTTCTGAGAGATCAGAAGACACACCCAAAATATTTTATTCAGAGAAAAACATGTAGATTTTAATATTGATGTATATATTTTATCAATCAGACATCCGAGATGAGATCTTGACTGTTCTAATCGAGATTATGTATGGTGTCTGTGTGTTCCTCATACTGTAGAGAGGATGTATGGTGTCTGTGTGTTCCTTATACTGTAGAGAGGATGTATGGTGTCTGTGTGTTCCTTATACTGTAGAGAGGATGTATGGTGTCTGTGTGTTCCTCATACTGTAGAGAGGATGTATGGTGTCTGTGTGTTCCTCATACTGTAGAGAGGATGTATGGTGTCTGTGTGTTCTTTATACTGTAGAGAGGATGTATGGTGTCTGTGTGTTCCTTATACTGTAGAGAGGATGTATGGTGTCTGTGTGTTCTTTATACTGTAGAGAGGATGTATGGTGTCTGTGTGTTCCTTATACTGTAGAGAGGATGTATGGTGACTGTGTGTTCCTTATACTGTAGAGAGGATGTATGGTGTCTGTGTGTTCCTTATACTGTAGATAGGATGTATGGTGTCTGTGTGTTCCTTATACTGTAGAGAGGATGTATGGTGTCTGTGTGTTCCTTATACTGTAGAGAGGATGTATGGTGTCTGTGTGTTCTTTATACTGTAGAGAGGATGTATGGTGTCTGTGTGTTTCTTATACTGTAGAGAGGATGTATGGTGTCTGTGTGTTCCTTATACTGTAGAGAGGATGTATGGTGTCTGTGTGTTCCTTATACTGTAGAGAGGATGTATGGTGTCTGTGTGTTCCTTATACTGTAGAGAGGATGTATGGTGTCTGTGTGTTCCTTATACTGTAGAGAGGATGTATGGTGTCTGTGTGTTCCTTATACTGTAGAGAGGATGTATGGTGTCTGTGTGTTCCTTATACTGTAGATAGGATGTATGGTGTCTGTGTGTTCCTTATACTGTAGAGAGGATGTATGGTGTCTGTGTGTTCCTTATACTGTAGAGAGGATGTATGGTGTCTGTGTGTTCCTTATACTGTAGAGAGGATGTATGGTGTCTGTGTGTTCCTTATACTGTAGAGAGGATGTATGGTGTCTGTGTGTTCCTTATACTGTAGAGAGGATGTATGGTGTCTGTGTGTTCCTTATACTGTGAGAGGATGTATGGTGTCTGTGTGTTCTTTATACTGTAGAGAGGATGTATGGTGTCTGTGTGTTCCTCATATGTGTATCATCAGTAAAATCTTATCTCTTGGTCTTTCAGTTAAACCTTGGCTAAATCTAGACAGTATCATCTATTTTTTTAGACATGGGTTCGTTGGGTCTCACCACACCTTCACTCTCTCAGTAGTGCAATCAAAGTATTTTCTCTCATTTGTGGTAAAGGATTCTCATCAGACTTGATACAGAGTTGCTTTAACAATGAAATGTGTTGGGATTGATTTCTGAGTTGTTAACGTTGATGCTGTGAACTGTTGTTTTACAGAACGATGGCCAGAGCCTCTGATCTCCAACACATGGGAACTAGGAGACATCCAACCCTGCTCCGGATATCCCTGCTGGTCCTTCTTCTCCATGTAGCCAGAGGTGAGGCGTTACAACCAGTAAACAACACAGACCGTCAGAAACACACCTTTTCAGAACACAATCCAAAGGCTGTAGTGAGAGGCCGTTGAGGAATGTCTCATTGGTCTGTGTCGCTGTCTGCAGAGTGATTCTGAGAATCCCCATCCTACTGTAAGGCTGGAGTAGTCTGACATGCCGGTCACTCAGCATTACCTGCCGTCAACACACACACAGGCAATGCCTTATATCTCCTAAGTATAGAAAAACCTGCTGGTCTGGTTCGAGTCTCACCTGCAACTAAACATCCAGAAATGTGACAAAGATGTTTGTCAGTCAACACACAGTGGAGATGGAAACAGTCACACTAAGGCCGAGAGGTAGGGAGGAAGAGGAGGGAAACAGTCACACTAAGGCCGAGAGGTAGGGAGGAAGAGGAGGGAAACAGTCACACTAAGGCCGAGAGGTAGGGAGGAAGAGGAGGGAAACAGTCACACTAAGGCCGAGAGGTAGGGAGGAAGAGGAGGGAAACAGTCACACTAAGGCCGAGAGGTAGGGAGGAAGAGGAGGGAAACAGTCACACTAAGGCCGAGAGGTAGGGAGGAAGAGGAGGGAAACAGTCACACTAAGGCCGAGAGGTAGGGAGGAAGAGGAGGGAAAGAGGAACAGTTGAGAAAAGAGGAAGGATTGGGTAGGTTTTTGTTGTAGTGGATGGAAAAAGGCCTGTTGTCAACAGCCAGTCGACTTCTTAACAGTAGGCTTTTACTGGCCATTCTGGCTGGTGCATTAATCTGTTGAACTTTTTCGGCATTGTTCACTTATCTTGTTAACACAGACTGTCTGTCGGACTCCCTGATCTGGGGAAGTGGCCCGAGTGTCTAATGTTGTCATGACACTGACCAATGTTGACTTCTCTGTTTCTGTTCTCAGGAGATGCCTCTGTAGAAACAATCTCGGTGCTCATGTCTAATGCATCCTCGACCCCACCCCCCACATCCCTCACAACCCCTCACCCATCACCACTGCACACTGCCTCATCCAACATGACTAATGAACCAATGACATCCACCTTGCCTTCTCCATCCACTATTCTGCACTCGACTTCGCCCATCATAACGTCCACTACCAACAGTAAGTTAGATAATCCTTATACAATATGTTCAAAACTCATCATTCAATGACACTCATTGTACAGTCGGACTCAGCCAACAAATAGACTCCTGTCTCTCCATTTCAGTGACCTCTAAAAATGCCACATCTCCAGGACCCTCCACTCCTTTGCCAATAACAGTCACCTCTAATGCCACTACAGGTAGGTCAACAGCCTCATTTATAGTGGAGGGGTTTAACACAGTGAGTAATCATACTATTGGCTGTATGTGTGATAATGTCTCTGTATAATAGAGGAGTTTGTGTGGAGCAGGAAAATAATCCTGCAGCAACAGGAAATATGAATTATAATGAAGCCTTTTTAAACCTCGAACACACTACAATTTTGCATTTCCTGTTGCATTGGTTTGCACGGATCCTCACATATCTCCTCTCCCCTCTCTGTTTCAGAGTCAGCAGAGGTGCATTGTAACTTCTCACAGCTCTGTGCCAATCAGTGTACGTTTAATGAATCATGCTTATAATATGAATATATGATATTGAGGCATTAGTCTTTCATGTCCATTGTTAATTTACTTATTTATGTTAATTACTTTACGTTAAACAGCATTTTGGGGGGAGGGGGGGGGGAGAAATGTGCTTTATAAATAAAGTATGATTGATTGATTGATTTGAAATGTACGATGTAATGTGTATGTTTAACAGCTGTGTACTACTGGATGGTCCTTGCGGTGGATGTGACTGGAGATCTGAAGAATGAATCAGACATCAGTGGCTGGGTAGGCCAGAAGACAGTGAATGAAACTTGATTGACTGATGTGTGATGAATCCTGTTGAAACTGTACATTTGTTTCGTTAAACATGAAATGTGACAGCATTGTTTTCCTGTTTCAGTTCAGGGCTCTATTTCATTCTCTCTTGGACTCCTGTGAGCCCTCCAACCCTGAACAAGCAAATGGCACAAATTCGACTGACACACTGCCAACTACCTCTGTCAGTCCAACATATCCCACCCCCTACAACATGACAACATGGTTATACAACTTCACCACGACAACACTATCCCAGAACTTCAACAACTTCACCACGACAACACCATCCCAGAACTTCACCAACTTCACCACGACAACACTATCCCAGAACTTCAACAACTTCACCACGACAACACCATCCCAGAACTTCACTAACTTCACCACGACAACACCATCCCAGAACTTCACCAACTTCACCACGACAACACTATCCCAGAACTTCACCAACTTCACCACGACAACACTATCCCAGAACTTCACTAACTTCACCACGACATCACTATCCCAGAACTTCACCAACTTCAACATGACAACATTGACAACTAACATGACAACTTTGCATTACAATAGTACTCCCCCACACAACCGTAGCATGTCCACCCCACCCTACAACCATAGCATGACAACTCTGTCTTCCAGCTGGCCCCATAGCACCACAAGGTAAAGTATTCAGTCCCACGTCATTATTGCTCATTAAGATTTATACTGTAGATGTACAGAAAAGGTTGTTTGAATATCAAAAGAAATTACTCTTCTGAAGCTATCTCTGTTTATTCACGGTCTGTTCTGTAGTGAGGAGCATGAAGGTGGAAATATGACTGCTGCCAGCCTGTTTCAAGTAAGACGACATCTCTCTCCAGACAAACCTGCCTTAATGTGCATGTCAACATTAGAGGGCACTTTTTCTCTGTCTGTAAAAGTATGTGAGTTGAATCAAAACTCTTATCTTTACAGGACATTGAGGTGACGTGTGTCAATAAAACAGGGATCAGGTTAGTTGATCTCACAGGTGGCTGGTGGCCCCTGAATTGGGGAGGACGTGCTCATAGTAATGGCTGCAATGGAATTAATGGAGTGGTATCGACACATCACTTCATTCCAGTCATTATTATGAGCCGTCCTCCCCTCAAGAGCCTCCTGTGGTGGAAATACCTCTACTAATTTCAATACTACAGTTCAACATCCTCTGTCCCGCTCCATGCCTTAATACTGCCCAAAACCCTCCAGGAGGACTAACTGCACTGTGCTGCTGAGGACGAGGAAGCCAACGTTTCCCTGTTGTTTACAGCGAGCCCTGATGCTGGGACAGGAGAACAGCTCCATACAAACCCATATAGTGGGAAATAGAGTGGAGAGAGTGGGTGAGTCGCACTTGCCCTAATGTGAATCTGAAATCTCTCATAGGAATGTACATTTACTTGAGCCTAACGTCTGTTGCTTGTTACTTGTAGGTAAGGGTCTGTGTGCAGGTCAATTGCCTCCAAGTAATGGTTTTGCAAAGTGCACTGGCTTCCTGAATGGCACTCTCCCTCTTCCAAACACGTGTCACACTCCAGGGCCTGTCAATATCTCATGGTCAGTTGGAGATCACTCAGGAAAATGTAAAACTATGCTGCTGTTTCTGTGTTTGAAGTTTTTCTTTAGTATCAAATCATCCTCTGATACGAACATGTTGTATCTTACAGTGGACATGCAGGGACTGTTTACGTACCACTTGGAAATCAAACCCAAATGGACTGTGGTATGCCCCCTAAACCTCCCACCGGTAACAACTATGACATTTTTTTCACCCTTGCTCATTTACCCATGTGATAGTGTAATACTCCTTTTCCACATCTAACAGACAGACACATTCATTTGCCAGTTCAATCTTCAGTGGGTGTTTCAAACAGTTAGATGTATAGCGTGGCAGGTGTAATTACAGGGTACAATGAATATCTTAACCTCCGAGCTCCAACAATGCAGGTCAAAGTGAAATAAAAACAATAAAAGTAATAATAAAGAATAGATATAAATATAAATAAAATATATATAGTGTGCAAAGCTGTCATCAAGGCAAAGGGTGGCTACTTTGAAGAATCTAAAATCTATTTTGATTTGTTTAACACTTTTTTGGTTACCATATGATTCCATATGTGTTATTTCCTAGTTTTGATGTCTTCACTATTATTCTACAATGTAGAAAATAGTCAAGATAAAGAAAAAACCCTTGAATGAGTATGTGTGTCCAAACCTTTGACATGTACTGTACATATTAACACTGTAATGATGGTAAACCCCTCTATCTTGATAAGTACCGTATTCCTGCTTTTCAGATTCGGAGATTGTCTGCAACTGCTCCTCTTACTGCTATGGTACAGGTAAATACAATATTTACAACTACTCCTCTTACTGCTATGGTACAGGTAAATACAATATTTACAACTACTCCTCTTACTGCTATGGTACAGGTAAATACAATATATACAACTACTCCTCTTACTGCTATGGTACAGGTAAATACAATATATACAACTACTCCTCTTACTGCTATGGTACAGGTAAATACAATATTTACAACTACTCCTCTTACTGCTATGGTACAGGTAAATACAATATATACAACTACTCCTCTTACTGCTATGGTACAGGTAAATACAATATTTACAACTGCTCCTCTTACTGCTATGGTACAGGTAAATACAATATATACAACTACTCCTCTTACTGCTATGGTACAGGTAAATACAATATATACAACTACTCCTCTTACTGCTATGGTACAGGTAAATACAATATATACAACTACTCCTCTTACTGCTATGGTACAGGTAAATACAATATTTACAATGAACTGCTCCTCTTACTGCTATGGTACAGGTAAATACAATATATACAACTACTCCTCTTACTGCTATGGTACAGGTAAATACAATATTTACAACTACTCCTCTTACTGCTATGGTACAGGTAAATACAATATATACAACTACTCCTCTTACTGCTATGGTACAGGTAAATACAATATTTACAACTACTCCTCTTACTGCTATGGTACAGGTAAATACAATATTTACAACTACTCCTCTTACTGCTATGGTACAGGTAAATACAATATATACAACTACTCCTCTTACTGCTATGGTACAGGTAAATACAATATATACAACTACTCCTCTTACTGCTATGGTACAGGTAAATACAATATTTACAACTGCTCCTCTTACTGCTATGGTACAGGTAAATACAATATATACAACTACTCTTCTTACTGCTATGGTACAGGTAAATACAATATTTACAACTACTCCTCTTACTGCTATGGTACAGGTAAATACAATATATACAACTACTCCTCTTACTGCTATGGTACAGGTAAATACAATATTTACAACTACTCCTCTTACTGCTATGGTACAGGTAAATACAATATATACAACTACTCCTCTTACTGCTATGGTACAGGTAAATACAATATTTACAATGAACTGCTCATTTCACTGATACTGTGATGGACCCGCTACACTTGTTCTTTTCCCACCATGTGATAACTCTCTCCTCTTCCTCTCTCTATAGCTGCATACTATACCTTGGGCATACAGATCAAAGATCCCGCTATGAATATTTCAAAAATCTTCTATATGGTGAGTTGTTTCTGTTGTGTCACCTGTTTGTGTGCATATATATGTGTGTGTGTGTCTTTGTAACTGTATGCATATTTGTGTGTGTGTGTGTGTGTGTGTGTGTGTGTGTGTGTGTGTGTGTGTGTGTGTGTGTGTGTGTGTGTGTGTGTGTGTGTGTGTGTGTGTGTGTGTGTGTGTGTGTGTGTGTGTGTGTGTGTGTGTGTGTGTGTGTGTGTGTGTGTGTGTGTGCCTGTGTGCGTGCATGCGCTGTGTTCCCCAGATTGATCAGCTAAAAACTCCTCCACCCTGCAACAACACCTCAGAGACACAGTATGTCCTAATTTCTTCATCTGTTATACAACAGTTTTCTCTCTGCTTAGCATCGATATGCTCACACTTTCCAATTCGATCCTTTCAGCTCAAATGAACCCCAACAGTACATACAGTGCCATACCTTACTACACTAGGTTTGACATGTTTTCTGACTTCATTCTCTGTTCCAGTCCTCCCTGTCCCTTGCCCATCATATCAACTATCTACCAGGTGATTTTATTATGAGATGAAACCCCAAACCCCACAATGAGCTTTCATTGTTTTATGTTGCTCTGTAAAGACATCATTTGAAACCTTATGAGCTATTCTGTGTTGTTTTCACACAGGATGCTCATGTGGAATGCAATGGCGCAAATACCAAGTGAGTTCCTGTACTCCTTGCAGGCCTAAAACCTTTACAGTGCATTCAAGACGGCCCTTTATGTGGAGGGATTATGGTGGTGTGACTTATTAATAACTATACCATTACTGTTTTATTACCAGTCTCCAAAGCTGCAGGGTTATCGTGCGCCTCAACCGTTCGGTGCCTATATGTGCAGTCAGTACTGCATTGATGACTGTGTTCAATGACAAGCATGGTATTGGCTATAATGGAACGGTGACCCGAGCAGGTGAGTAGCCATACCATGGATGGGGGAAGCTGACAGCATCTGGGTATTTATTCATATACATTATACAGTATGTGTTTCTGACTGTTTGTGTTCATACATTTCACACAGCCATTTGTGGCTACCCAGGATCCAGTGGCGGTCTATTGAATTCAACCTTCACTTGGGAGAGTATCAACCTCAACACCACTTTGTTCTGTGAGGCTGAAAAGACCACTGTCATTGTCAGCTGGTCAGTTCAGTCTCTCTTTGTGTGCTTCAAAGACATCAAAACCTTGTTACACATTTTGTAATTGTGTAAAACACTGTGAATGAGTAAGGAAATTGCACATTGCACATTGATATTTGTACATTTAAGTTATATAGCTATTTATAAATCGAGCCCTGAATGCTAATTGGTTGAAAGCCGTAGTATATCAGACCATATAGCACAGGTATGACAAAACATTTATTTTCACTGTTCTAATTATGTTAGTAACAAGTTTATAATAGCAATAAGGCACCTCGGGGGTTGTGGTATATTGGCCATATACCACACCCCCTCGGGCTTTATTGCTTAAATATATCATTGACTATATGCACTGAAGATCTACATGTATCTGTCCCTTTCTCTGTTTAGCAAACAAGGGAAAAATATGTGTGTGCTCCTGAATGAAATGTGCGACCCCATGCCTCCTTCTACATCGCCCAGCCCAATGGCCAACACCACTTTACCTGCAACAACAATACTGCCTCCTCCACCCAATGTCACTATACACCTAAACACCCCCTACGTCCCATTGAACACAACATTAGCTCCACTAAACACCACTTCTAAAGCTCCAAATACAACCATCGCCATGACAACCCTGGGTAATACCACTACAAACTCATCAACACCCATCATTCCACCAGTGAATCCCACAACAGCTTCCCCAAAGTACACCACGACAGCTGTTACAACAACCCCCTACGTCCCATTGAACACAACATTAGCTCCACTAAACACCACTTCTAAAGCTCCAAATACTACACCACCAGCTCCAAATACAACCATCGCCATGACAACCCGGGGTAATACCACTACAAACTCATCAACACCCATCATTCCACCAGTGAATCCCACAACAGCTTCCCCAAAGTACACCACGACAGCTGTTACAACAACCACCGCAGGTAACCCTCAGGATACTGACCCAAGCTGATCTCTGACCTAGCCGGGCCATAGCTGGTACTGCCACATGAATCTACATTTAAAATGTAGACCCAAAGTCAAAGTTCCCTTTTGATAACATCCTCGTTTTTATTATGGATCCTTTTCCCCCACAGCGCCCAACACCACAGCAGCTAGTAGTGAAGAGCAGGCCAATCAGCTGCTGGATCTGACTAGTAACGTGTCCAAGCTCAACTCCTCCCAGGTGGACCAGCTGGTGTCCCAGCTAGAGGCCCTGCTGGCCGGACCCAATGTCAGCCTGGGTCTGGGGAAAACGTCTGTCAAAATCGTTAGCAACCTGCTGGGTGCCTCCTCTGACACCCTGGCCTCCTCCTCCACCAAGTGAGCTGCCTGGGTTTAAACAATCTGTTGTAAATGCTGCTTGCTGTGCTGTACCAGAAATGAGCACTTATATAAAGCCAGTAAAGAGACTGTGACAACATTTTCGTAAAAACCGGAAGAAATCGTAGCAATGACCTTGACCAGCTTGCGCATCAGAATAACAGTTGATTTTTCTACCAGGATCATTGGGATTGTTGATACGGTGGGCCTGAAGCTGGTCATTCAGCAAGAGGCTACGATTTTAACCAAGTCGGTTGCTGTCGCTATCAAAACAGTGGACGGCACTAATTTCCAGCAAACATCTTTCTCCATCCCGGACCCCAACAATGTGCAGGTAACCTTCCAGTAAGGAAACACTGAATAGTAAATACTGTAGCCTCGGTTGCCGTCAAAATACACGCAGAAGTAATGTAGGACATCCTGCGCTCTGACGTATGTCTGGTAGGGTCTGTTATGTAGATAGACACATAACTGCTGTTGGTTGCTAAGTGTTAATCATAGAGAAATGTGTCCCCTCCAGATCCGTGGAGATGGCAGAGCCAGGAGAAGTGTGAGAACAGAGGCGTCCTCCCTTCCCCAGGGCTCCGTCACGTTCCCCTCCTCCCTCACAGCGAACCTCTCCCATGAGCAGCAGCTACAAGCCTCCAGACTCCAGTTCAACTTCTACCAGAAGGCCACTGTGTTCCAGGTGCTTACCTTCTCCTCGGTATTCAGTACTGTCCCAACCTGTTGCCAAGCCTAAACATGTATTGCTACTTAAGCAGCCCTTGCTATTTATATAGATATGATGACTTTGGATAAAAGTCACATAAATCGGTCAGAAATGAAGAACTGTGAAATAATAGTAGTAGATAATGTAGTAAAATAATGTATAGACAATGCCATATTCTTTCCATGCCGTTCCTTAGGACCGAGCCCTGGGAGACAGCAGGCTGTACAGTGGGATACTGGGAGCCAGTGTGGCCAACCTGTCAATCAAATCTCTGCAGCAGGACGTGGTGATCACCCTGAGAAACACTGAGCCCGTCCCAGTGAGTCAAACAGTCAAGACGTTTTCCCTATGTCAAGGATGGGACATCTTGAGAAGGATTTAACACTCTGTCTTCTCTTCATCATTTGTCTACACAGGCAAATGTCGTGGTTTCATGTGTTTTCTGGGACTTTGGCTTGAATGGTAAGTATTTATCTTGTGTCTCCCAAAATGAAAGGAAGACTATCTCTGACAATTGACAGGTATTAAAGAATAAAAATGTTTTTTTTTCTCTCGTAGATGGCTCAGGAGGCTGGAACCGAAAAGGCTGCTCTGTCAGGAACAGCACAGAAAATGAGACTGTCTGTGCCTGTAACCATCTCACCAGCTTCGGTGTGCTACTGGTGAGTACTTCCTGAGACAGGGGTGCAATGTGATCTCTCCCATTCAGTCTTTGTCAACATTCAAGGACTTATTTTTAGAATAATTCAATGTGTACAACATGTTTTTGGTATTTCTTCTCCCAGGACATCTCCAGAACGGGCATAACCAATCATCTCCAGGCCACAATCCTCACCTACATCACCTACATCGGCTGTGGTATCTCCGCCATCTTCCTCTCCGTCACTCTGCTCACCTACCTGGCCTTTGGGTGAGTCTGAGCCCCTTGTGATCAGTGCAGGATATCCATGATATCCCCTACATGTACAAATTACCTCGACTAACCTGTACCACCACACACTGACTCGGTACTGGTACCCACTGTATATAGCCTTGTTATTGTTATTTTATTGTGTTACTTTTAATAAAAATGTTACTTTAGTTTGTTTAGTAAATATGTTCTTAACTCTGTTTTCTTAAAACTGCATTGTTGGTTAAGAGCTTGCAGGTAAACATTTCATGGTAAGGTTGTTGGTACCTGTTGTATTTGGCGCATGTGACAAATAACATTTGATTTGATTTGATTTGGATGACACCCACCTGGAGAACTGATGTAAATACAAAGACATATAAACAAGCTGTAATCAATGTAATACCATCCTAATTCCAATCCTAATTCTTTTAGGAAACTGCGTAAGGACATCCCATCTAAGATCCTGATCCAGCTGTGTGTGGCTCTGTTGTTTTTAAACCTGGTGTTCCTGGTGGATGCCTGGCTGGCCCTCTACCCCGACGCTGTGGGCCTGTGCATCTCCACCGCCTGGTTCCTGCACTACTTCCTGCTGGCTTCCTTCACCTGGATGGGCCTGGAGGCCGTCCACATGTACCTGGCCCTCGTCAAGGTCTTCAACACATACATAAAACGCTACATGCTCAAGTTCTCTCTCGTCGGCTGGGGTAAGTGAAAAAGTGATTCTGGGACTGTCATCAGAGTGAAGAACAGCCGCCACGTTCTTACAAAAGTAACAGTTACTTACAGTTCAATGTAGTCTGTTGTCTCTCGTCATAGGCATCCCACTCCTTGTGGTCATCGTCGTTATTGCTGTTGATAAGAACAATTACGGTCTCGTTAGCTACGGAAGGTATTCAGATAACTCCCCTACAGATGACTTGTAAGTCCCTTGCATTTTGTTCAATAGTCAACATGCCAATTTACAGCTAAAGCATTGGTATGGAGTGCTTGTTTGTGCATCATGACATTTATACCAGTACTCACATTTACGTAATAGGATAGCTGATCAATTCAAATATGGTCTCATGCATTTCACTCCTTTCCTCTCACCACACAGCTGCTGGCTGAAGAACAACATTGCCTTCTACGTATCTGTGGTGGCCTACTTCTGTGTCATCTTCCTGTTGAACCTCAGCATGTTTGTGATGGTGATGGTTCAGCTGTGTCGGATAAAGAGTCAGAACCCCCACAACATGAGGCACCGTAACGGGCTGCAGGACCTGCGCAGTGTGGTTGGGATCACCCTACTCCTGGGCCTCACCTGGGGCTTTGCCTTCTTTGCCTGGGGGCCTGTCAACCTGGCCTTCATGTACCTCTTCGCCATCTTCAACTCCTTTCAAGGTGAGATTTAGAACTCTCCCAGATTTCTGTGTGATTTGGAAATGAATTCACCATTAATGTTCTCAGAGAAGACACTAACACAAAGCCTGAGGAGTTTCTTGGGGAACCTGTTGCCAAGTGTGTAACAAAAGTGTAGTTGCCTGACACGTGTGTTCTTTTGCAGGGTTCTTTATCTTTGTGTTCCACTGCGCTGTGAAGGAGAACGTGAGGAGGCAGTGGAGGACTTACCTCTGCTGTGGTAGACTGAGACTGGCAGAGAACTCAGGTAAGACTTGTTGACCTACATCTTACAACATATGTGTAGTTTGAAGAAGAGAAGAACCTTCCATGCATTTGTATTGATGAGGGATCCCCAATAGTTCCTGCCAAGGCAGCAGCAACTCTTCCTGGGGTTTATTAGGGATCCCCAATAGTTCCTGCCAAGGCAGCAGCAACTCTTCCTGGGGTTTATTAGGGATCCCCATTAGTTCCTGCCAAGGCAGCAGCAACTCTTCCTGGGGTTTATTAGGGATCCCCATTAGTTCCTGCCAAAGCAGCAGCAGCTCTTCCTGGAGTCCGAACACATTAAGGTACTTACATCACATATTAAACTAAATATAAAACACTACAACATATAACATTATTACACCACTACATATCTACAATACAACATGTATAACACCACCATACAACAATATTACAATGTACGTGTGTGTAGAGTTGGCGTGATAGCGCTTGTGTCTGTATCTGTGTGTGTGTCTCTTCACAGTCCCTGCTGTTCTATACAGTGTATTTCTATCTGTTTGTGAATCTGATTCCACTGCTTGCATCAGTTACCTGATTTGGAATAGAGTTCCATATAGTCATGGCTCTATGTAGTACTGTGCGCCTCTCATAGTCTGTTGTAATTTTCCTAAGTCCCTCTTTGTGTCACCTGACCACACGACTGAACACTAGGCCAAGGGAGACAAACTAGGGCCTGTAGGACCTGCCTTGTTGATAGTGTTGTTAAAAAGGCAGAGCATCGCTTTATTATGGACAGACTTCTCCCCATCTTAGCTACTGTTGTATCAATATGTTTTGACCATGACAGTTTACAATCCAGTGTTACTCCAAGCAGTTTAGTCATCTCAACTTGCTCAATTTCCACGTTCATTACAAGATTTAGTTGAGGTTTAGGGTTTAGTGAATGATTTTTCCCAAATACAATACTTTTGACTGAAATTGACTGCAGCTCTTTATTAAGTGTTGCAGTCATTTCAGTTGCTGTAATAGCTGACGAGTGTAGTGTTGAGTCATCCGCATACCTAGACACACTCGCTTTACTCAAAGCCAGTGGCAGGTCATTAGTAATGATTTTTAAAAGTATTGGACCTAGACAGCTGCTTAGTGGAAATCCTGATTCTACCTGGATTGTGTTGGAGAGGCTTCTATATTAAAGAACACCCTCTGTGTTCTGTTAGACAGCTAAATCTTTATCCATAATATAGCAGGGGGTGTGAACCATAACACGTGTTTTTCCAGCAGCAGATTATAATCGATAATGTCAAAAGTCTAAAAAAACAACTCCTACAATCTTTTTATCGTCGATTTCTCTTAGCCAATCAATCATAAGTAATTTGTGTAAGTACTGTGCTTGTTGAATGTCCTTCCCTATAAGCGTGTTGGAAGTCTGTTTTCAATTTGTTTCCTGTAAAATAGCATTGTATTTGGTCAAAACCTATTTTTTTCCAAAGGTTTACTAAGGATTGGTAACAGGCTGATTGGTCGGCTGTTTGAGCCAGTAGAGGGGCTTTACTATTCTTGCTTCCCTGAATTGATATATTTTATGTAATTTAATGTACACTATTTTAATGAACTCTTGTTTCATCACAGACTGGAGCCGCACGGCTACACAGAAGACAGAGAAGAAGTCATTGTCAGTGACCAGAGCCACGTCCTTCCGCTCCGGCAACTCCTCCCAGTTCAACCATACCTCCAGCTCCTCCTTCTTGACCGGTGACTCCCCAGAGCGGCCCAGTGGAGCAACAGGTAGGCATGGGGACCCGGAGGGGGTCAGGGATTACTAACAACCAATATGGGTCAGACAACAATAGAGAAATACTTTTTGTATATGCTGATCTACTTTCTGCCCCTGACAAATGTGGAAGCACGTCATAATATTAAACCAGAGCAGGGGATGGCTTAGCAAGCCCTTCATCTCCATGTCACTGATGACCTATGTAACCTAGGAAACCTCTGTGACGGGCTCTGAGATGACCTTTTACCTTTAACATCGCTTTACCCAGAATTGGAGCTAGCTGTACTGTTTGAGCTCCGGGCCACGTCTACAGCGCCCCTTTCAGCCTCTTACTGATGGTGCACAGTAACTGGTGTGTGTTTGTAGACAACAGTGTGTGAGAATGTGTGTCTATGTATGACACTCTACAGTGGGATTGAGTCAGCTTAACCCATCCAATCAAATAGTGACTGTATCTAACTGTACCCCCGCCCATGTGCCTGGCTCAGCTGCTGGCTGCCAGCTGGCTCTGATTCCAACAGTCACATGTGTCTCTGCTCTCCGGTTGCTAGTTTATCTGCTCTTGGTCATGAAAAAGGCCCCTTCATCCATTCTGCTGCCAGACGGTTGGAAAGGATTTCATACGTTTAGTTATAAACAGTGGATCACCAGAATAATTTGGCCCTTGAAAATAAGATACTCGAATTTACACAACTACACGTGAAATCAAGTGGTTTTGCTGTAAGGGTATCCACCGTAATCTACTTTCCTTATGCGTGGTCCTTTAATGTAGCGTTAATCTCAGAAATACCACTCTAAATGCAGTCACTTGTGTGCAGGATAAGCTGTAACTCTGATGTGTACCATTTCAGGAAGTCTATTTGACGACAGGACCATCACAGCCCTTGAGGAGCTCAACTCAGACGTGGTCCTCAATGAGGTGAACAGCCAATTCAGGACTCAGAGTTAGAGAGCAGCCGAAGTCCTGTAAAATACTAGGCCAAGTGTAGGCCGGTAGGGGAGTGGACTTACGTGAGACAGTGTGTTTCATAGTATTTTCTATGTTTATATGAAATATTTGAATGTTAATGCTGCATTTAGTAGTTTAATGGAAGTGTGTGACAGACCACACTGAAGAGATGGGACATCACTGAAGATCCAGCATGCTCATGGATTTCGTCCAGTTGACCTACCAATACTATCATGAACTCGTCTGGGCTGGCACCTATGATTGTGAATATCAATACATGTACTGTACTGAAAAGGTATCTACAGTAGCACGGAGGAAAAACCCAACTCTTACTGTAGATCCTCACGAGCGGCATCCTATGACTGCATACTACAGGTTTTATCGGTTTTCTCAGCATTCTTCAGAGGCGTGCGCTGACACATACTAACACTGTCACTTCCTGGTTTGATTTAATTTAAGATAAAGGCAAAGCTCTTTTATACTGTACTCAGAATCAAGATATTTCCATGAGATATATTATGTGTATATATTTTAAAGAGGCATCATAACAATGGGTGTATAATTCAACGTTATTTCACCAATAACAATTGTATAAATAAAATGAAATGTTTTATTTTAAGCTAATCTGATGTTGTATTTTTCTGATATTCACTGATATAAAAGACACACGCACCTTCATTTTCATGCACATTTAAATTCATACTATATACAGTAAGTAAATGTTTAAACCAGTGGGGGGGAAGCAACTGTGCATTCCAGCAGAAGCACTTCCATGAACAGCACCAGCAACTTCACACCTGAACCCGGATTCCAACAGGTTTCCAATAAAAAGCAGATTTACTCAATAGTATCTCTTCTTCAGTAGGGCTTGACTGTCCAAAACTCCCACAATGCACTCTGGTAGACACCAATGGTTAAGCTCATAATCCAGTGGGTGGCAGAAAACAACGCCTTGACGATGATGCTGTTGTCAGTGAGAATAACCTAATAGATAATATACAGTAGTAATATAGTTCAGTAGTCATTTAGACAACATACTCCAATAACCCACTGCATGATGAACTGTTAGTAGACTGTTGATGGTTTATTCACCTACTGGAGTACAAGCTCCAGTAGATGATGTTGAACAGCAGGTAGGTCATGGGGAAGATGACTCTGGAGTAGGAGTCGATCATGTAGCTGTTACTCATGATGAAGCTGAGGTTGTGGTTGATGGATTTTTTGCGTCGTAGCCTGGTGCCCTCCGTGGGCGGGGGCTCTGCGGCAGAGTTCCTCGAGTTCCTCAACGTGGCCGTCCGACTCCGCTCTGTGTTGGGGGTGCTGGGCAGCTCTGGGAATGGCATCAGGTCAATGTCATTGTCGTGGTAACAGCCGTCAAAGGCCATCGTTTGAGTGGCATTGAAATTGGCAGGGATCTGAGGAGAGAGAGGGGAGGGAATTTAAATGTTTCAATTCAATGATCTTTATGATGGTAGAATACATTATGATCAATAGGGGGGAGACACAGTCATAGTTGTTGTTATAACCTACTTTGGCGCTTCTATTGTGGCTCTGACAGTGGTAGCATATTCCATATTTCATAATACACCCATGCACATGATCCCTCACTCTGTGACTTATCGAACCCGTGAACTTTGACCCTATAGACGCCATAAGTGTCAGTGACCTTTCCCCCCTTGAGCTTCTTCATCTCCTCCACTGTGGTGAAGTAGTTGACGGTGGCGTACTCGATGACGGACAGGAAGACAAACAGGAAGCTGGCCCACAGATAGATGTCTACCGCTTTCACATAAGAGACCTGGGGCATGGAGGCTGACACGCCTGTGATGATGGTGGACATGGTCAGAACTGTGGTGATGCCTGGAGAGGCAGAGGGAAAGGGAGAGAAAGAGAGATTATTGAGTTAAGGTATCATTCTCGATCAATTTGTTTTTTAAACCTTCTTTAACCCCTAAAAGCTCTTTGTACCAGCCTTCGATAATAAAAAGAGAGAGGCAAATGTATGGAAAAATAGTGAGGTGTATTACTGTGTGGAGGTTTTGTAACGGCGTTCTTCGTTTGTTGAAAGAGAGTCGGACCGAAATGCAGCGTGGTGGTTACTCATGTCTTTAATGAAATAACTTAATAAATACAAAAACAACAAACGGAACGTAAAAACCTAATACAGCCTGTCTGGTGAACAACTACACAGAGACAGGAACAATCACCCACGAAATACACAGTGAAACCCAGGCTACCTAAATACGGTTCCCTATCAGAGACAACAAGAATCACCTGACTCTGATTGAGAACCGCCTCAGGCAGCCAAGCCTAAACTAGACACACCCCTAATCAACCACAATCCCAATGCCTACAAAAAAAACAATACGACAACACAATAACCCCATGCCACACCCTGGCCTGAACAAATAATTAAGGAAAACACAAAATACTATGACTAAGGTGTGACAGGTTTAGCATAGATGGATGGAAAGTAAAACAGTAAATGGTGTAGGAGTCTGTACTTTGAGCTCTACTTACATGAGCAGCTAGCTGTACATGTACATTTCCTCTTTTTTCCTCTGAAGTGGGAAGATAGGTTTAATTTATAAAAATAGATATCAGTGTGTAAACACAAAGTCTCTGTGAATGGGGATGACATTTCTTTATTTTTTGTTGTTGAGCTGAAGAGGTAAATTAGGCCACAGCTTTTGTTACGGTATGAGCCTCTAAAGACCTGCGCTGCTCACAGGGTGAAGCAAACACCTCACACTGCTGCATTAGTAAAGTCCACATTATTCACATCTTTCTCCTTTTCTCTGGCTCTTCCCTCTCCCTCCCTTTCTCTTTCTTTGCAAAACAAACAACCTTTCACAGACACACACCACACTGCCTGAAGGGATCTCGCCTGGTGCAGGTGACTGTAGTCATGTGCAGAACTAAACATTCTTTGTCACTGTGTTCAGTTTCAGTTATGCTCTGGCAACTGTCTCCTCTCCTCCCTCTCTGCATCCCTTGACTCTCTATGTCCCCTATCCTCCAGGCCGGCTCGGTCCTCCCCTCCCGCTCCGTGGCTCGATGACTCATTGCGAGCTCACAGAACAGGGCTCCGGGCAGCCGAGCGGAAATGGAGGAAAACTCGCCTCCCTGCGGACCTGGCATCCTTTCACTCCCTCCTCTCTACATTTTCCTCCTCTGTCTCTGCTGCTAAAGCCACTTTCTACCACGCTAAATTCCAAGCATCTGCCTCTAACCCTAGGAAGCTCTTTGCCACCTTTTCCTCCCTCCTGAATCCTCCGCCCCCTCCCCCCCCTCCTCCCTCTCTGCAGATGACTTCGTCAACCATTTTGAAAAGAAGGTCGACGACATCCGATCCTCGTTTGCTAAGTCAAACGACACCGCTGGTTCTGCTCACACTGCCCTACCCTGTGCTCTGACCTCTTTCTCCCCTCTCTCTCCAGATGAAATCTCGCGTCTTGTGACGGCCGGCCGCCCAACAACCTGCCCGCTTGACCCTATCCCCTCCTCTCTTCTCCAGACCATTTCCGGAGACCTTCTCCCTTACCTCACCTCGCTCATCAACTCATCCCTGACCGCTGGCTACGTCCCTTCCGTCTTCAAGAGAGCGAGAGTTGCACCCCTTCTGAAAAAACCTACACTCGATCCCTCCGATGTCAACAATTACAGACCAGTATCCCTTCTTTCTTTTCTCTCCAAAACTCTTGAACGTGCCGTCCTTGGCCAGCTCTCCCGCTATCTCTCTCTGAATGACCTTCTTGATCCAAATCAGTCAGGTTTCAAGACTAGTCATTCAACTGAGACTGCTCTCCTCTGTATCACGGAGGCGCTCCGCACTGCTAAAGCTAACTCTCTCTCCTCTGCTCTCATCCTTCTAGATCTGTCGGCTGCCTTCGATACTGTGAACCATCAGATCCTCCTCTCCACCCTCTCCGAGTTGGGCATCTCCGGCGCGGCCCACGCTTGGATTGCGTCCTACCTGACAGGTCGCTCCTACCAGGTGGCGTGGCGAGAATCTGTCTCCTCACCACGCGCTCTCACCACTGGTGTCCCCCAGGGCTCTGTTCTTGGCCCTCTCCTATTCTCGCTATACACCAAGTCACTTGGCTCTGTCATAACCTCACATGGTCTCTCTTATCATTGCTATGCAGACGACACACAATTAATCTTCTCCTTTCCCCCTTCTGATGACCAGGTGGCGAATCGCATCTCTGCATGTCTGGCAGACATATCAGTGTGGATGACGGATCACCACCTCAAGCTGAACCTCGGCAAGACGGAGCTGCTCTTCCTCCCGGGGAAGGACTGCCCGTTCCATGATCTCGCCATCACGGTTGACAACTCCATTGTGTCCTCCTCCCAGAGCGCCAAGAACCTTGGCGTGATCCTGGACAACACCCTGTCGTTCTCAACCAACATCAAGGCGGTGGCCCGTTCCTGTAGGTTCATGCTCTACAACATCCGCAGAGTACGACCCTGCCTCACACAGGAAGCGGCGCAGGTCCTAATCCAGGCACTTGTCATCTCCCGTCTGGATTACTGCAACTCGCTGTTGGCTGGGCTCCCTGCCTGTGCCATTAAACCCCTTCAACTCATCCAGAACGCCGCAGCCCGTCTGGTGTTCAACCTTCCCAAGTTCTCTCACGTCACCCCGCTCCTCCGTTCCCTCCACTGGCTTCCAGTTGAAGCTCGCATCCGCTACAAGACCATGGTGCTTGCCTACGGAGCTGTGAGGGGAACGGCACCTCAGTACCTCCAGGCTCTGATCAGGCCCTACACCCAAACAAGGGCACTGCGTTCATCCACCTCTGGCCTGCTCGCCTCCCTACCACTGAGGAAGTACAGCTCCCGCTCAGCCCAGTCAAAACTGTTCGCTGCCCTGGCCCCTCAATGGTGGAACAAACTCCCTCACGACGCCAGGACAGCGGAGTCAATCACCACCTTCCGGAGACACCTGAAACCCCACCTCTTTAAGGAATACCTAGGATAGGATAAGTAATCCCTCTCACCCCCCCCCTAAGTTTTAGATGCACTATTGTTAAGTGACTGTCCCACTGGATGTCATAAGGTGAATGCACCAATTTGTAAGTCGCTCTGGATAAGAGCGTCTGCTAAATGACTTAAATGTAAATGTAAATGTAAATGTAAAAGTTGCAGACTCATATTCACCTGTCCATTCACAGCAGGAACACAATAGGAAATTGGTGCACAACCGTCCCCCCTTGCGGTAATAACAGGGGTGTGACAAGGAAGAGAAAGGTAAAGCACCCACCCACTTTAATTTATGGAGATGCATCAAGAATACTGTACAGAAAATACTGATGGCCTTGTGAGGTTTCTCTGCTCATTTTGTGAGCTTAGGTTATTTTCTGGAGATTCCTTCAAAAACCCTCATACTAGCAGTGAGAGTATCAGTACTGTACCCAGAGAGACCCGGGCGGGCACAGCCCTCCTGTCAATCCAGAAGGACACCCAGGAGAGCATCACCATCAGCATGGTGGGGAAATAGGTCTGCAGCATGAAGAAGAAGATGTGCCGCCTGAGAATGAAGTTTATGTAGAGCCTGTTATACCAACCTGGGGTGGAGAGAGAGGGGTGGTGGGGAGAGAGAGAGGGGTGGGGGGAAAGAACGAGAGAGAGAGAGAGGTGTGGGGAGAGAGAGAGGGGGGAGAGGTGGGTGGGGGAAAGATAGGTGGGGGAGAAAGAGAGAAGTGGGGGACAGAGAGAAAGAAGGATGGTAGAGAGAGAAAGAGAGGGGTGAGGGAGAGAGAGATAGAAGGATGGTAGAGAGAGAAAGAGAGGGGTGAGGGAGAGAGAGATAGATGGGGAAGAGAGAAAGATTGGGATGGAGAGAGAGAGAGAGAGAGAGAGAGAGAGAGAGAGAGAGTGAGAGAAAGTGGGGTGATGGAGAGTGAGAGAGAGAGAGGTGGGGGAAAGAGAGAGAGAGGTTGGAGTGGGTGAGAGAGAGGGGGGTGCGGGAGAAAGAGTGGGGTGGGAGAGGTGAGAGAGAGAGAGAGAGAGAGGTGGGGGGAGAGAGAGAGGTGGGGGAGAGAGAGAAGGTGGGGTGGTGGAGAGTGAGAGAGAGAGATAGAAAGGGTTGGGGGAGAGATGGGGGACAGAGAGAGAGAGAGTGGTGGAGAGAGGGGGTGGGGAGAGATAGAGATAGGTGGGGACAGAGAGAGAGAGGGGGCGGGGAGAGGGGTAGGGGAGAGAAAGAGAGGTGAGGGATAGAGAGAGAGGGGTCGGGGAAGAAAGAGAGAAGAGTGGGAGAGAGCGAGGTTGGGGAGAGACAGGTGGGGAGAGAGAGGTTGGGGGAGAGAGAGACAGAGGGGATGTGGGAGAAAGAGTTGTGTGGGGGAAGAGAGAGAAAGGTGGGGAGAAAGAGAGAGGTTGGGTTGAGAGATGTGGGGGAACAGAGAGAGGGGTGGGAGAGGTGGGGGATAGAGAGAGAGGTGGGGGAGAGAAAGAGAGAGGCGGGAACAGAGAGAGAGGGGTGAGGGGGATAGAGAGAGAGGTGGGGATAGAGAGAGAGGGGTGGGGGAGAGAGAGGGGTGGGGACAGACAGAGAGGGAGTGGGGGAGAGAGAGAGAGAGGTGGGGATAGAGAGGGGGTGGGGGAGAGAGAGAGGTGGGGATAGAGAGAGAGGGGGTGGCGAAAGAGAGAGATAGGTGGGGACAGACAGAGAGGGAGTGGGGGAGAGAGAGAGAGAGGTGGGGATAGAGAGAGAGAGAGAGGGTAGGGGAGAGAGAGGTGGGGATAGAGAGAGAGGGGTGGGGGAGAGAGAGAGGTGGGTATAGAGCGAGAGGGGGGTGGGGGAGAGAGAGAGCAGTGGGGGAGAGAGCGAGAGCGGTGGGGGAAGGAAGAGAGAGGTGGGGGAGAGCGAGAAATAATAGTGGTGGAGAGCGAGAGAGAGAGAGGATGGGAAGAGAGAGAGGGGTGGGGGATAGAGAGCATTGGGTGAGAGAGAGGTGGGGGAGAGAGAGAAAGAGAGGGGTGGGGGAAAGAGAGAAAGAGGGGTGGTGGAGAGAGAGTTGGGGGAGAGAGAGGGAGAGAGAGGGGTGATGGAGAGCGAGACAGAGAGAGAGCAGTGGGGGAAAGTAAGAGGTGGGGGAGAGGTAGAAAGAGGGGTGGTGGAGAGCGAGAGAGAGAGAGGTTGGGGAGAGACAGGTGTGGAGAGAGAGAGGTTGTGGAGAGAGAGGTGGGGGAAGAGAGAGTTAGGTGGGGAGAGAGAGAGGGTAGGGGGAGGAGAGAGAGAGAGAGAGAGAGAGAGAGAGAGAGAGAGAGAGAGAGAGAGAGAGAGAGAGAGAGAGAGAGAGAGAGAGAGAGAGAGAGAGAGAGAGAGCGAGAGAGGGGTGGTGGAGAGAGGGGGTGGATCAGAGCCAGAGAGAGGGAGAGGTGGGAGGAAAGAGAGAGAGAGGTTGGAGGGGGAAAGAGGGGCGGGGGAAGAGAGAGAGAGGTGGGGAGAGGGGGAGAGAGTGGGGTGGGAGAGAGAGAGAGAGAGAGGGGGGTGGGAGAGAGAGAGGGGGGGTGGGGGGTGGGGGTGGGAGAGGTGGGTTGAGAGAGAGAGAGAGAGAGAGAGAGAGAGAGAGAGAGAGAGAGAGAGAGAGAGAGAGAGAGAGAGAGAGAGAGAGAGAGAGAGAGAGAGAGAGAGAGAGAGAGAGAGTGGGGTGATGGAGAGTGAGAGAGAGAGAGGTGGGGGAAAGAGAGAGAGAGGTTGGAGTGGGTGAGAGAGAGAGGGGGGTGCGGGAGAAAGAGTGGGGTGGGAGAGGTGAGAGAGAGAGAGAGAGAGAGAGAGAGGTGGGGGGGAGAGAGAGAGGTGGGGGAGAGAGAAGGTGGAGTGGTGGAGAGCGAGAGAGAGAGATAGAAAGGGTTGGGGGAGAGATGGGGGACAGAGAGAGAGAGAGGTGGCGGAGAGAGGGGGTGGGGAGAGATAGAGATAGGTGGGGACAGAGAGAGAGAGGGGTGGGGAGAGGGGTAGGGGAGAGAAAGAGAGGTGAGGGATAGAGAGAGAGGGGTCGGGGAAGAAAGAGAGAAGAGTGGGAGAGAGCGAGGTTGGGGAGAGACAGGTGGGGAGAGAGAGGTTGGGGGAGAGAGAGACAGAGGGGATGTGGGAGAAAGAGTTGTGTGGGGGAAGAGAGAGAAAGGTGGGGAGAAAGAGAGAGTTGGGTTGAGAGATGTGGGGGAACAGAGAGAGGGGTGGGAGAGGTGGGGGAGAGAAAGAGAGAGGCGGGAACAGAGAGAGAGGGGTGAGGGGGATAGAGAGAGGGGTGGGGGTAGAGAGAGGGGGAGAGGTGGGGGAGAGAGAGATAGGTGGGGACAGAGAAGGAGAAAGAGAGAGAGGGGTGGGAGAGGTGGGGGATAGAGAGAGAGGTGGGGGAGAGAAAGAGAGAGGCGGGAACAGAGAGAGAGGGGTGAGGGGGATAGAGAGAGAGGTGGGGATAGAGAGAGGGGGGTGGGGGGGGAGAGAGAGGGGTGGGGACAGACAGAGAGAGGTGGGGATAGAGAGAGAGGGGGTGGGGGAGAGAGAGGGGTGGGGACAGACAGAGAGGGAGTGGGGGAGAGAGAGAGAGAGGTGGGGATAGAGAGGGGGTGGGGGAGAGAGAGAGGTGGGGATAGAGAGAGAGGGGTGGCGAAAGAGAGAGATAGGTGGGGACAGACAGAGAGGGAGTGGGGAGAGAGAGAGAGAGGTGGGGATAGAGAGAGAGAGAGGGTAGGGGAGAGAGAGAGCAGTGGGGGGAGAGAGCGAGAGAGGTGGGGGAAGGAAGAGAGAGGTGGGGAGAGCGAGAAATAATAGTGGTGGAGAGTGAGAGAGAGAGGGATGGGAGGAGAGAGAGGGGTGGGGGATAGAGAGCATTGGGTGAGAGAGGTGGGGGAGAGAGAGAAAGAGAGGGGTGGGGGAAAGAGAGAAAGAGGGGTGGTGGAGAGAGAGGTGAGGGGAGAGAGAGGGAGAGAGAGAGAGGGGTGATGGAGAGCGAGACAGAGAGATGAGATAGGGAGAAAGAGAGGGTTGGAGGAGAGAGAGCAGTGGGGGAAAGTAAGAGGTGGGGGAGAGGTAGAAAGAGGGGTGATGGAGAGCGAGAGAGAGAGAGGTTGGGGAGAGACAGGTGTGGAGAGAGAGAGGTTGTGGAGAGAGAGGTGGGGGAAGAGAGAGTTAGGTGGGGAGAGAGAGAGAGAGAGAGAGAGAGAGAGAGAGAGAGAGAGAGAGAGAGAGAGAGAGAGAGAGAGAGAGAGAGAGAGAGAGAGAGAGAGAGAGAGAGAGAGAGAGAGAAGAGAAGAGAGGAGAGAGAGAGAGAGAGGTGGGGGAAGAGAGAGTTAGGTGGGGGGAGAGAGAGAGAGAGAGAGAGAGAGAGAGAGAGAGAGAGAGAGAGAGAGAGAGAGAGAGAGAGAGAGAGAGAGAGAGGGGGGAAGAGAGAGTTGGGTGGGGAAAGAGAGAGAGAGGGAGAGGTGGGGGGGAGAGAGAGAGAGAGAGAGAGAGAGAGAGAGAGAGAGAGAGAGAGAGAGAGAGAGAGAGAGAGAGAAGAGAAAGAGAGTGGGGGGGAAGAGAGAGTTAGGTGGGGAGAGAGAGAGAGAGGGGTGGGAGAGGGAGAGGTGGCGGGAGAGAGAGAGAGAGTTGGGGGAGGGAGAAAGAGAGCAATGGTGGAGAGAGAGACAGGGGTGGGAGAGGGAGAGGTGGGGGAGAGAGAGATAGGTGGGGGAGAGAGAGAAAGAGGGGTGGTTGAGAGTGAGAGAGAGGGGTGGGGAGAGAGAGAGAGAGGTGGGGGATAGAGAAAGAGGGGTGGGGGATAGAGAAAGAGGGGTGGTTAAGAATGTGAGAGAGAGAGGGGTGGGGGAGAGAGAGAGGAGATGTAGAGAGAGAGAGAGGTGGGTACGGAGAGAGAGATGGGTGGGGGAGAGAGAGAGGGGGTGTGGCGAGAGAGGGGTGTGTGGGGAGAGAGAGAGGGGGGTGTGTGGAGAGAGAGGGGGTGTGTGGAGAGAGAGGGGGTGTGGGGAGAGAGAGAGGGGGTGGGGGATAGAGAGGGGGGTGTGGAGAGAGAGAGGAGGGTGTGGGGAGAGAGAAAGAGGGGTGGGGGAAGAGAGAAAGAGAGGGGTGGGGGAAGAGAGAGAGGTGGGGGTAGAGAGAGAAAGAGGGGGTGGGGGAAGAGAGAGAGGTGGGGGTAGAGAGAGAAAGAGGGGGTGGGGGAAGAGAGAAAGAGAGGTGTGGGGGAGAAAGAGAGGTGTGGGGGAAGAGAGAAAGAGAGGGGTGGGGGAAGAGAGAAAGAGAGGTGTGGGGGAGAAAGAGAGGTGTGGGGGAAGAGAGAAAGAGAGATGTGGGGGAAGAGAGAAAGAGGGGGTGGGGGAAGAGAGAAAGAGAGGGGTGGGGGCGATAGAGAGGTGTGAGAGAGGTGGGGGAGATAGAGAGGTGGGGGTAGAAAGGGAGTTAGGGAGAAAGAGAAGAGGTGTGGTAGAGAGCGAGAGAGAGAGAGAGAGAGAGGTGTGGGGGGTGAGACGTGGGGAGATAGAGAGAGGGGTGGAGGAATAAAGAGAGAGGTGGGGGAGAGAGAGAGGGATGACGGAGAAAGAGAGGTGTGGGGAAGAGAGAGAGACGGGTGCGTGATGAGAGAGAGGGGGTGTGTGGAGAGAGGGGGTGTGGGGAGAGAGAGAGGGGGTGGGGGATAGAGAGAGGGGTGTGGAGAGAGAGAGGAGGGTGTGGGGAGAGAGAAAGAGGGGGTGGGGGAAGAGAGAAAGAAAGATAATCACTCTTGCTGGAACAGTTCATTATGACACAGGATGGAATCTAGTCAAAATGATATTCACATGGGACATCACATGGCTATGATGCAATGGACAAGTTATTACTGAGGTTTGGGCAGGATTCCATACTGACACTCTGTGGAGGAAAATCTCCTAAACTCTCGCTCTCCTCAGACTGGCAGAGTGGAATCAGAAGCAGGAGGGTTTGGGATGTTGGCTTTGGCTCTTACAAAGCAGTTAAATTACATAACAATAAGCTGAGGAGCAGAGGAGTAGGACTGAGGAACAGCACTGTATGTCCCTATGCATCAGGGTGCAACACAACCACACATACCCGTGCTGCTGTAGAAGGCAAGCCCGAAGGAAGGGTGAAATTCTTCAATAAAAAACTGTGAGAGCACGATCTCGTCAGTCCTTAATGAATCGTTCCCGTTCTTCCAGTAGAGCATGAGGTCATTCTCATTGTATGCATCTTCAAGAGAGGAGAGAACAGGGTAGAAGGTGACTCCTTTGTGTAGCCTCTCTTAGAAGAATCATGGGCTATGTTCCTCAGAGGAGAGGAAACACTGAGATTCAGTAGTACCACCTCTTCTCTGAGACCAGGGCCATGCTTTCTGTGTGTGTCTGTATGTCGTGTGTGTGTGTGTGTGTGTGTGTGTGTGTGTGTGTGTGTGTGTGTGTGTGTGTGTGTGTGTGTGTGTGTGTGTGTGTGTGTGTGTGTGTGTGTGTGTGTGTGTGTGTGTGTGTGTGTGTGTGTGTGTGTGTGTGTGTGTGTGTGTGTGTGTGTGTTCTAATCTGGGTAAGGTACACTGCACTGTCGCCTGAGGTTAGGTTTAACACAATCATGACAATTGTAACATCAGTGTATAAAATGACTGATAAGAAATGACCAACTTCAATTTGCCTGTAGCTGGGTCGTTCCACCAATTAGGTGCCTTTTGAGTAGTGTACCTTGGTGGGAAGAAAAAGTGTTCTTTTTTTACTTTAAAATGAATCACTAATAACATTAAATAAATAAACACCTTCGTAAATTACTTTGTCAAAGCAACAAAATAACTGTGTCTTTACAATAATAGTGAACTTGTTGGGGTTAAGTGGGTTAAAAAATCTTCCTGGAAGCCACAGAGGGACATATCAAAATACAGAAGTCTTTATTCATATAAAAATATATTCATTTCATTGTCCTTGTGTGCGATGTTAAAGGACACTTTAATAAAACAAGCTTTTAAAATTAAATATCTTTGCACAATTTCTACTTAGAATATCAAAGTGGTGCAAAATGGCACTCATTTCATGGAAAGACCCAGCCTCTGTTCCTATAAAGATGAACTTGACTTTTAATCCCTGGTAAATCCTGCATCAAAAAGACATGTATTATGGACACAAACTGACCTGACCGTGGATTACAAATGTGATTTTCTCTATATAAAAAGAGGAGGGCCAACTGTTCCATATTATGTTTGAATTCCTTTCTATGAATACACGTGAGCTAATATACAATATATCGCATTACACCCATATACCCTTATTGTTTTATACTCACAGCTCTCCAGTTCCAGAGAGCAATTCTGTGTGTCCAACGGAAAACTACTGAAGTCCATGGCGCAAAGAGCAGTCACAGTGATCCTAAAACGAAGAGCACAATCAATAATATGCTCCACAATATAACAGCACCGGAAAACATATCCCCACGTCTCCTATGTGTATAAAGCAGCAATAGTATAGGATGGTACACTATCCTAAAGGCCGTACGCTTCCTGTGGTAAAGGAGGCCCGTTCTCCGTGTACCTGACACTGTAGAGAATGTTGCCGTCAGGGTACACTCTCAGCATGATGTTCTCCATGGTCGTGTCATGGATGAAGGAACGTTTGGAGTGGACAAAGAACACGTCTGGCACCCAGATCTTCTTCACCAGCCGAGCGTCAAATGTCCGACTCCTGTTGCTGCTGGAAGGGAAGGCCAGCCGGTCGTCCTGCCAGTAGTGTCTCAGGTACAGAGTCATGGTGAAGTCCTATACAAACACACCAACGCTTAGGCCCAATAGACAAACTAGCACATTATCAAGAGAGTAATTGTATGTCAACAATGGTTCATAAAAAGGATTTGTATGTACAGTAGGTCGAGAGACAGGGTAATGCAGGTTCTACGTGTTTAACATCTATATTTGAGATGACTGTTATGCCTCAACATTAATTTGGTCATAATAAAGTAGAATAGAGTTCCAACACTTAGAGTTATAGTTCCCCCAAATTACAAATGTTCACATTGGTTTCCTTACCCTGTAAGTAGTCTATGGACAAGGTATGACAGCGATCCATGCTTTGGTTTGTCTGGCACTGCTTCCAAATGCTAACATTTTAGCATTAATAGCACAAATCCCATTTAAGTCATGGTACTGATATTAGCATTTTTTTTACTTGTTCATAAACGGCTTACCGGGTAAGGAAACTAATGTGTCATTTTGTAATTTGGGTGAACTATCCCTTTAATGACGAGGGACAGAATATACGGGTTGTCTCATTTTGTGAAAGTGAGTTTCAGTGTGTTGGTCACACACAAAAACACACACTTACACACAGAGGTTTATAGACTTACCATGTTGACTTCAGATATACTGTCAATGCTCTCCACCTGCACGTCTATGCCCACAGGAATAGCTGCCCCTGCATGGGAGAAAAAACAGCTTGAGATTTCACATGTCTATCTTGACAGGGAGAGCAAGTTTAATCAGGCTTTTGGCGGTGTGCTGTCATATGGATTCATGACTCAAGGCTTTAGCATGTCCTACTCAACCTGAAAGCTGTTTCATGACCTCACTGTGTTTCACAAGACCTATCACAAATATATCACATCTGTCTGCACATGCAGCCTTAGTTATACAGTTCGTGAGAAATGTTCTCTTTAAGACCAAAATATTTGTAAATCAACCCAAACACTATACTTGAAATGCAATTTAGGGTAAACAAATTGTGAATAAGAGAGAAACCCTAACAAGGGGGTCAAAGAGCAACTTTGGGCTATGCTTGGTCTCAACAGAGATACTGTGACACTGTGGTCACGCTGAACATTTGTCAGCTAAGCCCTATTTTGTGATTATCCTGTCCATCACTCTCCCCGCTGAATACTGCTGCAGGCTAGAGGGCCCCACAAAACCCCAAAGACACACGGATGACCCCACACCTCCCCTCCCCAAAGACACAGCATCCTCATAACTCAGGGATCCCAGAGACGCTGTGTCACCAAACTAATAAATGGATTCTCTCCATATCTCCTTTCATTCAATAAGTCCTTATCATATCAAACCTACCACATCTGTCTATAATCAATATAGGTCCATCTATAATCAATATAGGTCCATCTATAATCAATATACACCCATCTATAATCAATATACATCCATCTACAGTATAATCAAGATACATCCGTTTATAATCAATATACACTACCAGTCAAAAGTTTGGACACACCTACTCATTCAAGGATTTTTGTTTATTTTTAATTTTACTAGGCAAGTCAGTTAAGAACAAATTCTTATTTTCAATGACGGCCTAGGAACAGTGGGTCAACTGCCTGTTCAGGGGCAGAACGACAGATTTGTACCTTGTCAGCTCAGGGATTTGAACTTGCGGTTTTTCGTTTACTAGTCCAATGCTCTAACCACTAGGCTACCCTGCCGCCCCAAATTGTAGAATAATAGAGAAGACATCAAAACTATGAAATAATAGATATGGAATCATGTTCTGCCCCTGAACAAGGCAGTTAACCCACTGTTCCTAGGCCGTCATTGAAAATAAGAATTTGTTCTTAACTGACTTGCCTAGTTAAACAAAGGTAAAATAATATTTTATCAAATGTAGGAACCGAAAAAGTGTTAAAAAAATCTAAATCTATTTTTAGATTTTAGATTCTTCAAAGTAGCCACTCTTTGCCTTGATGACAGCTTTGTACACTCTTGGCATTCTCTCAACCAGCTTCATCTGGAATGCTTTTTCCAACAGTCTTGAAGGAGTTCCCTTCAAGACTGTTGCACTTGTTGGCTGCTTTTCCTTCACTCTACAGTCCAACTCATCCCAAACCATCTCAATTGGGTTAAGGTCAGGTGATTGTGGAGGTCAGGTCTTCTGAATCTGCACTCCGTCACTGTCCTTCTTGATCAAATAGCCCTTACCCCGCCTGGAGGTGCGTTGGGTCATTGTCCTGTTGAAAAACAAATGATAGTCCCACTCAGCGCAAACCAGATGGGGTGGCGTATTGCTGCAGAATGCGGTGGTAGTCATGCTGGTTAAATGTGCCTTGAATTCTAAATAAATCACAGATAGTATCACCAGCAAAGCACCCCCACACCATCACACCTCCTCCTCCATGCTTCACGGTGGGAACCACACATGCGGAGATCATCTGTTCACCTACTCTACGTCTCACAATGACACAGTGGTTGGAAACAATAATCTCAAATTTGGACTCATCCGACCAAGGACAGATTTCCACCGTCTAATGTCCATTGCTCGCGTTTCTTGGCCCAAGCAAGTCTCTTCTTCTTATTGGTGTCCTTTAGTAGTGGTTTCTCTGCAGCAATTCGACCATGAAGGCCTGATTCATGCAGTATCTTCTGAACAGTTGAAGTTGAGATGTCTGTTACTTGAACTCTGTGAAGCATTTATTTGGGCTGCAATTTTCTGAGGCTGGTAAATCTACTGAACTGATCCTCTGCAGCAGCATTAACTCTGGGTCTTCCTTTCCTGTGCCAGTCCTCATAAGAGCCAGTTTCATCATAGTGCTTGATGGTTTTTGCGACTGCACTTGAAGAAACCTTTAAAGTTCTTCAAATTTTCAGGATTGACTGACTTTCATGTCTTAAAGTAATGATGGACTGTCGTTTCTCTTTGCTTATTTGAGCTGTTCTTGCCATAATATGGACTTGGTCTTTAACCAAATAGGGCTATCCATTAAGAAGGAAATAAATTCCACAGATTAACTTTTAACAACGCACACCTGTTAATTGAAATGCATTCCAGGTGACTACTTCATGAAACTGGTTGAGAGAATGCCAAGAGTATGCAAAGCTGTCTTCAAGGCAAAGGATGGCTACTTTGAAGAATCTCAAATATAAAATATATTTTGATTTGTTGAACACTTTTTTGGTTACTACGTGATTCCATATGTGTTATTTCATAGCTTTGATGTCTTCACTATTATTCTTCAACGTAGAAAATAGTACAAATAAAGAAAAACCCTTGAATGAGTAGGTGTGTCAAAACTTTTGACTGCTACTGTACCTCCGTCTACAGTATAATGATCATATTTCCATCTATAATCAATATAAATCCATCTATAATCAATGTACATCCATCTATAATCAACATACATCCATCTATAATCAAGATACATCCATCTATAATCAACATACCTCAATCTATAATCAACATACCTCAATCTATAATCAACATACCTCTGTATATAATCAATATACATCCATCTATAATCAATATACATCCATCTATAATCAACATACCTCAATCTATAATCAAGATACATCCATCTATAATCAATATACCTCTGTATATAATCAATATACCTCTGTATATAATCAACATACCTCAATCTATAATCAAGATACATCCATCTATAATCAATATACCTCTGTATATAATCAATATACCTCTGTATATAATCAACATACCTCAATCTATAATCAAGATACATCCATCTATAATCAACATATCTCAATCTATAATCAATATACCTCTGCATATAATCAATATACCTCTATCTATAATCAATATACTTCTGTATATAATCAATGTACATCCATCTATAATCAACATACCTCTATCTATAATCAAGATACATCCGTCTATAATCAATATACCTCTATCTATAATCAATATACTTCTGTATATAATCAATATACCTCTATCTATAATCAATATACCTCTGTATATAATCAATATACATCTGTATATAATCAACATACCTCAATCTATAATCAATATACCTCTGTATATAATCAACATACCTCAATCTATAATCAATAATCATCCATCTATAATCAATAATCATCCATCTATAATCAATATACCTCTGTATATAATCAACATACCTCAATCTATAATCAATATACCTCTGTATATAATCAACATACCTCAATCTATAATCAATATACCTCTGTATATAATCAATATACCTCAATCTATAATCAATATACCTCTGTATATAATCAATATACCTCAATCTATAATCAATATACCTCTGTATATAATCAATATACCTCAATCTATAATCAATATACCTCTGTATATAATCAACATACCTCAATCTATAATCAATATACCTCTGTATATAATCAACATACCTCAATCTATAATCAATATACATCCATTTATAATCAATATACTTCTGTATATAATCAATGTACACCCATCTATAATCAACATACCTCTATCTATAATCAAGATACATCCGTCTATAATCAATATACCTCTATCTATAATCAATATACTTCTGTATATCATCAATATACCTCTATCTATAATCAATATACCTCTGTATATAATCAATATACCTCTGTAAATAATCAATATAATTCTGTATATAATCAATATACCTCTGTATATAATCAATATACCTCTGTATATAATCAATATACATCCATCTATAATCAATATACACTACTGTTCAAAATTTTGGGGTCACAGAAATGTCCTTGTTTCTGAAAGAAAAGCAAAACGAGATTTAGTCCATTAAAATAACATCAAATTGATCAGAAATACAGTGTAGACATTGTTAATGTTGTAAATGACTATTGTAGCTGGAAACGGAAGATTTTTAATGGAATAGCTACATAGGCGTACAGAGGCCCATTATCAGCAACCATCACTCCTGTGTTCCAATGGTACGTTGTGTTAGCTAATACAAGTTTACTGATAATTAGAAAACCCGCAAAACACCAGTGTCAACGTCAACAGTGAAGAGGCGACTCTGGGAGGCTGGCCTTCTAGGCAGAGTTCCTCTGTCCAGTGTCAACGTCAACAGTGAAGAGGCGACTCCGGGAGGCTGGCCTTCTAGGCAGAGTTCCTCTGTCCAGTGTCAACGTCAACAGTGAAGAGGCGACTCCGGGAGGCTGGCCTTCTAGGCAGAGTTCCTCTGTCCAGTGTCAACGTCAACAGTGAAGAGGCGACTCCGGGAGGCTGGCCTTCTAGGCAGAGTTCCTCTGTCCAGTGTCAACGTCAACAGTGAAGAGGCGACTCTGGGAGGCTGGCCTTCTAGGCAGAGTTCCTCTGTCCAGTGTCAACGTCAACAGTGAAGAGGCGACTCTGGGAGGCTGGCCTTCTAGGCAGAGTTCCTCTGTCCAGTGTCAACGTCAACAGTGAAGAGGCGACTCTGGGAGGCTGGCCTTCTAGGCACAGTTCCTCTGTCCAGTGTCAACGTCAACAGTGAAGAGGCGACTCTGGGAGGCTGGCCTTCTAGGCAGAGTTCCTCTGTCCAGTGTCAACGTCAACAGTGAAGAGGCGACTCTGGGAGGCTGGCCTTCTAGGCAGAGTTCCTCTGTCCAGTGTCAACGTCAACAGTGAAGAGGCGACTCTGGGAGGCTGGCCTTCTAGGCAGAGTTCCTCTGTCCAGTGTCAACGTCAACAGTGAAGAGGCGACTCCGGGAGGCTGGCCTTCTAGGCAGAGTTCCTCTGTCCAGTGTCAACGTCAACAGTGAAGAGGCGACTCCGGGAGGCTGGCCTTCTAGGCAGAGTTCCTCTGTCCAGTGTCAACGTCAACAGTGAAGAGGCGACTCCGGGAGGCTGGCCTTCTAGGCAGAGTTCCTCTGTCCAGTGTCAACGTCAACAGTGAAGAGGCGACTCCGGGAGGCTGGCCTTCTAGGCAGAGTTCCTCTGTCCAGTGTCAACGTCAACAGTGAAGAGGCGACTCCGGGAGGCTGGCCTTCTAGGCAGAGTTCCTCTGTCCAGTATCAACGTCAACAGTGAAGAGGCGACTCCGGGAGGCTGGCCTTCTAGGCAGAGTTCCTCTGTCCAGTGTCAACGTCAACAGTGAAGAGGCGACTCCGGGAGGCTGGCCTTCTAGGCAGAGTTCCTCTGTCCAGTGTCAACGTCAACAGTGAACAGGCGACTCCGGGAGGCTGGCCTTCTAGGCAGAGTTCCTCTGTCCAGTGTCAACGTCAACAGTGAACAGGCGACTCCGGGAGGCTGGCCTTCTAGGCAGAGTTCCTCTGTCCAGTGTCAACGTCAACAGTGAAGAGGCGACTCCGGGAGGCTGGCCTTCTAGGCAGAGTTCCTCTGTCCAGTGTCAACGTCAACAGTGAAGAGGCGACTCCGGGAGGCTGGCCTTCTAGGCAGAGTTCCTCTGTCCAGTGTCAACGTCAACAGTGAAGAGGCGACTCCGGGAGGCTGGCCTTCTAGGCAGAGTTCCTCTGTCCAGTATCAACGTCAACAGTGAAGAGGCGACTCCGGGAGGCTGGCCTTCTAGGCAGAGTTCCTCTGTCCAGTATCAACGTCAACAGTGAAGAGGCGACTCCGGGAGGCTGGCCTTCTAGGCAGAGTTCCTCTGTCCAGTATCAACGTCAACAGTGAAGAGACGACTCCGGGAGGCTGGCCTTCTAGGCAGAGTTCCTCTGTCCAGTGTCAACGTCAACAGTGAAGAGGCGACTCCGGGAGGCTGGCCTTCTAGGCAGAGTTCCTCTGTCCAGTGTCAACGTCAACAGTGAAGGGGCGACTCCGGGAGGCTGGCCTTCTAGGCAGAGTTCCTCTGTCCAGTGTCAACGTCAACAGTGAAGGGGCGACTCCGGGAGGCTGGCCTTCTAGGCAGAGTTCCTCTGTCCAGTGTCAACGTCAACAGTGAAGGGGCGACTCCGGGAGGCTGGCCTTCTAGGCAGAGTTCCTCTGTCCAGTATCAACGTCAACAGTGAAGAGGCGACTCCGGGAGGCTGGCCTTCTAGGCAGAGTTCCTCTGTCCAGTATGAACGTCAACAGTGAAGAGGCGACTCCGGGAGGCTGGCCTTCTAGGCAGAGTTCCTCTGTCCAGTGTCAACGTCAACAGTGAAGAGGCGACTCCGGGAGGCTGGCTTTCTAGGCAGAGTTCCTCTGTCCAGTGTCAACGTCAACAGTGAAGAGGCGACTCTGGGAGGCTGGCCTTCTAGGCAGAGTTCCTCTGTCCAGTGTCAACGTCAACAGTGAAGAGGCGACTCTGGGAGGCTGGCCTTCTAGGCAGAGTTCCTCTGTCCAGTGTCAACGTCAACAGTGAAGAGGCGACTCCGGGAGGCTGGCCTTCTAGGCAGAGTTCCTCTGTCCAGTGTCAACGTCAACAGTGAAGAGGCGACTCCGGGAGGCTGGCCTTCTAGGCAGAGTTCCTCTGTCCAGTGTCAACGTCAACAGTGAAGAGGCGACTCCGGGAGGCTGGCCTTCTAGGCAGAGTTCCTCTGTCCAGTGTCATCGTCAACAGTGAAGAGGTGACTCTGGGAGGCTGGCCTTCTAGGCAGAGTGGCAAAGAAAAAGCCATATCTCAGACTGGCCATTAAAAGAAAAGATTAAGATGGGCAAAAGAGCACAGACACTGGACAGAGGAACTCTGCCTAGAAGGCCAGCATCCCGGAGTCGCCTCTTCACTGTTGACGTTGAAACCGGTGTTTTGCGGGTACTATTTAATGAAGCTGCCAGTTGAGGACTTGTGAGATGTCTGTTTTCAAAACTAGACACTAATGTACTTATCTTGCTCAATTGTGCACCGGGGCCTCCCACTCCTATTTCTATTCTGGTTAGAGCTAGTTTGAGCTGTTCTGTGAAGGGAGTAGTACACAGCGTTGTACGAGATCTTCAGTTTCTTGGCAATTTCTCACCCTCATTTCTTAGAACAAGAATAGACTGATGAGTTTCAGAAGAAAGTTATTTGTTTCTGGACATTTTGAGCCTGTAATCAACCCCACAAGTGCTGATGCTCTAGATACTCAACTAGTCTAAAGAAAGCTGCTTGTTTAATCAGAACAACAGTTTTCAGCTGTGCTAACATAATTGCAAAAGGGTTTTGTAATGATCAATTAGCCTTTTAAAATGATAAACCTGGATTAGCTAATACAACGTGCCATTGGAACACAGGAGTGATGGTTGCTGATAATGGGCCTCTGTAAGCCTATGTAGATATTCCATTAAAAATCAGCCGTTTCCAGCAATAGTCATTAACAACATTAACAATGTGTGCACTGTATTTCTGATCAATTTTATGTTATTTTAAAGGACAGACTTTTAAAATTTATTTCAAAAACAAGGACATTTCTAAGTGACCACAAACTTCTGAACGGTAGTGTACATCCATCTAGAATCAAGATACACCCATCTAGAATCAAGATACACCCATCTAGAATCAAGATACACCCATCTAGAATCAAGATACATCCATCTAGAATCAAGATACGTCCATCTAGAATCAAGATACATCCATCTAGAATCAAGATACATGCATCTACCGTTCTGACATACCCTATGAAGGAGGAGCAATTCCATATTCCCTCAAAATACATGACAGGGGTTTGAGTTAGACTGCCCCTGTCTCACACGTGTCAGTAGAGCTAACAGACTGAGTTACATATCTGCCTTGGTAGGATTAAAGTGCTCATGGCAGTATCAAAATGAGTTCTTTGAAAGATAAGCAATTTCAGGGAAAAATGGTTTCCTAATTTCAATTCCACCAAATGTACCCTTCTCTGTGACCTGCCCAATCTCATTTCAACATTACAGGGATTAACTTCCTCCATCTACCTCACCCCACCTCGCCTAGACAACACAGAAACAAACACAGAAACAAACACAGACAAAACACTGGGATAGTTTGGAATCGATAGGAAAACAGCCAGAAGAAAACCTAAATGCACATAATTCCATAACGTGCCATCACACCACATTTAGAAATATGTAGCTAAACTGTCATTATAGCCTTCAGTATGACTGCTATGTAAATACATGGTGCAGTGACAGTTTACAGTGGGATCCCAAACACTGACACACATGATCTGTAGTTCAATCTAACACTTTCTGAACACCTAATGACCATACTGCGGTAGTATGTATGCTCTTTGCTGCTCTGGACTGCCCAGTAAGATTTAGCATTTGGTATTGTTTCAGAAAGCATGGACTATAATCCAGATTACTATAGTTCTAACATCTGTGTTCTCAGCTGCAGGCTGTCTCTGTCTGCTAGGCTCTGCAGACAATCTGGGTCAGTGATTTTTTGGGGGATGGGGTGTTACAAAAGATGACACTGTAACCTACTTTCTGCTCCAGGAGAAAGCATACAAGCCACAGTACTAGCGTTAATGCTGCCTCTTCCTGATTTATACCTAATCTGTCACATCTGCTGTGTGGCATGTTATGGACTATCTATAAAAACAAATTACTGTAGGTAAAGCTCCATTGTCCTCTCTTTTCCCCCTCCCTCCCTCCCTCCCTCCCTCCCTCCCTCCCTCCCCCTCCCTCCCTCCCTCCCTCCCTCCCTCCCTCCCTCCCTCCCTCCCTCCCTCCCTCCCTCCCTCGAAAGACCCTTGACTTCCCCATTCACTCTTAATTAATGAGTCAAACCCAACAGCTGCTGGTAAAAGCACACACAGTCACATCCAAACTTCATGTTGTCATAGTTCAACCACATGCAAATATGTTGTATGCCCACCATGCCAAAGGAGACTGGGGGGATGGTCTTACCTCCAAAGCCAGGCCGCATTGCAAAGTCATGGTCCTCGATACGGAGCAGCTGTTCAGATTTAATTAGCAGGGACTTGGTGCTGTCAGACTTTTTCATCTTAAAGTCTATTCGTCTGAGGAGCAAAGCAGACACAGATCAGCTTATCAGATGTAATCTGTCCTAAGAAATACACACTCACACCAACTGGCACACACATACACACACACACACACGCACGCACGCACGCACGCACGCGCGCGCGCACGCACGCACGCACGCACGCACGCACGCACGCACGCACGCACACACACACACACACACACACACACACACACACACACACACACACACACACACACACACACGGAGAGACAAACACTCTCTTAGCTGTTAAGAATGATTAATTTCACTTTATGTCTTATTAAAATCACATCACAGTTAGCAGAGGGTCAAATTACATGATTGATGAATCCCTCCAATTTGAGTGACAACAGACCCTGCATCATCACTCGCAAATCCTTTAAATAGCATCATACAAAACTTCAGTCAACTGTTATTCTCATTTTACAATCAAACTATTTATACCCATACTACAGACACACAAACAACTCTATTTTTACAAATTATTCTGGCGTACACTCAAACCCCTTATCAAATCCCCTCTCCATCATTTCCCAGAAATTGCTGCTTCTCTCTTACGAGGTGTCCCCACCCAAACTCGGGACCCTGATATTACCTCTAAGTCCCTGTGGTTACCTCACCTGCCCTGGCCTTTATTCACAATGCACTGCAGTAATGACGTCTGTCCCAGCACACATTGGAGATTATTCACTCAACCATGGTAAATTCAACATCAATGTTTTTTTTTAATTCACAGAGATTGGATTGATGCATTGAATCTATGAATAGCATTCCATGTTAAACAATACAACTCCTCCCCAAAACAACCTTTTAACCATGTCAATCAGACAACAGATCAACAGAAAAGTAACATCCTGTGGTGTGTATACTAAATGAAACATTGCTTCCAGAACTATACACAAACCAGCTTCAAACCAAACAGAAAAGATACGCAAACACAACCCTTGACAAGAACATAACACAACTCCAGTGGGACCACACCCCTAGACTCTGGCTCACCCTCCATGTTGGTTCTTGGTGTTCTCCCCAAGGTACACGTCCTTGTGCCTCCTCTTGTTGGGTCGGTGGCTGCCGTTGAGCAGTGTGACAGGCCACAGCCAGGCCAGGCACATCAGCCTGAAGGCCAGGAGCAACAGGTTCATGCCTGGTGTTGGAAGAGCTGGAGCAACCAGGACGTCTTTCCAATGCGTCTGAGTCTATCTCTCAGAGATCTTCCAGGAGGTCAGTGGGACGCCCCGACTGTCCCTGTCCGGTGGCCCATCCATATCCCAGCAGCACCCATTCCACCTCACAGCGGACAAGCAGAGCTCTGAGAGATCTGTGTTATACAACCCTCTCGTCCTCTGTTACATGCTGCACGTTGATCCAGGCATCCAACTATCAGCTCCAGTGCCACAAAATGTTCCTCCAGCTTGTGTTTTCGCCTGCCCATGTCCTAGTGCCAGTCCCTCTGGCTCCTGCTACTCAGGGCACATCCTGTTTTCCCTGCTCTCCTCTCTCCCCTCCCTCTGATTAAAACCAAATATCAATTTATTCCTATAATGACAAAGGAATGATGTTAATTCCTCTCTAATCTTCTTATGTGTGGTTGCTGAAATCTTTCAGTAACCTACAAACTGGAGCCAGGGGAGGGCGGGCTGGGGATAACACAACCAACAGTTTCTAATCATGATTCTCCCTAGATAAAAAGAAAAAGCTTGTAGCCCACATTCAGAGTATGGATCCAGTGTTTTCCCTAGAATTGCTTTGTGATTGCGATGTCAGCAGGAACAGATTTCAACATATTCGTTCCACTTGCTTATTCAGATTTTTAGAAAAGCATCTGTGCATTTTGGATAGCTACCATGGATTTATTTAAACCATTGACCATAAAATAGGTTTATACTATCTGTCAATGCCAGTATGTCCAGTTATTGCTATCCTGTCAGCACAACAATCCTATCCCTTTGGTACTATACCGCTGTAAACCTATCGTTGCATACAGTTGAATGCCAGGGTCCGCCATATGCCAGTCATTCATCTAAACCTCACAGTCATGCACTCTGCTACCCCAAATCTTTTTTTTTATCATATCACTTAAATCTCCTCCTAAATCCTCCTCTTAACATCTGCAAAGCATCAACAGTCAACATCCAGCTAATCTGGAGCTATGGAGATGGATAGCCAAATGACAACCATCAAATGTTTAATGCCACTAGATTAGTTGAGCATCTGTGTGACAAAATGAGGTGAGGTAGAGCAATCAGAGTTGAGATGATAAGCAGGATATTAAGAGAGGAACAGACACCTCTGACTTGGTGGATTATTACAGGAATAGTGCTAGTAACAATACCGATGCTCTTCTACAATCGTCATCATTCATAGAATATATCCTTGAAAGGAACGAAAATGAGTATGTCTTCTTCATGTTGCTGTACTGGTTGTATTGATTTGAAGGTTGGACTAAAATGGTGGTCTCACAGCTGCTTTTCTATTATTAGGCATTGGCTGTGTAATGGCTGCAGTTTAAACCAGGCTGAGCATATTTTCCAGTCATTTAAAAGAACCATTTCCTTTTCAAGGTGTACGTTGACTAATGTAGGCCAACCATGATTGTCAGGTCAGTTAAATAAATGTTGGCTTTTAACAACCAGAATGTATGCTAATGTCACCACAAGGGGTTTGGATAACTGCTGGTAATATTCATGGATATGATCACCCGGGAATGGATGGATACAAGGTTGAATCACTGGAATATAAACAGAATTAAACCATATGACACAGAGGAAAATGCAAACAAAACAAACAGACATTATAGTGATGAGTAAAAACACATGAATAGAAAATAACAAAACCGGACAGGACGTCTACAAATTTGACAGAAAGAGACTGGTGAAGAATCAACGATAAAATGGAAGCGCCCACAGCATAATCCCAGTCCAGTGGCATTCTCCTTTAATCTGGGATTAGCGTTGACTGAGGACAGAGGGAAGCGCTGCCATCTTTAAGGCATGCACATGGAGCCAGGTTCTTCTCTCAACACGCACCTCCTAGGGACCATAAAGGAGACATGTACACGTGGATCAAATTACAGTACCATCTTGCAAACACACCCTCTAGTCTAGTGCTCACTGTTGGTAAACCATGGCAACAGAGTGAGGCATCCAGACTAAAAGATGCTTACCATGACACACATATACTTTCATATATTAAAACCATAGCCACTCATTATTGACATACATCATACAATTCTGCTGTGAAATTGTTGTGTATTTCTTCAGTGCTTCTCTCTGGTTATCATCCCCTATGGGATGACTGGTCTGTGGGACACTTCTCATCATAATGTGGTTTTGCAATTGAACGAACTCAATGCAAAAACTCAATGCATGTCATTTTCAGGCCTTACGGATATTTAGGGAATGTGATACATTGTATCAGAATGACAACAATGTTGTTAATATCAGGCATCTAATTTTACAAGATAAACTGTTACGTTTCTTATAAATCACATTCACTTATTTAAGTATATTTAAAGACTTCATCATTGGCAGTGTACAGGATTCTACAAAAGGACATTCACCAAACACTTAAACTCGAATGACACTCTCAATAATGGTTGCACAAAAACAATCTGTGTGCTCCCACAAATATTAGAATGAGCCCACGCCTCTAGCTGGGCTTGGTGTGGGCTTGGCTGTGTTGGGCTTTGCTGTGTTGGGCTTGCTGTGGGCTAGCCTGTGCTGGGCTTGCTGTGGGCTAGCCTGTGTTGGGCTTGGTGTGGGCAAGGCTGTGTTGGGCTTGGTGTGGGCTAGGTTGTGTTGGGCTTGGTGTGGGCTAGCCTATGTTGGGCTTGGTGTGGACTAGGCTATGTTGGGCTTTGTGTGGACTATGCTATGTTGTGCTTGGTGTGTGCTAGCCTGTGTTGGCTTGGTGTGTGCTAGCCTGTGTTGGGCTTGGTGTGGGCTAGCCTGTGTTGGGCTTGGTGTAGGCTAGACTATGTTGGGCTTGGTGTAGACTAGACTGTGTTGGGCTTGGTGTGGACTAGGCGTGGGCTTGGTGTGGGCTAGCCAGTGTTAGGCTTGGCGTGGGCTAGCTAGCCTGTGTTGGGCTTGGTGTGGGCTAGCATGTGTTGGGTTTGGTGTGGGTTAGGCTGTCTTGGGTTTGGTGTGGGCTAGCTTGTGTTGGGCTTGGTGTGGGCTAGGCTGTGATGAGCTTGGTGTGGGCTAGGCTGTGTTGGGCTTGGTGTGGGCTAGGCTGTGTTGGCTTGGTGTGGGCTAGCCTGTGTTGGGCTTGGTGTTAACCAGACTGTGTTGGGCTGGTGTGGGTTACTGTGTTGGGCTGGTGTGGGCTAGCCTGTGTTGGGTTTGGTGTGGGCTGGTCCTTCCTGTGCTGGTGTGAGCTGGTCCATTTGGGGTTTAGTGTGGACTAGCCTGTGTTGGGCTTGGTGTGGGCTGGTCCTTCCTGTGCTGCTGTGGGTTGGTCCGTCTTGGATTTAGTGTGGACTAGCCTGTGTTGGGCTGGTGTGGGCAAGCCTGTGTTTGGCTTAGTGTGGGAAAGCCTAAGTTGGGCTAGGTGAGGGCTGGCCTGTGTTGGGTTTGGTGTGGGCTAGCCTGTGTTGGGCTGGTGTGGGCTAGCCTGTGTTGGGCTTGGTGTGGGCTAGCTAGCCTGTGTTGGGCTTGGTGTGGGCTGGTCCTTCCTGTGCTGGTGTGAGCTGGTCCATTTGGGGTTTGGTGTGGACTAGCCTGTGTTGGGCTGGTGTGGGCTAGCCTGTGTTAGGCTTGGTGTGGGCTGGTCCTTCATTGTTAGGCTTGGTGTGGGCTGGTCCTTCCTGTGCTGCTGTGGGCTGGTCCATCTTGGATTTGGTGTGGACTAGCCTGTGTTGGGCTGGTGTGGGCAAGCCTGTGTTTGGCTTAGTGTGGGAAAGCCTACGTTGGGCTAGGTGAGGGCTGGCCTGTGTTGGGTTTGGTGTGGGCTAGCCTGTGTTGGGCTGGTGTGGGCTAGCCTGTGTTGGGCTTGGTGTGGACTAGCTAGCCTGTGTTGGGCTTGGTGTGGGCTAGCCCGTGTTGGGCTAGGTGTTGGCTGGCCTGTGTTGGGCTTGGTGTGGGCTAGCCTGTGTTGGGCTTGGTGTGGGCTAGCTAGCCCGTGTTGGGTTTGGTGTGGGCAAGCCTGTATTGGGCTTGTTGTGGGCTAGCCTGTGTTGGGCTTGGTGTGGGCTAGCCTGTGTTGGGCTTGGTGTGGGCTAGCTTTTGTGTTGGGATGGTGTGGGCTTGCCTGTGTTGGGCTTGGTGTGAGGTGGTCCTTCCTGTGTTCGTGTGTGCTGATCCATATTGGCTTTCTTGTCGACTAACCTGTTGGGCTGGTGTGGGCTAGCCTGTGTTGGGCTGTGTGTGGGCTGGTCCTTCCTGTGCTGCTGTGGGCTGGTCCATCTTGGGTTTGGTGTGGACTAGCCTGTGTTGGTCTAGGTATGGGCTGGCCTGTGTTGGGCTTGGTGTGGGCTGGCCTGTGTTGGGCTTGGTGTGGGCAGGCCTGTGTTGGGCTGTTGTGGGTAACCCTACGTTGGGCTAGGTGTGGGCTGGCCTGTGTTGGGCTGGTGTGGGCTAGCCTGTGTTGGGCTTGGTGTGGGTAAGCCTATGTTGGGCTAGGTGTGGGCTTGCCTGTGTTGGGCATGGTGTGGGCTGGCCTGTGTTGGGCTTGGTGTGGGCTAGCCTGTGTTGGGCTTGGTGTGTGCTAACCTGTGTTGGGTTTTTGGTGTGGGCTGGCCTGTGTTGGGCTGGTAATGGCTAGCCTGTGTTGGGCTGGTGTGGGCTGGCCTGTGTTGGGTTTGGCGTAGGCTAGCCTGTGTTGGGCTAGGTTTGGGCTGGCCTGTGTTGGGCTGGTGTGGGCTAGCCTGTGTTGGGCTGGTGTGGGCTAACCTGTGTTGGGTTTTTGGTGTGGGCTGGCCTGTGTTGGGCTGGTGTGGGCTAGCCTGTGTTGGGCTTGGTGTGGGTAAGCCTATGTTGGGCTAGGTGTGGGCTTGCCTGTGTTGGGCATGGTGTGGGCTGGTCTGTGTTGGGCTTGGTGTGGGCTAGCCTGTGTTGGGCTTGGTGTGTGCTAACCTGTGTTGGGTTTTTGGTGTGGGCTGGCCTGTGTTGGGCTGGTAATGGCTAGCCTGTGTTGGGCTGGTGTGGGCTGGCCTGTGTTGGGTTTGGCGTGGGCTAGCCTGTGTTGGGCTAGGTTTGGGCTGGCCTGTGTTGGGCTGGTGTGGGCTAGCCTGTGTTGGGCTGGTGTGGGCTAACCTGTGTTGGGTTTTGGTGTGGGCTGGCCTGTGTTGGGCTGGTAATGGCTAGCCTGTGTTGGGTTGGTGTAAGCTGGCCTATGTTGGGTTTGGCGTGGGCTAGCCTGTGTTGGGCAGGTGTGGGCTAGCCTGTGTTGGGCTAGGTGTTGGCCGGCCTGTGTTGGGCCTGGTGTGGGCTGGCATGAGTTGGGCTTGGTGTGGGCTGGCCTGTTGTGACGATCGTCGTAATGAGCGGACCAAGGAGTAGCGTGTGGTCAGGGCGTGACATTACCTCCTCCCAAAGGTGCGGACTGTGGCCGTAAAACCTGAAACCAAATGGGGAGGGTAGGGGGGTTGATTAGTGTCTGTGGCGGCTCCGGTGCAGGTCGTAGCCTCCGCCCAGACCTGGGCATCGTTGCCGGAAGCTCTGGACTGTCAACCGTCACCGGAAGCTCTGGACTGTGAACCGTCGCCGGAGCTCTGGACTGTGAACCGTCGCCGGAGCTCTGGACTGTGAACCGTCGCCGGAGCTCTGGACTGTGAACTGTCGCCGGAGCTCTGGACTGTGAACCGTCGCTGGAGCTCTGGACTGTGAACCGTCGCCGGAAGCTCTGGACTGTGAACCGTCACCGGAAGCTCTGGACTGTGAACCGTCGCCGGAGCTCTGGACTGTGAACCGTCACCGGAGCTCTGGACTGTGAACCGTCACCGGAAGCTCTGGACTGTGAACCGTCACCGGAAGCTCTGGACTGAACCGTCACCGGAAGCTCTGGACTGTGAACCGTCACCGGAAGCTCTGGACTATGAACCGTCACCGGAGCTCTGGACTGTGAACCGTCACCGGAGCTCTGGACTATGAACCATCACCAGAACCATCACCGGAGCTCTGGACTATGAACCGTCGCCAGAAGCTCTGGACTATGAACCATCACCGGAGCTCTGGACTATGAACCATCACCGGAGCTCTGGACTATGAACCGTCGCCAGAAGCTCTGGACTATGAACCATCACCGGAGCTCTGGACTATGAACCATCACCGGAGCTCTGGACTATGAACCATCACCGGAGCTCTGGACTATGAACCATCACCGGAGCTCTGGACTATGAACCGTCGCCAGAAGCTCTGGACTGTGAATGCTCACTGGAGGCCTAGTGCGTGGAGCCCGTACAGGTTGCACCAGACTGGTGACACACACTTCAGGGTGAGTGCGGGGAGCTGGCACAGGTGGCACCGGACTGGTGACACACACTTCATGGCGAGTGCGGGGAGCTGGCAAAGCATGTACCGGTGTAGGCTAGCCTGTGTTGGGCTTGGTGTGGGCTGGTCCTTCTTGGGCTTGGTGTGTGCTTGCTGTAGGCTAGCATGTGTTGGGCTGGTGTGGGCTTGCTGTAGGCTAGCATCTGTTGAGCTGGTGTGGGGTTGTTGTAGGCTAACATCTGTTAAGCTTGTTGTGGGCTAGCCCGCGTTGGGCTTGGTATGGGCTGGCCCATCTTGGGCTACTGTGGGCCAGCTTATGACGTGCTTGCGCAATTTGGACTGGTGTGGGTTTGGTGTGGGCTAGCCCGTGCCCACCATGACATTGAATACTCATATGGAGCCAATGGAGTCCTATTTTGCTGAGAAACTTAAAATTCATATATGCAGCCACAACAAGAAATAGACCAGGATTCAGGGTTGGTTAGTGGGGTCTGTGATCGTGGGGGTATATTACAGCGGCAGTAGCACCTACTGGGAGAAAAATGACCACTGTGACTGAATCTGTTCGACATTGAGATATCATTGGCCCTGAGCTGATCACGTCTCCCTGAGGTTCCAATATTGCCTCAACGCTCTGACGTTCTGATTTTGTTGTATCTCATCTTATTGAAATGTGTTTCCTGTATGTGTTACTTTTATTCATCTTTAAGTTGTCATAGTGCACATGAAAGGAAATCATAGTACACGTGAAAGGAAATCGTAGTACACATGAAATCAACTTCTTGCCTCATGCCTGCCTGCACTGTGACATCCCGCTGTGCTTTTCTCATCCAGACCAGTTGTCTTTGATGTGAATGACTTTACTGAAGGTTTGAGAGAAAAAGGAAGCTGCCTTTTACGAAACTGCAAGATACAAGAAAATATACTGTTTCATTGGAAACCACAATATAATAAGGAGAACTAACTGTGTATGCAGTTATTACTCAGAAGAGAGTAAGGGTGAAATCGGGTTGTCACTAGTTACCGCAGCCACAAAGTTAAAATTGACTATGTCTTCAAAATTCATGAAAACAAAATAATATTTTTGGTCCTCATTTAAGGTTTGGGTTAGGTGTAAAGTTAGCAGTATGGTTAAGGTTAGGTTTCAAATCTGATTTTATGAAGATAAATTGTAGAAATAGGCAGGGTTTAGCCATTTGTGGATGTGGTAACTAGTGACAACTGTGAAATAGTGTGAGAAGTGGGAATTCGTGTCATGGAAAGAAATCAACCAGATGTCAACCCACTTGGCACAAGCTGGTTGAATCAACGCTGTTTCAACTCAATTTGTCAATGCATTGTGACATGGGAAATACATTTGTTTTTAAAGTCATTGTTTTGATGGTGAAATTTCTACCACAGGATTACGTCATCATGATAACCACATTTCAAAATAGGCAAACCATGTATAAAATATGTTGAATTTTAAGAGAACACACAATTTTGAAATGACTCAATATGGGTCAAAATTCAACAGAGATCCAGGACCATATTCATTTCAGTTAAAATAACAACCCATTGTTTATTTTCCAGGACAAATTATGTCCATGAATGTTTCATGTGTGTTTAATACAGTCGCTTCATAGATGGTTTTGGTATTTTAACCTGCATGTCATGATAGACAAAATCGTACACTCACAATGGTGCACGCGCGGAGCCGGCTCGTCAGCATGTAATGGGTAGTTTAGGGTAGTTTCTCTGGAACCCCCCTTCCCTAAAAATAAAATATGCGTCACAAGCTGACTACATTGGGCACGGGCATGCATCCTCGTGCACCATCACGCTTTTGTTGATTTTGTCCATCCACACCAGCGTTCTGCTGGCATCCAATACATAGTGCCAACTGTAAAGTTTGGTGGAATATGAATAATGGTCTGGGGCTGTTTTGCATGGTTTGGGCTAGGACCCTTAGTTCCAGTGAAGGGAAATCTTAACGCTACAGCATACAATGACATTCTAGATGATCCTGTGCTTCCAACTCGTGGCAACAGTTTGGGGAAGGCCCTTCCCTGTTTCTGCATGACAATGCCCCCGTGCACAAACACGAGGTCCATACAGAAATGTTTTGACAAGATCGGTGTGGAAGAACTTGACAGGCCTGCACAGAGCCCTGACCTCAACCCCATCGAACACCATTGGGATGAATTGGAATGCCAACTGTGAGCCAGGCCTAATCGCCCAACATCAATCTCTGACCTCACTAATGCTCTTGTGGCTGAATGGAAGCAAGTCCCTGCATGAATGTTCCAGTATCTAGTAGAAAGCCTTCCCAGAAGAGATATAGCAGCAAAGGGGGGACCAACTACATATTAATGCCCATGATTTTGGAATGAGATGTTCGACATCCACATACTTTTGGTAATGTAGTAATGTATTTCTTATAAGCGCCCGGATTAGTGTCCCGCTCCTTGAAAGCGGCAGGGGACCACTTCTGAATTGAGCGAGTCACTGGTACTTCCTGCTTTGGTTTTTGCTTGTAAGCAGGAATCAATTATGGTCAAATTGTGCTTGCTTATGGCCTTACACAGCTCGTTGAGTGCGGTCTTAGTGCCAGCGTCGGTTTGTGGTGGTAAATAGGCGGCTACAAAAAATATAGACGAAAACTCTTTTGGTAGATAGTGTGGTCTACAGCTTATCATGAATTACTCTACCTCAGGCGAGCAATACCTTGAGACTACCTTAATATTTGACATTGCACATCAGCTGTTATTGACAAATGGACACACACCCCCACCCCTCATCATAGCAGATGTAGCTGTTCTGTCCTGCCGATGCACGTAAAACCCAGCAAACTGTATATTATTTGTGTCATCGTTCAGCCACGAGTCGGTGAAAGATATTACTGTTTTTAATGTTCTGTTTGTACAATGGTCTCGAATGGAGCTAATCCAGTTTATTCTCCATTGATTACACCAATAGAATGGATGGAAGAGGCGGGCTACCCACTAGCCAATGAATTCTCACAAGGCACCCTGATCTGCGCTCCCAGTATCTCCTTCTTTTCTTCATGTGAATGACGTGGATTTGGTCCTTGTCTGGGAGCAACATTATATCCTTCTCATCAGACTCTTTAAAGAACAAATCTTCCTCTAGTTTGAGATGAGTAATCACTGTTCTGATATCCAGCAGCTCTTTTTGGTCATAAGAGGCAGTAGCATCAACATTATGTACAAAACAAGTTAAAAACAATGCAAAAAGACACAACAAATAGCACAATTGGTTAGGAGCCTGTAAAACGGCAGCCATCCCCTCATTTCAATATTACTTTTGAAATCAAATAAATCTTACAAACTAATGTAACATTCAACCTTAAGATGATTAACACATCCATGGCCACAGTTTGAGGTTACTGTAGGTATAAATGTCTTCTTATGTAATCAAGTTCAAGATAGCATGCATAGGTCACCGCAGGTCAGTGGAGATTTTCACAATTGTGTAATCTGCCCATGTACTTTTAATGTAATCTCAACTGCAATCTGGGTCTTTTGGTTCTGCTATTAGATAAAGCACAGTGATAACTGTTTTAATAATAATCTGTTTTAAAAATAAATCAAATATCTGACATTGTAGTCCCATTTGAACTTTCCTGTGCTTTTAAATGGTTGTGTGACAACTAAAACAAAAATCTAAATGTTTTATTTGGTTAGGATTTTAGTTGGTTGAAGGCATAGTGATAACAGATTTGAAATTCAACTAACTTGTGGTTATGTTTTTGAGTGGGTGAATATAGGTTGTATTGTCATTGATCAACATCTCAACCAAATATTACCCAATTATCCACGTTGAAATGACGTGGTGTGCCCAGTGGGAAACGTTTCTATGAGGCTCTGAGTGGAAGGAGTGGGGAAGGGGTGGGGTCATGTGGTTTCTATGAGGCTCTGAGTGGAAGGAGTGGGGAAGGGGTGGGGTCATATGGTTTCTATGAGGCTCTGAGTAGAAGGAGTGGGGAAGGGGTGGGGTCATATGGTTTCTATGAGGCTCTGAGTAGAAGGAGTGGGGAAGGGGTGGGGTCATATGGTTTCTATGAGGCTCTGAGTAGAAGGAGTGGGGAAGGGGTGGGGTCATATGGTTTCTATGAGGCTCTGAGTGGAAGGAGTGGGGAAGGGGTGGGGTCATATGGTTTCTATGAGGCTCTGAGTAGAAGGAGTGGGGAAGGGGTGGGGTCATATGGTTTCTATGAGGCTCTGAGTAGAAGGAGTGGGGAAGGGGTGGGGTCATATGGTTTCTATGAGGCTCTGAGTAGAAGGAGTGGGGAAGGGGTGGGGTCATATGGTTTCTATGAGGCTCTGAGTGGAAGGAGTGGGGAAGGGGTGGGGTCATATGGTTTCTATGAGGCTCTGAGTAGAAGGAGTGGGGAAGGGGTGGGGTCATATGGTTTCTATGAGGCTCTGAGTGGAAGGAGTGGGGAAGGGGTGGGGTCATATGGTTTCTATGAGGCTCTGAGTGGAAGGAGTGGGGAAGGGGTGGGGTCATATGGTTTCTATGAGGCTCTGAGTGGAAGGAGTGGGGAAGGGGTGGGGTCATATGGTTTCTATGAGGCTCTGAGTGGAAGGAGTGGGGAAGGGGTGGGGTCATATGGTTTCTATGAGGCTCTGAGTGGAAGGAGTGGGGAAGGGGTGGGGTCATATGGTTTCTATGAGGCTCTGAGTAGAAGGAGTGGGGAAGGGGTGGGGTCATATGGTTTCTATGAGGCTCTGAGTGGAAGGAGTGGGGAAGGGGTGGGGTCATATGGTTTCTATGAGGCTCTGAGTGGAAGGAGTGGGGAAGGGGTGGGGTCATATGGTTTCTATGAGGCTCTGAGTGGAAGGAGTGGGGAAGGGGTGGGGTCATATGGTTTCTATGAGGCTCTGAGTGGAAGGAGTGGGGAAGGGGTGGGGTCATATGGTTTCTATGAGGCTCTGAGTGGAAGGAGTGGGGAAGGGGTGGGGTCATATGGTTTCTATGAGGCTCTGAGTGGAAGGAGTGGGGAAGGGGTGGGGTCATATGGTTTCTATGAGGCTCTGAGTGGAAGGAGTGGGGAAGGGGTGGGGACATATGGTTTCTATGAGGCTCTGAGTGGAAGGAGTGGGGAAGGGGTGGGGTCATATGGCTTCTATGAGGCTCTCAGTCCGATGATGCTGTGACTCACCGCCCCAGACCATGACGGACCATCCACCTCCAAATCGATCCCGCTCCAGAGTACAGGCCTCGGTGTAACGCTCATTCCTTCGATGATAAACGTGAATCCGACCATCACCCCTGATGAGACAAAACCGTGACTTGTCAGTGAAGAGCACTTTTTGCCAGTCCTGTCTGGTCCAGCTATGGTGGGTTTGTGCCCATAGGCGACTTTGTTGCCAGTGATGTCTGGTGAGGACTTGCATTACAACAGGCCTACAAGCCCTCAGTCCAGCCTCTCTCAGCCTATTGTGGACAGTCTGAGCACTGATGGAGAGATTGTGCGTTCCTGGTGTAACTCGGGCAGTTGTTGTTGCCATCCTGTACCTGTCCTGCAGGTGTGATGTTCGGATGTACCGATCCTGTGCAGGTGTTGTTACACGTGGTCTGCCACTGCGAGGACGATCAGCTGTCTGTCCTGTCTCCCTGTAGGTCTGTCTAGGGCGTCTCACAGTACGGACATTGCAATTTATTGCCCTGGCCACATCTGCAGTCCTCATGCCTCCTTGCAGCATGCCTAAGGCACGTTCACGCAGATGAACAGGGACCCTGGGCATCTTTCATTTGCTGTTTTTCAGAGTCAGTACAAAGGCCTCTTTAGTGTCATACATTTTCAAAACTGTGACCTTAATTGCCTACCATCTGTAAGCTGTTAGTGTCTTAACGACCCTTCCACAGGTGCATGTTCATTAATTGGTCATGGTTCATTGCACAAGCAGTGTTGAAACCCGTTACAATGAAGATTTTTACGAATTTTCTTTGAAAGACAGGGTCCTGAAAAAGGGACATTTCTTTTTTTTGCTGAGTTTAGGTAGGTGGTAGTCCATCAGATAGAAGTTCTACAGAGATTAGAGTGAGTGAGCGTGCAAGTGTGTAATACTACAGACACACATTGAGGCTGTTCAGGCCACTGGATGACTATAGGGTTACCACCACACGGTCCTGTAGATATAAATGTACTGTGTGTGTTTGTACCCGTGTGTGTGTGCTCCTTTAGATGTTGATGTACTGAACAAACAGCGCCACCAGCAGGTAAGGAAAGAGCAGGAACTCAAACTGCTGTCCAATGGGAGTTCAGGGATCTGGGAGTGACGGACAGGTTCCGCCGTGATGAGGTTCTGAGAGGGGCGGGGCCGAGAGACCCACACAGTTACGCTCCTAGTTAGTGCGTGTGTTTGTGGTGCAGTGTGAATTGGCTACAGGAATAGGGCCTAGGTGTCTGTAACATGGTCCCAGATTTGTGCTCTTGCCAACTCTATTGCTGTCATTGTCAAGCCAAACATTTGTCATCATCCAGTAGTGACAAGGAGTTTAGCATGATGGCATGATGGCACAAACAGACTGGGACTCAGGCTAAGGTCTGCAGCAGCGAGGAATGTGTGTCTGAATGTGCGGAAGAACATGTTGTGGCGAGAACAGAACAGTGGAAGACATCTCTCCTCCTCCTCTGTGTTGCCATACCTTCTTACCCCTCAGGGGAAATATTGCTACTCCCCCCTCAGTCACATCACTGATTTGTTTGACTAACCTAACCTCTATTTTGTTAGAGCAGTGTTTCCCAACTCCAGTCCTCCAGTTCCCCAACAGTACACAGTTTTTGTTGTAGCCAGGACAAGCACACCTGATTCAACTTGTCAACTAATCACCAAGTCCTCAATGAGTTGAATCAGGTGTTCTTGTCTGGGGGCTACAACAAAAATGTGTGCAGTTGGGGGTACTCAAGGACTGGAGTTGAGGAATACTGTGATAGAGAAGGTGGGAGAGAAGATTCAATTGCAGGTATCTTACATTACAGGTTGGGAAGAAAGAAAATGTGATCGTCTTGCAGACTGATAGTCAACTTCAAAACAATTCTCAGAAGGGAGTCAGATCAAATAGGCTTACACATTTCATTTTCCATGGAGCCTTGTGTGAATAAATATAGCATGTGTGTGTGTGTTTTGGGGACGAGGATGTTAAGCCTGCTTGTTGTAGTACAGTACTGTACCCGTCCTCTCTCTATATCTGTGTGTCATCCCCCCTCATTCATTCCTCACCTGTTCCTGGATCCATTGCTATTGCTGAGGCTTCCTCCTACCACAGCCACTCCTCCACTGCAGGCACCTCCACTCTATGCCTCTCTGCCTAGACAAGCACCCAGAGACCATCACCACTACTTCACAGCCTGGCCCGACGCAGCCAGGCCAACCATAAAAACAAGAGATAATATAAGAATGGAAACATTAGAACACTATGACAAATCTTGGAAACCAGGCCTGGTATTCATAGTTGACTTTCAAAAGGCTTTTGATAAAGTATGACTGGAATTTATTTACATTTTGGAGAATATTTTATACAATGTGTTACATTTATGTATAGTAACCCTAGGTGTAAAATAGTAAATAATGGCTACTTCTCAGAAAAGTATTAAACTGTCAAGAGGAAGCTGTACGGTGTTTCCTCTGACACATTGGTGCAGCTGGAGATTTTGCTGCGAAAAGACAGAATCCTTACATCACACTGTAAAGTCCATGGAGAATAAGAGCACCTGCTCACAGCTGCCCACTCTACAGAGGCTAGGAAACACTGACAAAACCGATAAATCTACAATAATCGAGAAGCTTTTTTTTTTATGACTGGTCATGCGTTCCACCTGGCTACCCCTACCAGGCTACCCCCTGGGAGGTTAACAGCTCTGCACCCCCGACAGCCTCACCATTTGTCCTTCACCCAAATCCAGATACCTGATGTTCTGAAAGAACTGCAATATCTGGACCCCCACAAATCTGCTGTGCTAGACAATCTGGACCCTCTTTTTCTAAAATTGCAACCCCTATTACTAGCCTGTTCAACCTCTCTTTCATATTGTCTGAGATTCCTAAAGATTGGAAAGCTTCCACGGTCATCCCCCTCTTCAAATGGGGTGACACTCTAGACCCAAACTGTTACAGACCTATATCTATCCTACCCTGCCTATCTAAAGTCTTCGAAAGCCAAGTTAGCAAACAGATCACCAACCATTTCGAATCCCACCGAACCTTCTCCGCTACGCAATCTGGTTTCCGAGCTGGTCATGGGTGCACCTCAGCTACGCTCAAGGTCCTAAACGATATCAGAACCGCCATCAATAAAATACAATACTGTGCAGCCGTATTCATCGACCTGGCCAAGGCTGTCGACTCTGTCAATCACCGCATTCTTATAGGCAGACTCAACAGCCTTGGTTTCTCTGCCTTGCCTGGTTTACCAACTACTTCTCAGATAGAGTTCAGAGTGTCAAATCAGAGGGCCTGTTGTCCGGACCTCTGGCAGTCTCAATGGCGGTGCCACAGGGTTCAATTCTCGGGCCGACTCTTTTCTCTGTATACATCAATGATGTCGCTCTTGCTGCTAGTGATTCTCTGATCCACCTCTACGCTGACGACACCATTCTGTATACTTCTGGCCCTTCTTTGGACACTGTGTTAACAAACTTCCAAATGAGCTTCAATGCCATACAACACTCCTTCTGTGGCCTCCAACTGCTCTTAAATGCAAGAAAAACTAAATGTATGCTCTTCAACCGATCGCTGCCCGCACCTGCCTGCCCGTCCAGCATCACTACTCAAGATGGTTCTGACTTAGAATATGTGGACAACTACAAATACCTAGGTGTCTGGTTTGACTGTAAACTATCCTTCCAGACTCACATTACAAATCTCCAATCCCAAATTAAGTCTAGAATCTGCTTCCTATTTCGCAACAGAGCATCCTTCACTCATGCTGCCAAACATACCCTCGTAAAACTGACGATCCTACCAATCCTTGACTTTGGTGATGTCATTCACAAAATAGCCTCCAACACTCTATTCAGCAAATTTGATGTAGCCTATCACAGTGCCATCCATTTTGTCACCAACCCACCAATGAGACCTGTATGTTCCCGTTGGATGGCCCTCGCTTTATATTCGTTGCCAAACCCACTGACTCCAGGTCATCTATAAGTCTTTGCTAGGTAAAGACTGGAACGAACTGCAAAAATCACTGAAGCTGGAGACTCATATCTCCATCACTAACTTTAAGCATCCGCTGTCAGAGCAGCTAACAGATCATTGCACCTGTACATAGTCCATCTGTAAATAGCCAACCAACTACCTCATCCCAATATTGTTATTAATTTTTTGCTCCTTTGCACCCCAGTATCTCTACTTGCACATTCATCTTCTGCACATCTATCACTCCAGTGTTTAATTGTTAAATTCGAATTATTTCACCACTTTGGCCTATTTATTGCCTTACCTCCCTAATCTTACTACATTTGCACACACTGTATATATACTTTTCTATTGTGTTATTGACTGTACATTTGTTTATCCCATGTGTAACTCTGTGTTGTTTGTGCCGCACTGCTTTTCCTGTCTTGGCCAGGTTGCAGTTGTAAATAAGAACTTGTTCTTAACTGGCCTATCTGGTTAAATAAAGGTGAAATAAAATGTATAAAAATAACTCATGTAAAATATACTGTGTCTGTAAAATGTATATAGTATGTATTAGCTGGAAGTAGAAGCCTAAGTGCTGTTGTACATTAGTTTACTACAATTAGAGGGGGTGGTAGGGTTAGGGGAAAAAAGGGAGAAAATATATATATAAATAATATATTTAAAAAATAATATATATATATACAGTACCATTCAAAAGTTTTGCACACACATTCTCATTCAATGTTTTTTCTTTATTTTTTTTACTATTTTCTACATTGTAGAATATTAGTGAAGACCTCAAAATGATTAAACAACATATATGTAATCATGTAGTAACCAAAAAAAGAGTTTAAAAAATCTAAATACATTTTAGATTTGAGATTTTTCAAAGTAGCCACACTTTACCTTGACGACAGCTTTGCACACTCCAGGCATTCTCTCAACCAGCTTCACCGGGAATACTTTTCCAACAGTTCACAAATATGCTGAGCACTTGCTGGCTACTTTTCCATCACTCTGCAGTTCAACTCATCCCAAACTATCTCAATTGGGCTGAGGTCGGGTGATTGTGGAGGCCATGATATCTGATGCAGCACTCCATCAATCTCCTTCTTGATCAAATAGCCGATACACAGCCTGGAGGCTCATTGTCCTGTTGAAAAATAAATGACAGTCCTACTAAGCGCAAACCAGATGGGATGGCGTATGGTTAAGTGTGCTTTGAATTGTAAATAAATCTCTGACAGTGTCACCAGCAAAGCACCCCCACACCATCACACTTCCTCCTCCATGCATCACATTGGGAACCACACATGCGGAGATCATCCGTTCACCTACTCTGCGTCTCACAAAGACATGGCGGTCGGAAGCAAAAATAAAAAAATTGGACTGGTCTAATGTCCATTGCTCGTGTTTCTTGGCCCAAGCAAGTCTCTTCTTCTTATTGGTGTCCTTTAGTAGTGGTTTCTTTTCAGCAATTCGACCGTGAAGGCCTGTCTCCTCTGAACAGTTGATGTTGAGGTGTGTCTGTTACTTGAACTCTGTGAAGCATTTATTCGGGCTTTCATTTCTGAGGCTGGTAACTGAACTTATCCTTTGCAGCAGAGGTAACTCCGGGTTTTCCTTTCCTGTGGCGGTCCTCATGAGAGCCAGTTTCAAAATAGCGTTCGATTGTTTTTTGCGACTGAACTTGAAGAAACTTTAAAAGTTCTTGAAATTTTCAGGATTAACTGACCTTCATGTCTTAAAGTAATAATGGACTCTCATTTGTCTTTGCTTATTTGAGCTGTACTTGCCATAATATGGACTTGGTCTTTTATGAAATAGGGATATCTTCTGTATACCCCCGTACGTATCACCACACAACTGATTGGTTCAAAAGCATTAAGAAGGATAGAAATTCCACAAATGAACTTTTAACAAGGCACACCTGTTAATTGAAATTAATTCCAGGTGACTACCTCATGAAGCTAGTTGAGAGATTGCCAAGCGTGTGCAAAGCTGTCATCGAGGCAAATGGGGGCTATTTTGAAGAATCTCAAATATAAAATGTATTTTGATTTGTTTAACACTTTTTTGGTTACTACATGATTTCATATGTGTTATTTCCTAGTTTTGAGTTCTTCACTATTATTCTACAATTTAGAAAATAGTAAAATAAAGAAAAACCCTTGAATGAGTAGGTGTGCCCAAACTTTTGACTTGTACTGTACAGTACCAAAAGTGTTGACACTGCAGGACTTTATGGAGCTTTGGAAGTGATATTGACTGAGATTTTTTTTAAACAGGCTCACAAATATGTGCTCATGAATTGATATAAAACGTGCTAATGATTTATAAGACGAGCTTACGAATTGCAAAACGTCCCGAAGATGCTAGGGAGACAATCTCTACGACCATCACCCATTTCCAACCCACAGGGACACACACCACACAAAGACACACCACACAAAGAAACAAAGACACACACCACACAAAGACACACAACACAAAGACAAACAACACACATATAAGTGCTGCTTTCCATGTCAAGAATGTGTAGGCTATTACAATGAACTTCCCACCTAATATTATCCATTGAAAAACTTCCCTTGAATGAGTAGGTGTGTCCAAACTATTGACTGGTACTGTATATATATTTTAATGTAAATAAATAATATATTTTTTCACTTTGCTTTATGTGATTTCACATGGATGAATTTACAATTTGGAAGAGGGGTTAGATGCCAGCAACCTTTTTTACATGGTAAACAATGGCCAGACACACTTAGTTTTATGGCACACGTTGTGCGGTTGATTGGTCTGTGAACTCAATTTCTGTGGCCTGGCTTAATAGAGTAATGCAGGGGTTGGCAGCAGGCAATATAGTAAGAGCTGATAAAGTGTCCAAAATATATATTATTGGCCCACTAAAGTTTTTAGTTTTTAGTCAAAAAATACTCTAAATTCACCTAGAATTCTGCTAAAAAGAGTTTAATTTAGGAAATCTGTTCCCAAGTATTCCCACAAATTAAAAAAGAGACACACACTACCGTTCAAAAGTTTGGGGTCACTTAGAAATGTCCTTGTTTCGAGAAGAAAATATTTATTTTGTCCATTAAAATAAAATGTTCTGATCAAAGAATCAGTAAAACTGGTGAAGTGAAGCTTTTTCTTTGCAACTCTACCTAGAAGACCAGCATCCCAGAGTCGCCTCTTCACTGTTGACGTTGAAACCGGTGTTTTGCGGGTACTATTTAATGAAGCTGCCAGTTGGGGACTTGTGAGATGTCTGTTTTCAAAACTAGACACTAATTTACTTATCTTGCTCAATTGTGCACCGGGGCCTCCCACTCCTCTTTCTATTCTGCTTAGAGCCAGTTTGAGCTGTTCTGTGAAGGGAGTAGTACACAGCGTTGTACGAGATCTTCAGTTTCTTGGCAATTTCTCGCATGGAATAGCCCTCATTTCTCAGAACAAGAATAGACACGAGTTTCAGAAGAACATTTTTTGTTTCTGGACATTTTGAGCCTGTAATCGAACCCACAAATGCTGATGCTCCAGATACTCAACTGGTCTAAAGAAGACCAGTTTTATTGCTTCTTTAATCAGGACAACAGTTTTCAGCTGTGCTAACATAATTGCAAAAGGGTTTTGTAATGATCAATTAGCATTTTAAAATTATAAACTTGGATTAGCTAACACAACGTGTCATTGGAACACAGGAGTGATGGTTGCTGATAATGGGCCTCTGTACGCCTTTGTAGATATTCCATTAAAAATCAGCCGTTTCCAGCTACAATATTAATTTACAACATTAACAATGTCAAAACTGTATTTCTGATCAATTTTAGGTTATTTTTCTTTAAAAAACAAGGACATTTCTAAATGACCCCAAACTTTGGAACAGTGTGATCAAGGTATGAAATTATTGTAATTTCAAATCAAATATATTTTTGGTTTTAATTGTGGTCAATTTGCAGTATACAAAAGATTACAATTATTATCCGGCCATCCGACCATCGGCTCCTACAAAAATCGGCCCCGGGCTGAATCTAATACCTAGCCCTGGAGTAATGTGTAATGAAGCAGACAGCAGGAGCTTGGCCTGGGTGGTGTGCAGGTTAATGGAACTACTGCTTGAATAGTTGCACAAAGTGTATAGGCACACACACACACACACACACACACACACACACACACACACACACACACACACACACACACACACACACACACACACACACACACACACACACACACACACACACACACACACACACACACACACACACACACACACGTGCACACACACACGTGCACACACACACACACACACACACACACACACATATGTGCACACACATACACACACACACACACACACACACACACACACACACACACACACACACACACACACACACACACACACACACACACACACACACACACACACACACACACACACACACACACACACGTGCAACTTTTTTTTAAACATAGTTATACTTCTCAAAAGGCACTGAATTGGTGGAATTACCCAGCTGCCTTTCACATACAAGATGCAAGAAAAGATACTGTTTCAGTGGAAACTACAATGTAAAAAGGAGAACTGTGTATGCAATTATTACTCAGAAAAGAGTGAAGGTGAAATAGTGTGAGAAGTAGGAAATGTCGTGACATACAGAGTGAGAGGGAAAGAAATCCATCAGATGACAAGAGATTCTATGAGGCACTGAGTGGGAGGGGTGGAGAAGGGGTGGGGAAGTTTGACACTGAGTGTGAGGGGTGGAGAGGGGGTGGGGAAGTTTGACACTGAGTGGGAGGGGTGGAGATGGGTGGGGAAGTTTGACACTGAGTGTGAGGGGTGGAGAAGGGGTGGGGAGGTTTGACACTGATTGTGAGGGGTGGAGAATGGGTGGGGAGGTTTGACACTGATTGTGTGGGGTGGAGAATGGGTGGGGAGGTTTGACACTGATTGTGAGGGGTGGAGAATGGGTGGGGAGGTTTGACACTGATTGTGAGGGGTGGAGAATGGGTGGGGAGGTTTGACACTGATTGTGAGGGGTGGAGAATGGGTGGGGAGGTTTGACACTGAGTGTGAGGGGTGGAGAAGGGGTGGGGAGGTTTGACACTGATTGTGAGGGGTGGAGAATGGGTGGGGAGGTTTGACACTGATTGTGAGGGGTGGAGAATGGGTGGGGAGGTTTGACACTGAGTGTGAGGGGTGGAGAATGGGTGGGGAGGTTTGACACTGAGTGTGAGGGGTGGAGAATGGGTGGGGAGGTTTGACACTGAGTGTGAGGGGTGGAGAAGGGGTGGGGAGGTTTGACACTGATTGTGAGGGGTGGAGAATGGGTGGGGAGGTTTGACACTGAGTGTGAGGGGTGGAGAAGTTTGACACTGAGTGTGAGAAGCGGTGGGGAGGTTTGACACTGATTGTGAGGGGTGGAGAATGGGTGGGGAGGTTTGACACTGATTGTGAGGGGTGGAGAATGGGTGGGGAGGTTTGACACTGATTGTGAGGGGTGGAGAATGGGTGGGGAGGTTTGACACTGATTGTGAGGGGTGGGGAATGGGTGGGGAGGTTTGACACTGATTGTGTGGGGTGGAGAATGGGTGGGGAGGTTTGACACTGATTGTGAGGGGTGGAGAATGGGTGGGGAGGTTTGACACTGATTGTGAGGGGTGGAGAATGGGTGGGGAGGTTTGACACTGATTGTGAGGGGTGGAGAATGGGTGGGGAGGTTTGACACTGATTGTGATGGGTGGAGAATGGGTGGCGAGGTTTGACAGGTAGGTAAAAGGGAAAATATGTTGCGAAACGTGTTACTTGGCAACGTAACCAATAATTCCAACGTGCCTCGAGGTCTCTGTTAGAGGGGCACGTATTTCAGACTAACCTTTCTGCCCTGCTGCTCCCTCCTTCTCTCTCTCTTCCTCTCACACCCCCTCTCTTCTCACTGTGACAGAAGCAGGTTGCTCTAAAAGGGAAACAGCTTCTCTCCTCTGACACGAGTGGTTCCTCTGACAGGGATATGAACAGGGAAATAGCTTCTCTCCTCTGACACGAGTGGTTCCTCTGACAGGGATATGAACAGGGAAATAGCTTCTCTCCTCTGACACAAGTGGTTCCAGGTGGGTTTCAGACTCATTAACTCTCATTTGGGTTTACAAAGATATATTCCACCTGGATCCTTGGCAGCAAAAAGCTTTCGATCCATACCATCCTTGAAGCTGAAATATGAGATCAAATAAAGACCAAGGCACTGTACCAACTGAGATTCAGAAGAGCTCCTAGGTGCTTTAAGATCGCCACACGTTGGAATCAGGACGTGAGTCAACAACAACCGTATGTGTGAATGAATGAGAATGGTAAAGGCACTTGTTCAAACTTGCTTGAGGTTGCTGTCGATTCTCACCGTGGCAAAGTGTAAGATCCCAGGTAAGGATAAGATCTCTCTCGCCTCTTTGAAAGGTAGTAGTGCATGAATTGTCAGGAGAGGGTCAAGGCAGGGCAGGGCATTGGACGTCTCTAATGTGACTATGCTGACCCTCTGAGTGAGGAAACAAATAATCTGAGTACTGTATGTCTTTTGAATACTTACATCTCATCTAACCGTAAAATACATGTCTGTCTATTTGATCATGGAACAGGAACTTTATGCATTTTGTGTCCCTTTCACTGCACAACAAACTGTATTTCCTCTTGGAAAAACTAGACAGGCATCTGAAAAATAACAATTTTGTTGTGGTTGGACTGTCTCCTTGCAATCCTAAAGGAAGGAGGTTTTCCACAAGACAAATCCAGGGTAACACAATGGTTTAGAGATGATGGTTTGGCCAGGAGTTTTGTGAATATTGTCAGTGTACTGTCCCTGTAACTTGCCTTTGAACTTGCCTTTGAAGGATTTATGATGTGAAAACATCCAAGCCAATGCTGAGCCTCCCTTGCTTTGCATGTGGAAATATGTGGTCCAGATGTGTTCTCTCTGAGGAATCCAGTGGCCCACGGCGTCTGTGACGGCTGGCCCTCCACACAACCCTGTTTGTTCTGTCTGGAAGACTACGGAGACCGGGTCCCGCTGTCATGTCCAGCGTTTAGACTGGCAAGACCTAACTGGGACCCAGGTCAACTGTCTCTCCTGCACAGGAGGCTGCTGAGGGGAGAACGGCTTATAATAATGTCTGGAACGAAGCAAATGGAACGGCATCAAATACCTGGAAACTATGTGTTTGATGTATTTGTTACCATTCCACTAATTCCGCTCCAGTCATTGCTACAAGCCCATTCTCCCCAATTAAGGTGTCACCAACCTCCTGTGCTCTCCTGTTTGGGATGTTGCAGAGAATATGAAAGAAGTCTACTGAGGAGAGGATCACAGTCTAACTGGGACATCTGACTCTTCACACGTTTTCACAAGCAAATTCTGTATTGTCATGCACCAGGGCCGTGCAGACCATTACATATATAGATGTATATTACCCAAATACCTTATATTCATTATTCTCTACTAGCCTAGGCTACTGCTCACAGAGAGGGCAAATATAGAGTCTATCAGCTGAACATAGTGAATGTAGTTGATATAAACCAGATAATTAGTTAGCTAGCTAGCTGTTTGATATGCTGTTGTAACACTTGAACTACTCTTTACCTGTGATTGGAGTTTGTTCTGCTGCTAACATCTGCTTTGCAGGCCTACTTAAAAACAGTCCAATTGAACTGTCCCTGTCCCTGTCCCTGTAAGTGAGAGACGACATACAACTCAAAAAGTAGCCAGTGTGCCACTACTCATACTACCGCGGTAGCTTCTGCTCACGTGTGGGAGGGGGATTTCACCCCCAAAATGTTATTAGCTAGTTGGATGGGCAAGTCTTTTCAGAACAGGAGAGAAATAGACTAAAAGTCAAATAAAAACGTAGTGATAAAAAAATGCTACCAGTCTGAAAGTGCACTTTTCTCATAGGAGGGCAAAAGTGCAGGTGCTCAGGTACTCCTAGAGCCCTATCTCTGCATGGGCCTGTCAAGCACTATATTTGACTCTGAGTTGGTGCCCTGTCTATGAAGGACTTCACCGATTGCTATCGTTGTTATTTTGACAGTAAAAAGCCCATACATTCCCTTGTCAACATGGATGTCACATTTATCCATTTACAGTGCAACATATTGTTGTGTAACCACATTTCGTGCACAACAAATGACTGAAAAAGCCACATGTTGAGAATAGGCTGTGTGATTACCAGTTTCAAGGGTATTATCTAATACTTATCCAGTCAAACCCTGCATTTAACTCAACAATTGTAAAGTATGGCCTATCATGTTTGGCTTTAGGAATGCCCCATAACCATATGGTGCTGGACCTCACTCTGGAGTGTGTGGGGGTTAAAATGGTGGGGTTGGGTAAGACAAAACGTAGGAAATGCGTCAGAGTTGTGGACAAACGCAACCTATAGCAAGATGGAAAGAGGGGGAGAAAGGTTGACAGATGTGTTTAATGTAGGACACTTCATATGAGTTATATTGACATAGAAAGAACGTACTGCACATTACTTCTAATGTGTGTAGGTTGAAAGAGAAAGATATTGAGGAAGAAAAAGGTGACATTTCCCCAAACTGTCATCTCTCTACTTTTACCCTAGATGCCCACGTGACATGCCTATTCTCTGAAGACTGTGTTCTGCCCTGCAATTTCAAACCCAGTGGGAATGAGATCATCCGCTGGTACCTCCACGAAGTGCTCCTCCTCAGCCATTCCCAGCAGGGTGGAGAACAGCCTCCACAGGATCACAGTACCAGGACGTACCTGCTCCAGGACCAGCTCTCCCGGGGCATCGCCTCGCTACACCTCAGCCAGTGTGGCATCAAGGACCGAGGCCGCTACAGGTGTCTGGTCAACAGCACTCTGGGACAACAGGAGTCCTTTGTCATCATGAAAGTGGAGGGTTAGTAGTCTCGCTGCGGCTTGTATCGAGGCTAGATTATGTAGCTGAGTATCCACTTCACATGTCAAATGCTTTCACTGTAGCTTGTAGTGAAATGCCCTCTGTGTCATGAAGGTTAAAAGACGTGAATCAACCAGCTGCAGCTGTATTTCAGCTGCTAGACATAGAGCCAAATGGCTAAACTGATATCAAGCCAAGAGTAGAGTATTTGCTCTTGTTATTGGTTTTGTGACCTTGCTGTACATATACATTTTAAAGGGTTTTTGCTCTCAAATTCAGTTTGAAGTGAAACCACTCAAGGTTGTTACTCTCTAATCCTGGCTATCTCTTATTGTTATTTCAGCTCCCATCAAGATGGTTACTATGGAGAAGAGTATGAACAGAGAGATTCAGTGTCTGTCCAAGGACATCTTTCCCGCTCCCCGTGTGCAGTGGTCCACTCTGCCCCCGAAAGAGAACCTGAGACCCATCACCCATATGGGACCCAACACTGAAGGCCTCTACTCCTTTCAGAGCACGCTGAGAATGTTTGAAAATACCCTCACCTACATCTGCACCGTTAACTCCACATATGGATCACAGTCATGGAGGAGCTCACTGCAAGAAAGAGGTAAGTCACAACCAGCATTTAATCTCTCTCTCTCTCTCTCTCTCTCTCGCTCGCTCTCTCTCTCTCTCTCTCTCTCTCTCTCTCTCTCTCTCTCTCTCTCTCTCTCTCTCTCTCTCTCTCTCTCTCTCTCTCTCTCTCTCTCTCTCTCTCTCTCTCTCTCTCTCTCTCTCTCTCTCTCTCTCTCTCTCTCTCTCTCTCTCTCTCTCTCTCTCTCTCTCTCTCTCTCTCTCTGCAGATGCATAGTCTATAGTTGAGTAATTCTCATAAAAACAGTGACAAACTGCTGCGAGTGACTGTTATGATGACTAAGTGCAGAGCCAGAGAAAAAAAAACACATTTTATTTTTTTAAACAAATTTATATGCGGGAGCTCTCAACACCCAGTTAGACTTGGTTTGATTTATTCAGTGTCACACACTGCCCTCTGGAGTTTAAGAGAGTGACTACAACGGGTGACGACAACAGTAAAGCCCCAAAAGGACAGTGATATTTAGACATATTTATGGCTCACAGTCCATAAATGTATTTAATCAACAGGGTTGATTGGAGAGGAGGGGAAAGAGCTGTCCATACCCTGCATCGCTCCACAGAACCTCCAGAACTTCTCCCTCACCTGGACCTTCACCAGAACCAATGATCCCACAGTCATCCTCAGCTACGACAGCAGAACCAGACGGACCTCCAACCTCTGGGAGGGCCGGGCTGGACTGAAGCCGGACCAGGTTCTGACGGGAGATGGATCCCTCCTTCTTCACAACCCAGAGAGTCGGGAACAAACAGGAACTTACACCTGTACATTCACAGGCCTCCAGAGCAGACACATGGTCCAAACCCAGGTCAACATCAGGTCAAGATCCCAGTTACCAGTGACAGGTACATAAACATTAAACCTTCATCTTAAATAACTATACTGTACTATTTATTTTATAGTATACAGTGTGAGCTCATTATACACACAAGGCTATTGAAGATAGGTGTTCATATAATTTCATAATCCTGCATTTTTCACATGTTTACCTTGTCCAAACGTCTAGAAAAGATGCCAAAGACAACAGGCCAGGCAGAGCGTACAGGGGGAAGTCACTTCCAAATGTTGGTGATTGTTGTAGTAGTTGCAGTGGTGGTTGCAGCAGTAATAACAGCACTACTACTGTATAGAAAACTACGAGGTAAGTGTAGCCTTCTTGCAGTCAAATGACCAAATCGCCCTCTATTGGCCTCATGGGTAGAATGTTATTCATATTTTTCATAATGTCATATTAATCAACATTATTTCTATGTCAAACGGTTTTGTTATATTTCAGTCTTCTGCTATGTATATAAAGTGACAATTTGGGATGCAAACTCAGAATGTCATACATTTCAACTCTATATCTGACATGGTACATGGTACAGATGTATATTTTTTTGCCCATGACCATGTGTTGTTTCAAAGTAGATTTGTTTAAGACCAAGAAACACTGTGTGACCCTGATTTAGCCCACTGCAGTAAAAGGATAAAGACAGAACTATGGTTGCAAAGGGAGGGTATATTACTAGAAACTTTCGACGTTTACCAGTAAATTTACCAGAATTTTGTTACCTTTCAAGGATTTTATGTAATCTACCTCAAGACATCTTTTCACAGGTATTTGTAATAATATCTGGCCCTTTGTGTGGCCTTATCACATGTAAAATAGTTGAGGTGAGGCACCACAGGCTTAAATAGTTTTGCATCTACCTCTCAATTTTGAATTTTTTTAGTATTTTGGTCCTTTAATACTAGCATTTTCAAAAAGTAAACATAAAAATATATATTTTTTAAACTGTTTTTACATTTTGTTTTTCATACTACCGTCATCAAAATGTCAGGATTTGTTCCACATTCAAATAGACATACAGCCTTCGGAAAGTATTCAGACATATTTCACCTTTTGTTACGTTACAGCCTTATTCTAAAATGTATTTAAATAAAAATAAATCCTTATCAATCTACACACAATACCCCATTAAGACAAAGCAAAAACAGCTTTTTAGAAATGTTTGCTAATTTATAAAGAACAACAAATGAAACATCAGACTATTTACAGAGTACTTTGCACCTTTGGCAGTGATTACAGCCTTGCGTATTCTTGGGTATCACGCTACAAGCTTGGCACACCTGTATTTGGGGAGTTTCTTCCATTCTTCTCTGTAGATCCTCTAAACCTTTGTTTGGTTGGATGGGGAACGTTGCTGCACAGCTATTTTCAGGTCTCTCCAGAAATGTTCGATCGGATTCAAGTCCGGGCTCTGGCTAGGCCATTCAAGGACATTCAGAGACAAGTCTGTGCTCTGGCTGTCATCTTAGGGTCATTGTCCTGTTGGAAGGTGAACGTTCACCCCAGTCTAAGGTCTGCTCTGGAGCAGATTTTCATCAATGATCTCTCTGTACTTTGCTCCGTTCATCATTCCCTCGATCCTGACTAGTCCCTGACCCAGTTCCTGCCTCTGAAAAACATCCCCACAGCATAATGCTGCCACCTAAATGCTTCACCGTATGGATGGTGCCAAGTTTCCTGCAGGCGTGACGCTTGGAATTCAGGCCAAAGAGTTCAATCTTGTTTTCATCAGACCAGACAATCTTGTTTCTCATGGTCTGAGAGTCCTTTAGGTGCCTTTTGGCAAACTCCAAGTGGGCTGTCATGTGCCTTTTACTGAGAAGTTGCTTCCGTCTGGCCACTTTACCATAAAGGCCTGATTGGTGGAGGACTTCAGAGATGGTTGTCCTTCTGGAAGGTTCTCCCATCTCCACAGCGGAACTCTGGAGCTTTGTCAGAGGGACCATTGGGTTCTTGGTCACCTCCCTGACCAAGGACCTTCTCCCCTGATTACTCAGTTTGGCCCGGCAGCCAGCTCTAGGAATAGTCTTGGTGGTTCTAACCTTCTTCCATCTAAGAATGATGGAGGCCACTGTGTTTGTTCTTGGGGACCTTCAATCCTGCGGACATTTTTTGGTACGCTTCTCCAGATCTGTGCCTCGACACAGTCCTGTCTCTGAGCTCTACGGACAATTCCTCATGGTATGGTTTTAGCTCTGACATGCACTGTGTGCCTTTCCAAATCATGTCCAATCAATTGAATTTACCACAGGTTGACTCCAATCAAGTTGTAAAAACATCTCAAGGATGATCACTGGAAACAGGATGCACCTGAGCTCAATTTTAAGTCTCATAACAAAGGGTCTGAATAATTATGTAAATAAAGATATTTCCGTTTTTTAAAAACCTGTTTTCGTTTTGTCATTATGGGGTATGGTGTGTAGATTTCTGAGGATTTGTTTTATTTAATTAATTTTAGAAGAAAGCTGTAACGTAACAAAATGTGGAAAACGTCAAGGGTTCTGAATACTTTCTGGAGGCACTGTAGTAAACCCCTCATTTCATACACCATTTAAAAGCCCATTTCATAGAGAATGTTACAAACTGGACTATATGTAGTGACTTACTTTGAAGAGATGGTGATTGGGTCTAAATAGACATTTGGCGATGTTTAGGCTAAATTCAGTGTACTTGTCTTGAACTGCCATTTCCCGAAAGTCAGACTCTTCCCACATGCCAACAAATTTTTCTCAGACTTAAAACGTTGTGTGGTTATCCTTAGATATATTCCCCAGACTTGTATCGGGGAAATTGTTGATGTATTCTAACTTTTATTCTAGATCATATTTTCTTTGGAAATATGCTCAGAAATGCAGTTTATCTTTAGTATTTTAGAGATAGAAATATGAAAAAGTATATATCCACAATCTGCCCTACATAAGTCCGGTCCTGGAGTGTCTTAACAAAATGAAACCCAAATATTAAGGCTGACTTTATCCAGTGTCCAGAAAATAGATTTGCGGTATAAACAAATATGTGCATTTTTCAAGTTGAAAGTTTATTTGCCATGTGCACAGAATACAACAGGTGTAAAACAGTACAGTGAAATTCTTACCTTGATAATAATAAAAAATAGAATAAAAAATAAAAGTATGAATAAAGACCACACAAGAACTATGATGTGAGTTAATGAAACACGAGAATGCAAATGCTGCATATACAGGTTAGTGCCAGTGCCTTATTTAATGTGCAGGGCTACTGGAGTAGTGGATGTGGGTTTATACATAGAAAGTTACTGCTAGTAGGATATACATGTAAACAGGCCTGGAAAGTGACTGCTTGCAGGAATATATAAATAATTATGGTAATGCTGTATACTAGTGGTAATATATACATGTAAGCAGGAGTAGGAGCAGGAGTAATAGTGACCAGTAGCAGGATAAATAGATAAATACTCATGGTAATCAATAATAATTGTGTCTCAGTGGGTAGAGCCCTGTGGATGGGCATAGAGTCCGTTTGGATAGTCTGTGGGAGAGAGAGAGCAGTAGTTGTTAGCCATTTAACATTCTTATGGCCAGGAGGCAGAAGCTGTTTACGAGTCTGTTTGTCTGAGCCTTGATGCACCAATACCGAGTTTGGAGAACAGTCCATGTCTTGGATGGCTGGAGTCTTTGGCAATATTTGGGGCCTTTCTCAGACACCGCCTGGCATGTACGTCCTGGATGGCTGGGAGCTCACCCCCAGTGATGCGCTGGGCCGTCCCTCTATTGGGCCTTCCGGTCGTTGCTGATGATGTCTCATGTAATGAGATATCACTGCATTTGCATATTTTTATACTATATTTCAGAAAAGTTATAATACAAAAATTATAATATTGGTGTGTATATTCAACTGGTAAAAGTTAATTGTGATATGATTAAGGAAAAATACAAGTTAGATAGGGTGTAGTGCCTCGCCTTCAATAAATAATAGAATGACAAACATTATCTTAAATATATATCCACAGCGACACAGTTAGTGCCTTCATTCTAAGGTAACTAGGTGAGACAACCACATATCTATCACAGTCATGGAAAGTAACATTTTCCTCAATAAAGTAGCCATCAGGAAAGTCAGTGCTGGTAAGAAAAGACAAGTGTGAAGAATACCTGAGAGTAGATGAATCACTTCAGAGCACCATGCATTCTGTACTCATACTGAGTTGACAATGAATGAAGTGATGCCTCATATCATGTATTTTTACTCCTTAGCCAACCAATGGCAGGCTGGTGTGACCACTGTGGAGGACACAGAGATGCAGCCAACGGGAACTAGTAAATATTCTTTACCAATTGTCAGGACTCATTATATGGCCTTTGTGCTTTTGTCCTATTATAATCAAATCCATTTATCAGATTTTTACCATTCTGCAAGGGCAAAACAAAAGTGGCTTGTGTAACCTTCAGCCCAGATACCGTTAGCCTTTACAGCATTCATAAAACCCACACTTCTATCACTCTTGAATGAATTTAGCTACTAAAATTCTTATTTATTCAAGTATGGTTGAAGTACCCTGGTTATAAATAATACAGTCTTTAGAGTTATTACTTTATTGGCTAATATCTACTGCCCTGCCTCACTGATTGGCCTCTCCATCTCTCCCTCACAGTTAAGACAGATGATTCACCAATGGATAACTGCCAGCTGACAGAAGACCACAACAATAGCTATAATTAGCTCTGACTGACAAGCAGGTTAGTGCTATCCGGGATCCTTGGGAGTTGGGATGTCCTTACCCTAAACCCTAACCTTAAACCCCTACCCTTACCCTTAGCTTAAACCTAACCATAACCATTACCTAACCCTAACCCTTACCTTAACCATAACCATTACCTTAACCATAACCATTACCTAACCCTAACCCTAACCCTAACCCTTACCTTAACCATTACCTAACCCTAACCTTAACCATAACCCTTACCTTAACCATAACCCTTACCTTAACCATAACCATTACCTAACCCTATCCCTTACCTTAACCATGTTAAATGTCAACTTCAATGGGGTAGGGACCTCCCAAGGATCCAAGATAGCAAAGACCCTGACAAACCTGAAGTCATCAATCAAGCATTCCTTTGTACCTTGACTCACAACTCACATTTTTTGCTTAAGGGAGAAAATTCTACCAGAGATGTATTCCAGGGATTTAATTGGAGAGTGCTGTTCCACAATGGAACACATCTGTGTTCTAGACAATTGAATAACTGTACAGTCTTCATAATTTACATTAAAGTTGTGAATACAGTGTACATTGTAGCAGTTGTAGTTGTCAACTCTGAACTGCCTTATACCATTCTAAGGTATCGAATGACAGCACTGAGACAGAAATAGACACTGCCTAAGGTATCTAATGACAGCACTGAGACAGAAATAGACACTGCCTAAGGTATCTAATGACAGTACTGTAACAGAAATAGACACTGCTGTGCTGTATGTAATGGAGCGTGACATTTTCGTCCTCAATTTGATCTTTCATTTTTAAAATGCTGATGCTGCTATGGTAGGTTTTGTGTGAAATTGAACTATATTTTGTATAATACTGGTTATGCTGCACCTTTGAGTTGACCTGCACTTCATTTTTGTTGTGAAAGGATACACAAGCATGAACACGTACTCCTTCAAATGGCATGGATTTGCTGACATTTGCGTCTATACTGTAACAGTAAAGGTTTTATAGAAATAGAAAGTGTTCTCTCTCATTCAACGGTCTCTACAAAACCACACCCATACAGTGCATTCAGAAAGTATTCACACGCCTTGACTTGACTTTTTCCACATTTTGTTGTGTTAAAGCCTGAATTTAAAATGGATAAAATTCAGATTTTTTTGTGTTACTGGCCTACACACAATACCCCATAATGTCAAAGTGGAATTATGGTTTTCGAAATGTTTACTAATTAATTTAAATGAAAAAGTGAAATGTCTCGAGTCAATAAGTATTCAACCCCTTTGTTATGGCAAGCCTAAATAAGTACAGGAATAGAAATGTGCTTAATTAACAAGTCACATAATAAGTTGCATGTACTCACTCTGTGTGCAATAAGCATTATACAACAGGTTAAAACCGCATTCCCACCTGTGTCTATTCCACATGTTACCACCAGTTAAATCTATGACGTTGAAATGCTTATTTACTCTGTTCCATCTGACTGTGCAATCCACTGTCTCATCAGCTCAGCCAAGCAATTTATGTACTAGGTCTACAGTGTAAAAAGCATCTAGACATTATTTCCCATTTCTTTTAGACTAACATTTGGTTTTCAACAGCAGAGATTTGTATTACCTTGATGTTTGTCTGTCCTACAAGGAAAATAAAATAAAGTTTAAACTTTTTAAAATTATTTCATGAAATGTTGCTTTTAGGAAAGGGGTGTGTCCAGTTGTGGAGCACAACTCACCTCCTGCACTGCTCACACCTAATCCAGTCCCCACCTGTGACTGAAGACAGGGGGAGAGATGCCAACTGAAAAGTTCTCTCTTAAAAACGTAGATAGCCATCTAGCTATGTGACATCACATGCTGTGTTAAATAGCTAAATGGCTATAAAGTAACTAACTGTAAAGCAATCAGTCAGCAGTGGAAACATTTACAACCGCAATTAAGTTACTTTCTCAAAAAATGATGACATAGAGGAAATGTTTTGTCGAGCAAGAGCAGTGGCAACCAGATAAAAGTGTTGGGAAAATAAATAATTGTGACATCTTGTGGTCTAAATGTGAATTACATGGGGCTAGCTGCCTGGTGGATAGCTGCCCCCTAGTGCCCTAATTGGCGTTGTTCGCAGTAGAGATTGACATGGGAGTAGCAGTACTGCATAAGTCCTTCTATTTTTATTTAACTCTTCACCTCAGATGGAACGGGTTTCGTTAAATATGCAAACAATTGGCCTTGATGGTAATGTTGTTGGGACTGGGAGTAGGGCAGCTATGCCGCTTCAGGCCGCTTGTCCCACTCTCTGTTTGTGGCCTGTTTGATTTAACCTTAGCATTGCCGCGTACTTGGTTCTTTCGTTGTCAAAGGCAACTCCATCAAATTCAATTTTTTTCCTTGACTCTAATGTTAATGTTAATGATGGGTCGGTCCTTGGCTTCTACAAGTTGCAATTCCTCTATTGAAGGGGTCATCATTTAGTCTACTGACGTGGGTCGGTATAAGGTAGCCAAGTGACTGGCTACAACTGGAGTGAGGCGTGAGAGTGGAGAGTGACAGAGGGGGAAATGACCATTTATTTTTGTATAGATTTTTATTAAGTAAACTATATTAGGCTTAGCTTACATTGTTTTTTGTTTGTTAATGAAATGCCCCACACATGACACATTTCCACCCAAAAAACTACGCTTTGAACTGTTCCTGTACGGCCCATTCCTGCGGATTGTTGAGCCTGTCCCATCCTGTCTCAAAGTTTACTCTAGGGCTGCCGTCCAATCACTTAAAAAACACATCCTCGTCCACTTACCCTCGCCTTATGCCCTTGGGGGAATCCCCATCGCCATCTTGGAGGGTGGTCCAAATGATTAGCCAAGCAAGGGAAGTTTGCAACGTAAGGCTCTCAGCCCTCGTTTTTAGTCGGCTTTGCGAGTGTATAATTATGTTCATTCAGGGGCCTGAAACTCCACATAAATTCAATTTGGGACGATTGTACATCTTCTAAAAAAAAGTCTGCGAAAACTTAAAAACTACAAATGGAGAAGTCAACATACAAGTCTAAGTAAAAACAAATGCAAATAAGTTACAAATTGTGCTACTAATGCACATGAGGGCACAAACATGTATTGTAAAAAGTCCATATGTTTTTGTTTAGTTATCTTTTGGAAATTGTAGAAATAAAACATTTTCCTTCTTCAGAAGTTCCAGCGAGGCAGGCTAACGTTAGTTAGCTAACTAATTTGCTAGCTATCATACAGTAGACGTATATTAATAATGATATATTTAATATAAGTCGAAATGCAATCATAATTGACTGTAGAACATATATAGCACTCACAAGTTACCGGTGGCTGAAAACACAATCATCGCGGGATGAACGAGTGACGAATTTCCAGCCAAGTGTGGTCCATTTAAAAATCATTCATTCCTCCCTCCCCATCGGCCTGTAAGTGTATATTTGACACAAGTGATACGTCATCAGAAGTGTCCACTTAATTTTGAGGGCTGAGGGGATAGAGTGTGTCTTTTAAGTGTTTGGACCGCAGCCTAGAACTTCACTCCCATTCCTGCCAGAATCCTGTGGGAGTCCTGTTCCAGTGTCAACCTCTAGTTCCCAGTCGACCCATTTACCTGTGACTGTATTCATGATACAGCACTGCCTTGTTACTTTTATAAAACTAAATGTGAGGCTTATATTAAACCCTGCTGTACCAAACTAAATGAAAGGCTTATATTAACCCCTGCTGTACCAAACTAAATGTGAGGCTTATATTAACCCCTGCTGTACCAAACTAAATGAAAGGCTTATATTAACCCCTGCTGTACCAAACTAAATGTGAGGCTTATATTAACCCCTGCTGTACCAAACGAAATGATAGACTTATATTAAACCCTGCTGTACCAAACTAAATGCTAGGCTTATATTAACCCCTGCTGTACCAAACTAAATGCTAGGCTTATATTAACCCCTGCTGTACCAAACTAAATGCTAGGCTTATATTAAACCCTGCTGTACCAAACTAAATGCTAGTCTTATATTAAACCCTGCTGTACCAAACTAAATGTGAGGCTTATATTAAACCCTGCTGTACCAAACTAAATGTGAGGCTTATATTAAACCCTGCTGTACCAAACTAAATGCTAGGCTTATATTAACCCCTGCTGTACCAAACTAAATGCTAGTCTTATATTAACCCCTGCTGTACCAAACTAAATGCTAGGCTTATATTAAACTCTGCTGTACCAAACTAAATGCGAGGCTTATATTAATCCCTGCTGTACCAAACTAAATGCGAGGCTTATATTAATCCCTGCTGTACCAAACTAAATGCTAGTCTTATATTAATCCCTGCTGTACCAAACTAAATGCAAGGCTTATATTAATCCCTGCTGTACCAAACTAAATGCGAGGCTTATATTAATCCCTGCTGTACCAAACTAAATGCTAGTCTTATATTAACCCCTGCTGTACCAAACTAAATGCGAGGCTTATATTAATCCCTGCTGTACCAAACTAAATGCAAGGCTTATATTAACCCCTGCTGTACCAAACTAAATGCAAGGCTTATATTAAACTCTGCTGTACCAAACTAAATGCAAGGCTTATATTAAACTCTGCTGTACCAAACTAAATGCTAGGCTTATATTAACCCCTGCTGTACCAAACTAAATGCTAGTCTTATATTAACCCCTGCTGTACCAAACTAAATGCTAGGCTTATATTAAACCCTGCTGTACCAAACTAAATGCGAGGCTTATATTAACCCCTGCTGTACCAAACTAAATGCTAGTCTTATATTAACCCCTGCTGTACCAAACTAAATGCTAGTCTTATATTAACCCCTGCTGTACCAAACTAAATGCTAGGCTTATATTAAACCCTGCTGTACCAAACTAAATGCTAGTCTTATATTAACCCCTGCTGTACCAAACTAAATGCTAGGCTTATATTAAACCCTGCTGTACCAAACTAAATGCGAGGCTTATATTAACCCCTGCTGTACCAAACTAAATGCTAGTCTTATATTAACCCCTGCTGTACCAAACTAAATGCTAGGCTTATATTAAACCCTGCTGTACCAAACTAAATGCTAGGCTTATATTAACCCCTGCTGTACCAAACTAAATGCTAGTCTTATATTAACCCCTGCTGTACCAAACTAAATGCTAGGCTTATATTAAACTCTGCTGTACCAAACTAAATGCGAGGCTTATATTAACCCCTGCTGTACCAAACTAAATGCTAGGCTTATATTAAACTCTGCTGTACCAAACTAAATGCGAGGCTTATATTAATCCCTGCTGTACCAAACTAAATGCAAGGCTTATATTAAACTCTGCTGTACCAAACTAAATGCAAGGCTTATATTAATCCCTGCTGTACCAAACTAAATGCTAGTCTTATATTAACCCCTGCTGTACCAAACTAAATGCTAGTCTTATATTAACCCCTGCTGTACCAAACTAAATGCTAGTCTTATATTAATCCCTGCTGTACCAAACTAAATGTGAGGCTTATATTAACCCCTGCTGTACCAAACTAAATGCTAGGCTTATATTAACCCCTGCTGTACCAAACTAAACGCTAGGCTGGAAGCAAGGGGAAATCATGTGCAAGTTAAGATAAATACAAGAGATGATTCGAACAGTAACATGAACATGATATTCTTATGGAGGCACAGTGATAATTTTCAGATGGAACTGTTAGAAGGCATAGGTGTGTCTGTGACGACGAATACAACACGGCTTGGAACACTGCTCGTCCAATCAGCATCCACTTTGGATGGCGTATCAATACACCCAGTGTATTGTCCTTCCTAACTCCGATGCCGGAGAGGAAGGAAACTGCACAGGGATTTCACCATGTGGCCCATGGTGACTTTAAAATAGTTCGAAAACATTCCAGTTACTCCACAATACTAACCTACTTGACAGAGTGAAAAGAATCAGCATGTACAGAATAAAAATATTCCTAAACATGCATCCTGTTTGCAACAAGGCACTAAAGTAATACTGCAAAAAGTATGGCAAAGCAATAACATTTTTGTCCTAAATACAAAGTGTTATGTTTGGGGCAAATCCAATACAACACATTACTGAGTATCACTCTCCATATAATGGCTTCATGTTATGAGTATCCTTGTAAAGGACTGGAAAGTTTTCAGGATAAAAAATAAATGTTTTGGAGTTAAGGACAGGCAAAATCCTAGATGCAAACATGGTTCAGTCTGCTTTCCACCAGACACTAGTAGATGAATTCACCTTTCAGCAGGACAATAACCTAAAACACAAAGCCAAATCTACACTGGAGTTGCTTACCAAGAAGACAGTGAATGTTCCTGAGTGGCCGAGTTACAGTTTTGATTTGAATCTGCTTGGAAATCAATGGCAAGACCTGAAAATGGTCGTCTAGCCATGATCAACAACCTATTTGGCAGAGCTAGAAGAATAAAAAAAAATAATAATGGGCAAATGTTGCACAATCCAGGTGTGGAAAGCTTTTAGAGACTTACCCAGAAAGACTGACAGCTGTAATCACTGCCAATGGTGATTCTAACATGAATTGACTCAGAAGTTTTAATACTTATCTAATCAATACATATTAGTAATATTAGCAGGGTTAGTAATATTAATGAATATTTTACAAATGTTAGAATTTTTCTTCCACTCTGACATTATAGAGTATATTGTGTCGATCGTTGACAAAGAAATGACAATTAAATCAATTTTAATCACACTTTGTAACACAAGAAAATGTAGAAAAAGTAAAGGGATATGAATACATTCTAAAGGCACCGCATCTTCAACTACATCACTATCTTGTGATGTTGCAAGCACAGCACGAGAAGATGATAATATATTTTCAGATTTTGAAAATGTTTTACACTAATATTTTCCCCTCTACTCTTAGATGTGTGAGTGGATGAATACTTGTAAAGGAAACAAGGGAATAACAGGGTCAATTACATTTCTACTCATCTTGTTGTTTACCCTGCAACTGGCTGAAAATGTAACTTCGGGTAAGAATACTAGAAATATTTATTATCAGAAATGTTTGATTGCAATAAAATAACATTAACCTCTGGAATCCAAAACAGCTATTAAAGAATATCGAGGCATTTTTATTTTTCATGTCTTCCCTTTCAGTCTCTCTGGTGAAATGTCTCTACTCTGAGGACTGTGTGCTGACATGCAGCTTCACCCCAAATGAAGAAGAGTTGGTTCACTGGTATAAACAACAGAAACTCGTCCATAGCTACTACTATCAAAGTGACCAGTTACAACTGCAGAATGGACATTTCAGTGGAAGGACCTCTTTGTTCAAAGACCAGCTTGTTCATGGAAATGCATCGCTCCTACTAGAGAGGGTAGATGTTTCAGATGAGGGCCTATATAAGTGTTACACCAGCACCGTGATGGGTAACAAGGCAACCTTTGTGGATGTTAAGGTGGAAGGTTAGTTCCTGATGTTGCTGTGTGAAAGTATTGGGACAGTGACACATTTGTTGTTGTTTTGGCTCTGTACTCCAGCACTTTGAATTTGAAATAACACTGTGACTATGAGGTTAAAGTGCAAACTGTCAGCTTTAATTTTAGGGTATTTTCATCCATATCGGGTGAACCGTTTAGAAATTATAGCACTTTTTGTACATAGTCCCCACTTTTTAGGGGATCAAAAGTTTGGGGACAAAGTCACTTATTTGTGTATTAAAGTAGTCAAAAGTGAAGTATTTGGTCCTATATTCATAGCACACAATGACTAAATCAAGCTTGTGACTCTACAAATTGGTTGGATGAATTTTCAGTTTGTTTTGGTTGTGCCCAATAGAAATTAATGGTAAATAATGTATTGTGTCATTTTGGAGTCACTTTTATTGTAAATAAGAATATAATGTTTTTTAAAACTTCTATATTAATGTGGATGCTACCATGACTACGGATAATCCTGCATTAATTGTGAATAGTGATGAGTTAGAAAGTTAGACGCACAACAAGTATCTTACAGCCAGGGGAGTGAGGCCTAAGAGGGTTTTATAAAAAAGCATCAAACAGTGGGTCTTGCGACGGGTATACAGAGATGACCAGTTTACAGAGGAGTATAGAGTGCAGTGATGTGTCCTATAAGGAGCATTGGTGGCAAATCTGATGGCCGAATGGTAAAGAACATCTAGCCACTCGAGAGCACCCTTTACCTGCCGATTTATAAATTATGTCTCCGTAATCTAGCATGGGTAGGATGGTCATCTGAATCAGGGTTAGTTTGGCAGCTGGGGTGAAAGAGGAGCGATTACGATAGAGGAAGCCAAGTCTAGATGTAACTTTAGAGAAGGACAGTGTACCATCTAGCCATACTCCCAAGTACTTGTATGAGGTGACTACCTTGAGCTCTAAACCCTCAGAGGTAGTAAAGTGTTGGGAGAGGTTAAGAGTAGAGAAAGCTTGTTGGACACTAAGAATTTTTTTATTGTAGAGCATATAACACAAAATCCAGGGAGTGGCCAGCTGAGTAGATATACCGTATCATCTGCATATAGATGGATGAGAGAGCTTCCTACTGCCTGAGCTATGTTGTTGATGTAAATTGAGAAGAGCATGGGGCCTAGGATTGAGCCTTGGGGTACTCCCTTGGTGGCAGGCAGTGGCTGAGACAGCAGATTTTCTGGCTTTATACACTGCACTCTTTGAGGGAGGTAGTTACCAAACTAGGCTAAAGACCCCTCAGAGACACCAATACTCTTTAGCCGGCCCACAAGAATAAAATCGTCAACCGAATCAAAGTCAATAAAAATAGCAGCACAACATTGCTTAGAATCAAGGGCAATGGTGACATCATTGAGGACCTTTAAGGTTGCAGTGACATATCCATAACCTGAGTGGAAACCAGGGAGAATTCTATAGACACCAAGAAAGCCAGTCAGTTGATTATTGACAAGTTTTTCCAACACTTTTGATAAACAGGGCAAAATAGAAATAGGCCTATAACAGTTTGGATCAGCTTGATCTCCCCTTTAAATAAACGACAAACCGAGGCTGCCTTCCAAGCAATGGGAACCTCCCCAGAGAGGAGAGACAGGCTTGGGGATGATAGGAGCAGCAACCTTAAAGAAGAAAGTGGCTAAACCATCTGACCCAGATGTTTGTTTTTGGGGGTCACGTTTCAGGAGCTCCTTTAACACATTGGACTCAGTGACTGCCTGCAGGGATAAACTTTGTAGTGGAGCAGGGGAAAAAGAAGGAGAAGCATCGGGGATAGTTGCATTAGAAGGCGTGGGAGATGAGGAAATGTCGGACAGTCAAGGAGGCATGGCTGAGTCATATAGGAATCCATACTTAATGAAGTAGTGATTTAAAAGCTCAGCCAGGTGCTTGTTGTCAGTAACAACCCCATCATCAACTTTAAGGGACATGGGCAGCTGTGAGGAGGAGGGTTTATTCTCCAGGTCTTTAACCGTTTTCAAGAACTTCTTGGGGTTAGACCCACAGAGAGAGAACTGCTCCTTAAAGTAACTAACTTTGGCCTTCCCTATAGCCTTAGTGCACTTTTTTTCCATTTGCCTGAACAAGAGCCTGAATTTGCGTGTGCCGAGCCTTTCGCCGAATGCAATTCTTGAGGTGGAGTAACTCTGCAAGATCACGGTCGAACCAGGGGCTGAACCTGTTTTTAATTCTCATTTTCTTTATGGGGGCGTGTTAGTTAACAATACCACAAAAAATATCAAATTAAAAGGTCCAAGCGTCTTCGACATTGGGGATCAAGCTGATTCTATACCATTTTACAGTTGCCAGTTGTCGAAGGAAGGCTTGCTCATTAAAGTTTTTTAGCAAGCGTCTATGACACATAAGGACAGTTCGTTTCACTGAGCAGCCATTACGAACACAGGCTGTAAAACAGTGATCACTAAGGTCATTACAGAAAACACCAGACTGGTACCTATCAGTATTATTTGTGAGGATAACGCCAAGAGGAGTAGCCTTTTTTGGGGTGTTTAGAGTCATGCCTTGTGGGATTGGTAATAATCTGAGAAAGATTTATGGAGTCCCATTGCTTTAGGATTTGGTCAGGTGGTCTAAGCATGTCCCAGTTTAGGTCACCTAGCAGGATAAATTCAGACTTAGCGTAAGGGGCCAGGAGAGAGCTTAGGGTAGGTAGGGTACAGGCCGGTGCTGATGGAGGACGATAACACCCAGCAACAATCAACAAAGAGCTATTTGAAAGTTTAATACTTAAAACAAGCAAATCAAATTGTTTGGGGACAGACTTGGTGGAGACAACCGAGCACTGAAGGTGATCCTTGGTAAAAATTGCCACTCCCCCACCTTTAGAAGATCTGTCTTGCTGAAAAAGGTTATAACCAGAAAGGTTAACATCAGTATTCAAAACACTCTTCCTTAACCACGTCTCAGTAATGACCAACACATCTGGATTGGAGTTGTGATCCCACACTTTAAATTGATCCATTTTAGGTAATAAGCTTCAAGTGTTAAGCTACAGAAAACCCAGGCTTTTACATGAGCAGAAATCAGTGAAGCAGATATTAGAAAATCAGAAAATAATCTGAAACAATCAAACAAACAGAAAATGCACCTAACAAATGTGTAGAGTCAGAAGCTTTATGTCGTCATTGCGCGCTATGAATATGGAACAAAATACTTCACTTTTGACTACTTTAATACGTTAAGTACACTAAAATGGGGACTATGAGTACACAAAAAAATGGGGACTCAAATTAAAGCCTACAGTTTGCACTTTAACCTCATCGTCATTGTATCATTTCAAATCCAAAATGCTGAAGTACAGAGCCAAAACAACAAGAAATGTGTCGCTGTCCTAATACTTCTGGAGCCTCACTGAGTGTTAATTAAGTAGTGCTTTGTTTCATCGGGCTAATTAATAGGTCCAATGAAAGTGCCTTACAGTTATTCTTTTAAATTAAAGTGGTCAACAAGAAACAAAAACAGCTTCTTAGCAAATAACAATTTCTCAAGGAAGAATTGTGCTAGTACTGTCTGGGCAGTATGAGTAATGGGGAGGGGAAAACAGAAAACTAGCGGTTATTGGCAGAGAGTTTTACAACTTTTTTGGTCTATTAAACTATCTTTCATTAGTCCATTATTGATATAGTCCCATTTTGTTTGCATGTCAACAAGCAAATTTCAAGATGCCTGACTTTCACAGTACAGAAATATAGCCAGTATGGTGCACGTTGCCTCATAAGATGCAACACGCAGCATCATACTATGCAAAATGCATCATACTGTAGCATCTGTATTGCTGTTTTTTGAAAGTTAACTAGTCAAAACTAAGAAACAATGACATTTCTGACTTGCTGACTCGTTGAACACGGCACATGTTTAACTACAACCAGCTAGTAAGTCAGATATTTCAAACACACGATCATGAAGTGGAACGACATTTATTGGATATTTCAAACTTTTTTAACAAATCAAAAACTGAAAAATTGGGCGTGCAAAATTATTCAGCCCCCTTAAGTTAATACTTTGTAGCGCCACCTTTTGCTGCGATTACAGCTGTAAGTCGCTGTAAGTCTCTATCAGTTTTGGGTATGGCAAAACAGCTCGAGCTCAGTGAGGTTGTATGGAGAGACAGCAGTTTTCAGTTCTTTTCTCGATTTGATTCAGGTTGGACTTGACTTGCAATTAGCTATTTTGGATCATTGTCTTGTTGGAAGACAAATCTCCGTCCCAGTCTCAGTTTTTTGCAGACTTCTTTCTTCCAGAATGGTCCTGTATTTGGCCCTATCCATCGATCAATTTTAACCATCTTCCCTGTCCCTGCTGAAGACTTTGCTGCCACCACCATGTTTGACTGGGGATGGCCTTTCAAATGCTCATAAGATGCAATGCATCATACTGTAGCATCTGTATTGCTGTTTTTTGAAAGTTAACTAGTCAAAACTAAGAAACAATGACATTTCTGACTTGCTGACTCGTTGAACACGGCACATGTTTAACTACAACCAGCTAGTAAGTCAGATATTTCTGAGTTTCCAAGTTCTGACCAGGACGTGAACGCGGCATGATACAGTGCCTTGCGAAAGTATTCGGCCCCCTTGAACTTTGCGACCTTTTGCCACATTTCAGGCTTCAAACATAAAGATATAAAACTGTATTTTTTTGTGAAGAATCAACAACAAGTGAAGTGGAACGACATTTATTGGATATTTCAAACTTTTTTAACAAATCAAAAACTGAAAAATTGGGCGTGCAAAATTATTCCAGCCCCCTTACTTTGTAGCGCCACCTTTTTGATTGTGTAAGTCGCTTGGGGTATGTCTCTATCAGTTTTGCACATCGAGACACTGAATTTTTTCCTATTCCTCCTTGCAAAACAGCTCGAGCTCAGTGAGGTTGTATGGAGAGCAAACAGCAGTTTTCAGTTCTTTCCACAGATTCTCGATTTGATTCAGGTCTGGACTTTGACTTGTTCTAACACCTGGATATGTTTATTTTTTAACCATTCCATTGTAGATTTAGCTTTATGTTTTGGATCATTGTCTTGTTGGAAGACAAATCTCCGTCCCAGTCTCAGGTCTTTTGCAGACTCCATCAGGTTTTCTTCCAGAATGGTCCTGTATTTGGCCCTATCCATCGTCCCATCAATTTTAACCATCTTCCCTGTCCCTGCTGAAGAAAAGCAGGCCCAAACCATGATGCTGCCACCACCATGTTTGACAGTGGGGATGGTGTGTTCAGGGTGATGAGCTGTGTTGCTTTTGGCTGCATCTCTGATCAGTCTTCTCCTTGTATGAGCTGAAAGTTTAGAGGGACAGCCAGGTCTTGGTAGATTTGCAGTGGTCTGATACTCCTTCCATTTCAATATTATTGCTTGCGCAGTGCTCCTTGGGATGTTTAAAGCTTGGGAAATCTTTTTGTATCCAAATCCGGCTTTAAACTTCTTCACAGCAGTATCTCGGACCTCGGACCTGCTTGGTGTGTTCCTTGTTCTTCATGATGCTCTCTGCGCTTTTAACGGACCTCTGAGACTATCACAGTGCAGGTGCATTTATCAGACTTGATTACACACAGGTGGATTGTAATCATCATTAGTCATTTAGGTCAACATTGGATCATTCAGAGATCCTCACTGAACTTTGGAGAGAGTTTGACTGAAAGTTGACTAATTTTGCACAGTTTTTGATTTGTTAAAAAAGTTTGAAATATCCAATAAATGTCCTTCATGATTGTGTCGCAAATTCTTTACAAAAAATACAGTTTTATATCTTTATGTTTGATGACTGAAATGTGGCAAAAGATCGCAAAATTCAAGGGGGCCGAATACTTTCGCAAAGCACTGTATATTGGATCTTGACTGCTTGATTGATGACATGCAAAACAATCACCAGGAAGGTCAAAATTCAATCCCACCAATACAGGCTGAAATGTCAGTATTTTCAAAAAGCTCTTAAACTAAAATGTCATTATCATAATTTTGACAATTTCACAGTATTATTCCAACCTCATTGTGTGTAAATATACACTACATGACCAAAAGTATGTGGACATCTGCTCGTCGAACATCTCATTCCAAAATCATGGACATGAATGTTAAGTTGGTCAACATTGGATCAGAGATCCTCACTGAACTTCTGGAGAGAGTTTGCTGCACTGACATCCTTCATGATTGTGTCGCACTTGTTGTTGATTCTTTACAAAAATACAGTTTTATATCTTTATGTTTGATGACTGAAATGGCGCAAAGATTCCCTTTGCTGTATAACAACTTCCACTCTTCTAGGAAGACTTTCTGTGAGGACTTGCTTACATTAAGCCACAAGAGCATTAGTGAGGTCGGGCACTGATGTTGGGCTATTGGGCCTGGCTCGCAGTCAGCGTTCCAATTCATCCCAAAGGTGTTCAATGGTGTTGAGGTCAGGGCTCTATGCAGGCCAGTTATGTTCTTCCACACCGATCTCAACAAACCATTTCTGCATGGACCTCGCTTTGTGCACGGGGGCATTGTAATGCTGAAACATTTCAACCTGTTGCCAAAAGGTTGGAAGCACATAATCATCTAGAACGTCATTGTATGCTGTAGCGTTAATATTTCCCTTCACTGGAACTAAGGGGCCTAGCCCGAACCATGAAAAACAGCCCCAGACCATGATTCCTACTCCCCCAAACTTTACAGTTGGCACTATGCATTGGGGCAGGAAGCGTGCTCCTGGCATCCGCCAAACCCAGATTTGTCGGTCGGACTGCCAGATGGGGAAGCGTGATTTATCACTCCAGAGAATGCGTTTCCATTTCTCCAGAGTCCAATGGCGGCAAGCTTTACACCACTCAAGCCGACGCTTGGCATTGTGCATTGTGATCTTATGCTTGTGTGCGGCTGCTCGGCTATGGAAACTAATTTCATGAATGTCCAGACGAACAGTTCTTGTGCTGACGTTGCTTCCAGTTTGGAACCCGGTAGTGTTGCCACCGATGACAGATGATTTTAAAGCGCTACGCACTAAAGCACTCGGCGGTCCCGTTCTGTGAGCTTGTGTGGCCTACCACTTCGCGGCTGAGCCATTGTTGCTCCCAGACATATCCACTTCAAAATAACAGCACTTACAGTTGCCTGGGGCAGCTCTAGCAGGGTAGAAATTTGGTGAACTGACTTGTTGGAAAGGTGGCATCCTATGATGATGCTACATTGAAAGTCACTGAGCTCTTCAGTAAGGCCATTCTACTGCCAATGTTTGTCTATGGAGATTGTATGGCAGTGTGCTCAATTTTAAATACCTGTCAGCAACGGGTGTGGCTGAAATAGCCGAATCCACTCATTTGAAAGGGTGTCCACATACTTTTGGTGATATATTGTATACAAAACACAGGAAAATCACTTTTTTTGTCTGCACTGGGCCTTAAACTATTGTGACAATTTATTGAACACTTCTTTCTTTTTTGCAGCTCTCATTCAGTCAGTGAGAATGGAGATGACTGGGGAGGTGGTCTCCTGTTCATCTCAGAACATCTATCCTGCCCCTGAGGTGGCATGGTCCACAGACCCATTGTCTGGCCCAGAAACACTACAGAACTCCACCGTCAAAACCCCAGACTCCAAGGGTCTGTACATATTGGAGAGCAGAGTTAGGATCCTGGGTAATGTCTTTGACTACGCCTACTTCTGCTCTGTCATCTCTGCAGACAAGGCCCAGGTGTGGACCACCTCCATAAAGAAGACAGGTATTCAGATCTTTCACCCATTTATCTAAGTCCACCATAACAATATAAAGGCCAAATAAGTTGGAAAAAAACCAGCCAGTCACACTTTGGGTGAATGTCTTTCTATTTCAGAGGAATTGATTGGAGAGGTGGGGAAAGAGCTGTCCATACCCTGCATCGCTCCACAGAACCTCCAGAACTTCTCCCTCACCTGGACCTTCACCAGAACCAATGATCCCACGGTCGTCCTCAGCTACGACAGCAGAACCAGACAGACCTCCAACCTCTGGGAGGGCCGGGCTGGACTGGAGCAGGACCAGGTTCTGATGAGTAAAGGATCCCTCCTTCTTCACAACCCAGAGAGTGAGGAACACTCAGGAACATACACCTGTACATTCACAGGCTTCCAGAGGAGACACATGGTGCAAACCCAGGTCAACATCACAGCCAGACGACCCACTGCAGGTAACACGTAGGAGGAACAATCAAAGATATGGAGGATGATTATCAAAAGTACAATGACCATGATATTTCCAATTACAGGTGTAACCAACGTGATGGCTGATCACATGCTGTGGATGATTCCTGCAGTGTCAACACTTCTGTGGCAGTCCCTGTGGAACTATATACACTGAGTATACCGAACATTAGGAACACCTTCCTTTTTCCCCTCAGAACAGCCTCAATTCGTCGGGGGATGGACTCTTCAAAGTGTCGAAAGCATTGCACAGGGATGCTGGCCCATGTTGACTCCAATGCTTCCCACAGTTGTGTCAAGTTGGCTGGATGTTCCATCACCCAAAGGACACACGGGAAACTGTTGAACGTGAAAAACCCAGCAGCGCGGCAGTGCTTAACACAAACCGGTGAGCCTGGCACCTACTATCATACCCCGTTCAAAGATGAAAAAATACTCATTCAACCTGTCTCCTCCTCCTCATCTACACAGACTTGAGTGGATTTAACACGTGAAGTCAATAAGGGATCATAGCTTTCACCTGGATTCAAATGTCATGGAAAGAACAGGTGTTCTTAATGTTTTGTATACTCAGTGTATAAATGAATAATATATTTGTGGAGTGATTTCACATGGATGAATTTACACTTTGGGAGAGGGGTTAGATGCCAGCAATATTTTTTACATGGTAAACAATGGCCAGACACACACTTACTCTCATGCACAGTTTTATGGCACAAGTTGTATGGTTGATTAGTCTGTGAACTCAATTACTGTGGCCTGGCTTAATGGAGTAATGTGTAATGAAGCAGACAGCAGGAGCTTGGCCTGGGCGGTGTGCAGGTTAATGGAACAACTGCTTGAATAGTTGCACAAAGTGTACACCACAGGCAGCCGCTGGCACCTAAATTGGGGAGGACAGGCTTATAGTAATGGCTGGAACGGCATCAACGGAATGGCATCGAGCACATCAAATACATGGTTTCTGTGTGTCTGATACCATTCCATTAACTCCATTCCAGACATTATTATGAGCCATCCTTCCGTCAGCAGCCTCCTGTAACCAAGTCTGCAGTGCCAATGAAAATAGTATATTCTGAATGAGGAGGGTGGAGAACAATTTACGCTTTTCTAAATTGAAATCCTAATAAAAAAGTACAAATTTAAAACTAACTTTACCTCAGTGCCAAACCGAAACATAAAAACAACCCTATGAGCAGAGTAAGTTCAAATGTAATTTTATTCAATATTCTGTCTTTCAATGTACATTTACACAATTTTGCGCACAAATGTTTCAGGCTGTATATACCAATTAATGATGTATTAAAGTCTGATTAATCAGACTAACCCAATGACTACTCATGGTTAGGCAGGTTAAAGTTTTACTTGCTTGGTTAATATGTCCTTGTTTCATCAATGTTACAGCCACTTTGACATGGATTCACTCGACACAGCTCATTACACACACACACACACACACACACACACACACACACACACACACACACACACACACACACACACACACACACACACACACACACACACACACACACACACACACACACACACACACACACACACACACACACACACACACACACACTACTAACAGATACAGAATAAGTTCTGAACACAGACCCTCTGCGATGGCACTGGCACATGGATCGGCCACTGTGCTCCTGGTCTTTCTGTGGACATTGTCTATGACTGACTCCAAAGGTATGACTTGACCTCCTCTGTCTCTCTTTCTCTATCTATCTATCTATCTATATATATATATATATATATATATATATATATTTAAGGGGAGAACTGTCTGATCTACTGTAACTAAGCTCTAAGGAGGTGCTGTTATTGGGGCTCTACAGTATGTGTATCTCTTATTTTAGAGCACATTTTACTTATCCATTTGGTGATCCATATAATTTCCTAACGGCAGCAAAGATAAGAGATATTTATTTGGGAATGACGTTTCAGGTAATAGCAAGAAACTAAATGTAGTTACTTGTTCATCTAACCTTCCTGAATGTATTTATTGAACATCACCAGAGAAACAAACGATCGATAGATGGTTATATGCTGTCGTGGACTTCTATTCCACAGCTGATTATACTTGTACGTAGATTCATATACATTTTGTCAAGTCTCTGCTGTGAGAAGAGACTGCACAAGATACATGATTTGTTTGGGTGGAAAACATCTTTGGGTATTTGCTGTTGGTCATTGATACTTTAGAAGTTAGAACACTAAATATGCTGTAATATCCTGAAAAGGCCAGTCAATTGCATGTATTTTACTTGAATCAACATTCTAATATTCTGGTCGTCTTACTGTTTGGATACGTTCTCCTCATCCGTGGATGCTGAGGTATACTGTAAGTGTTCTTCAAAACCACTACTTTCTCATTTTCAAACATTTCTTTTCAGAGGCTTATGTGACTTGTTTATTCCACGAGGACTGCATGCTTCCCTGTAGCTTTAAACCCACTGGTGCCGTGGTCATCCACTGGTACAAACAGCAGATCCCTGTTCACAGCTACTATTACAACAAGGACCAGTATGGACTGCAGAATAAACACTTCAATGGAAGGACATGCTTGTTCAACTCCCAGATCGCCCATGGCAATGCATCGCTCCTCCTGAAAAGGATCAAAGTTCAGGACAAGGGAAGATACAAGTGCTACACCAGCACCAGAAAGGGGAACCAGGAGACCTTTGTCAACCTGGGGGTGAAAGGTCAGTGAAAAATCTCACTATTGTCTCCTAGTTTATTCCTCTTCCATGCAACATTTTAAAGGACAGTTCACACAAACCACTTTCTATTCATCAGTGGATTCCACATTTCAAATCCTGTAAATTTGTAAAGTTAAAAAGCTGGTAGGCTTTGTTCTGCATGCCTACCCCTGTCTCACTGTCCCTATGTTAACTGTGTCAGTTTATTTGTTGTGTAACAATATAAACCTCTGTAGGAGAGCCAAAAGGAGTGTGGTTAATCTGTAGTGTTTAATAAAAGCTTAGGCCCACTATTGAACATAACACATTTTTGGAGGACCATGTTTGTTAGTGACCTTTAATCCTGAACTATATATGTAGATATCTTTGTTAGAAATAATACTTCATTTTCCTTAATGGAGTGAAGTTGAATGTAAAAAGTGGCCTGACTTACCCCACTACCCCCTACGGGCCTATCACATGACCAAGCCACAGTCACTGTGGAAACATGGTCGTGACTGCAGGGGGGAATAAAGCAGTCTCTATTTTCCACTGTAACACTTGACTGGGCCCTGTCTGCAGTAGTCTACTTGGGCACACCATGTTTGTTCTATATACACCTAACAAACACACAAAAATCACGGGGTTTTGACTGCACTGGGCCTTTAACACAAGCTTAACACCTAACAAACACTTTAGATCTTTTTAAACACTTTAAACATTGGCCAGTCCCTGGTGTAACCTCATTTCCCAGTGATAATGCCTTGCATTACGCCTGGGAAGAAAACCCTTCAATTTGATCCATTTTTTTATTTTATTTTATTTTATTTATTTTATTTCACCTTTATTTAACCAGGTAGACTAGTTGAGAACAAGTTCTCATTTGCAACTGCGACCTGGCCAAGATAAAGCATAGCAGTGTGAACAGACAACACAGAGTTACACATGGAGTAAACAATTAACAAGTCAATAACACAGTAGGAAAAAAAAAGAATAATATATATATATTTTTTTTTTATTATAAAAGGGAGTCTATTATATACATTGTGTGCAAAAGGCATGAGGAGGTAGGCGAATAATAACAATTTTGCAGATTAACACTGGAGTGATAAATGATCAGATGGTCATGTACAGGTAGAGATATTGGTGTGCAAAAGAGCAGAAAAGTAAATAAATAAAAATAGTATGGGGATGAGGTAGGTAAAAATGGGTGGGCTATTTACCGATAGACTATGTACAGCTGCAGCGATCGGTTAGCTGCTCAGATAGCAGATGTTTGAAGTTGGTGAGGGAGATAAAAGTCTCCAACTTCAGTGATTTTTGCAATTCGTTCCAGTCACAGGCAGCAGAGAACTGTAACGAAAGGCGGCCAAATGAGGTGTTGGCTTTAGGGATGATCATTGAGATACACCTGCTGGAGCGCGTGCTACGGATGGGTGTTGCCATCGTGACCAGTGAACTGAGATAAGGTCGGAGCTTTACCTAGCATGGAATTTGCCATTGGCTCAATCATTGGCTCAGCTTAGCCCAAGGCAAACATTTAGATATCATTACCCCACACTGCTACAAGAATGCTCTTTCATGATACGTTTAAGACCTCATTTTGAAGCGTATAGAGACCCCCAACTGATGTATAGAACAATATTCAAATGATCTACTTTGGTTTTAGATTCAAGCATCATGAAACCTCTAACACAACACTCATTTGACCTTTAATTTGACCACTTTTTCCATGTGTTTTTTTATTTCACAGACTCCATGAAATTATGACCTCTCCCTAAATATTTGGTCAAATTATTAATTGTGTGTATGGTTTCCTAGAAACAACCGGTGGCTCAACTAACCCTTTCGCTCAACTTACCCCATTCTCCACTATGTCGTATCTATGAAAGCCATAGTTGTCATACTAAAAATGCAAGCATCACTAGATCAGTAGGACCATTACTGATATACAATGATGTGCCATGATTGGACATGTAAACTCCTTCTAGAGGGCTAGTAAATTAATGTTATCAATCTTTATTCAACACTATCAAGAACAGTGTTTTCTCTTTTGCAGCTCTCATCCAGTCAGTGAGAATAGAGATGACTGGGGAGGTGGTCTCCTGTTCATCTCAGAACATCTATCCTGCACCTCAGGTGGCATGGTCCACAGACCCATTGTCTGGTCCAGAAACACTACAGAACTCCACCATCAAAACCCCAGACTCCAAGGGTCTGTACACAGTGGAGAGCACAGTGAGGATCTTGGGTAATGTCTCTGACCACGCCTACTTCTGCTCTGTCATCTCTGCAGACAAGGCCCAGGTGTGGACAGTCTCTCTGAGGCAGCAAGGTATGAATCAACATCCTTGGATGCAGTGTTATGGTTATAAAACCAGGTCTCTCAGAAATTCACAGTGAACTAGCTGTTGTCTCCTAGATATGATCTAAAATGCATTTTTACAAAGAACTGACTGAGCTTGTATTTGAGATGCTCCTTGGAATAGGATCTAGGAAATATAGCTGTGAGCAGCAATGAACGGGGTTCACAGGATGACAGAAAGGACACAAAATCAGTTCGATAACAAAGCAAGCACTGTACATTAAATGGACACATAAAATCAGATTGGTTTAATTTGTCAATAACTCAGCCATCTTTTAACCAATACCTTAGCTGTTCTCAAAGTAAGTTAAGACGTACCATAGGCCATTTGGTGTCATTTGGTCCATGAGAAGAAGATGTTTTAAGTATTTTTAGCACATTTCTGCATAGCGTATGTGCTAATATGCATAATATGCATCTACTGGTAAAGTGTGGCCATCTTTAAATGCATCAACATTATTTTCTCAAACTATTTAGGGACTATTGTGATGAGTCCAATTACAAAATGTAAAGTCCATGAGATGAAGATTTTTTTATGATTATTTTAGGCATTAACATTACATTGTCAAAAAAGTGAATTAAGTGTCTCTTTTTTAAAGAAATCAATGACAAACTTAACATGGTTCATAATGCGAATGTCTTTAACGACCCTAAAACATTTCAAGTTGATAGGAGTGGATGTAAATGGACATGTATATGGACATGTAAATGGACATGTCAAATCTGATTCACTGATTTATCAATAACTGAGCCATCCTTTAGTTTTTCTCAAACTAAGTTAAAAGATGCACCATGGGCCTACTATATACCAAAGATGGAGGCTATGGGTCCTTGAGGGAAAGACACCTACATACTCTAGGTCAAACGGGGCAATGTATATGAGAGTTTACAACAGTACCCCTCATCAGCCAATGGGTGCTATTTTTTTTTACCAAGTTACACCATGGCCTCTTGTTTCTGTGTGCCAAATTAGAAAGAAAGTTACCAATCTACACTGAGTGTACAAAACAACCCCTTTTGCCCTCAGAACAGCCTGAATTCCTCGGGGCATGTACTCTACAAGGTGTCGAAAGCATTCAACAGGGACACTAGCCTATGTTAACTCCAGTGCTTCCCACAGTTGTGTCAAGTTGGCTGGGTGTTCTTTGGGAGGTGAACCATTCTTGATACACGTGGGAAAATGGTAAACATGAAAAACCCAGCTGTGTTGCGGTTCTTGACACACTCAAACCGGTGTGCCTTGCACATACTACCATACCCCGTTCAAAGGCACTTAAATATTTTGTCTTGCCCATTCACCCTCTGAATGGCACACATGCACAATCCATGTCTCAATTATTTCAAGGCTTAAAAATCCTTCTTTAACTTGTCTCCTCCCCTTCACTGATTGAAGTGGATTGAACATGTGACATCAATAATGGATCATAGGTTCTCACCTGGAATCCCCTGGTCAGTCTATGTCATGGAAAGAGCAGGTGATCCTAATGTTTTGTACACTCTGTGTATGCTTGACCATGACAATGATTTATTTTCAATAATAATTCAGACAATAACTATAGTTTTGATGTGAACCCCTAACTACTGGTCAGTCTGTTCTTCTAGCATCTCTAGAGAAAACCAACCTGGAGATTTAAAGGCATGTAAAATATATACCTCACAAAAGTGGATTACCAGCTTAGAATCGCTTGGTTGAATTTTATAAAGTTGTTGACAAAGAGGACACCAGTTGTGTAGTGGAGGGTAAAATCCCTTAAACACTGTTTACCCACCTTTTGTGCAAAAATGAAGTGAAAGTATAAGGAGTGCTACTTTACTCACCATGAACAACGATCATTGTTTACCCACCTTTTTTTTACCACTACATCATTGATTGACTCATGACTTGTGACATGTTTAATCCTGCAGTGGAATTGATTGGAGAGGCGGGACGAGAGCTGTCCATACCCTGCATCGCTCCACAGAACCTCCAGAACTTCTCCCTCACCTGGACCTTCACCAGAACCAATGATCCCACAGTCATCCTCAGCTACGACAGCAGAACCAGACGGACCTCCAACCTCTGGGAGGGCCGGGCTGGACTGGAGCAGGACCAGGTTCTGATGGGCAACGGATCCCTCCTTCTTCACAACCCAGAGAATCAGGAACACTCAGGAACTTACACCTGTACATTCACAGGCCTCCAGAGCAGACACATGGTACAAACCCAGGTCAACATCACAGTTACTCCAATAGGTAGGTGCACATTCATTAAATTGATATGTATATGTCCTTTATAATATTCATATAGAGTATATTACCACAAAGACACCAAGACAAGCAGATAGTTAACGAGGAATCACAATGTCTGTTTCACAGTAGAGGATGAGCAGAACAGTGAGAGGTCATGGCTGGGCACAGTAGCCTCTGTCGCCTTCTTTGTCTTCACAGTTTCTGTGGCCCTTCCAAGGTATCTAAGGCACAGAGGTAAGTGACTACAGACCTCTAAATATAATTTGTATAATTATACTATCCAAAACACATAGCTGTACACCTGATTGTATTTTCACCTATCTGTCCTGTAGGAAAGCAAACAACATATAATTGGAAAGATGGACGACCATTGCCTATAATGAGACCCTCACATGCAGGTAACCATAGCGCAGGGGCATTCAACTCTTACTGGAGCCTCCTGGTTCTCTGTTCAACCTGGTAATTAATTACCCCCACCTGGTGTCCCTGGTCAAAATCCCTGATTAGAGGGATGAATTTTAAAAAAGCAGTGGAACTGGCTTCGAGGTCCAGAGTTGGACTAGAGCACATGACCACGGAGGTCTGCGGGGTTTTCGCTCCTCCCTTTTACTTGATTGATGAAATAAGGTCACTAATTAGTAAAGAACTCCCCTCACCTGGTTGCCTATGTCTTCATTTTTTGAAAGGAAAAACCAAAAACCCGCAGACACTAGGCCCTCCATGTAATGAGTTTGACATCCCTGGACTAGAGGGTAATAACAGTCAGCTTGTTTTAAACCGTTCTTGAGGAGGATGACTGTATTTGGTATTCTTGTGTTGTAGATACAGCAATAATCATGATTGGTGCAACTTTACATCAACAAAATGGAGCAGGTCTGGATGAGACAGGAACAAAGGAACATAGACCACATAGCCAAGGACTGTACATATCTGGACCACATACACTAGATGGTGACATAACACAGCCATATACTCCAAGACCGGACGAATTGGCAAGCGATGTACCAGAGACAGCAGGACGTTGTTCACCACGATCACAGTCGCATTTGAGTGAGGAGCTAGATGGTGACACAATCGAACCACAAACACCAGGCAATGATGAACCACAGCCACACATACCAGAGAGTGATGAACCAGGAAATGGTGGCCCTGTACTTGGAAGTTATTCACAAGACTTTGATGCAACAATATCATATGCCCAAGATGAGATGCCAGGACCATGTACATCAGGAGATGGTGAAGAAGTAGTACTTCATCATCTACAGACACATGAAGAGGTCCTGTCCGACCAAACACCAGAAGAGTTGGTTCCTCTGGATCAGATGACTCTGAAAGTGGTGCACATATCCAGGACATACCAGGTAGTAACGCACCAGGACCTTACATAACAGGACGTGGCAACATGTCATAATGGACTAGCGATTGAGGGGATACTGTACTTCTCACAGTACTGGAGCAGGCAAAAGTGATCACAGCTGATGATGGACACATGGCTACATCAATATCCTCACAGAGTCAGAGTCACGCAGGCTGATGTGGCCAGACCTATAAACAATATGACTATGGCAAACTTTGGGATGTTTGGATTTCTGGTGGGGAAATTAGTGTAAATTCTGTCAAAAATACTATTTGATTAGTTAATATCGCCCTGTTTGATATTTGTAATGAGTATACTGTTATGGTAACCTATATTTTCAGACCAAGGTTTTAATGTATGTATTAAAGATAACTGGGTCAAGTTGTTGATTGCCCTGCCTCCTTGTTTGTTGCTTGGCCGTGCTCACAGGGAATGAGACTGCAGGTTACCAATTGTTAAATGAGGTCAACGCATGTTTATCCTGGCCTCACACTGTGGAGGAAACACATCCCAATGGTGACAACTGATACATGAAATGAAAGGGAATGTTTGACAAGTCAGATTGCTCTGGTCCTGGTTCCTCTGAAGGACATAATTAAGTTCCCTCATTGCTTAGTAACTGTAATGCAGATTTTTACCAGGAAATACTGTTAACTTCCTTTTACCCTATCATACATGATAATATCGGATCAAAAGTGTATCTAAGGAGAAGACAAGCAGTATGGATGAAGAACTAATGAAAATATGCTTGTGTGACCCCTGGGTCAGCAGAAAGGGGACCTTTGATGACCCTACAGAGAACTTAATTTCCTACTTTTGTTCTGACTGCACTAGCCAGTAAGTAATAAACACTGTGTGCGTGGCTCAGGGGTATAGTGATCACAGAGAAGGCTGGTGGGAGGAGCTATTGGAGGACGGGATAGTTGTAAAGGCTGGAATGGAATTAATGGAACAGAGTCAAACTCGTTGTTTCCATGTGTTTTATGTGTTTGGTACCATTCCATTGATTCCATTCCAGCCCTTCCTCCCTATAGCTCCTCTCACCAGCCTCCTCTTGAGTGATCACATGTCCTCTGTGACCATCACATGAACAGTGACAACACATGAAGTAGTAGGGAGTTTGTAGGGAGTTCTAGGGAGTTTTTCCTAGCCACTGTGCTTCTACACCTACATAGCTTGCTGTTTGGGGTTTTAGGCTGGGTTTCTGTACAGCACTTTGAGATATCAGCTGATGTTAGAAGGGCTATATAAATCAATTTGATTTGAATTTGATTAGTAGTTGGAGCGAATTACTTGAAAGTATAAGGACATTAGTGCTCATATAATCTTGGTTAACCCAGAACTAAAATCTTGCATAATTATGTCTGTCCACAAGAGATTAGTGCTCATAAAATACAGGGACAATGTGATAGAAGTGACATGAGTTGTATCTCACTTATAATTTCACAGCCACAACCACTTTCTCCTCACACTTACAAAGGCACTTAGCCAATTACATGCATCTGCATGAAAAACATGCACAAACTCATCATTGCAAAGCTACACAGTGAGTTACACTCTCTCCAACAGAGCACAGCCCAATGGATCCATTGTAGGGTTTTGCAGCTGTGACCATTTATCTTAAAATCAAGCTTCATCGACTCTGTTGCCCTTTTGACCCTACTGGGCCATGAATCCAAAAGGATGGCCAAGCTAAATTGTTCCAGGACAACAGTTATCCATGGTTGTACACTGGAATTAGGATTCATGTACATGCAAACAGTTGAGGTTACTGGGGTTTCAGGGTAAGCACAACAACAACAGCAGACTAATATTTTATAAAAGTGTTGAATACAAAGTGTTGACACTGCTGAGTAAGAATTTAAACATGAACTCAGTCATAAAAACAGCAGTTCTTTGCTGTATTCATTGACAGTCTCTCTAGTCATGGTTTTAAAAATTTGAAATCTCACAGTATCAATTTTACAGTAGCTTTATTTTATGCCTGCTACAGTGCCTTGCGAAAGTATTCGGCCCCCTTGAACTTTGCGACCTTTTGCCACATTTCAGGCTTCAAACATAAAGATATAAAACTGTATTTTTTTGTGAAGAATCGACAACAAGTGGGACACAATCATAAAGTGGAACGACATTTATTGGATATTTCAAACTTTTTTAACAAATCAAAAACTGAAAAATTGGGCATGCAAAATTATTCAGCCCCTTTACTTTCAGTACAGCAAACTCTCTCCAGAAGTTCAGTGAGGATCTCTGAATGATCCAATGTTGACCTAAATGACTAATGATGATAAATACAATCCACCTGTGTGTAATCAAGTCTCCGTATAAATGCACCTGCACTGTGATAGTCTCAGAGGTCCGTTTAAAAGAGCATCATGAAGAACAAGGAACACACCAGGTAGGTCCGAGATACTGTTGTGAAGAAGTTTAAAGCCGGATTTGGATACAAAAAGATTTCCCAAGCTTTAAACATCCCAAGGAGCACTGTGCAAGCGATAATATTGAAATGGAAGGAGTATCAGACCACTGCAAATCTACCAAGACCTGGCCGTCCCTCTAAACTTTTAGCTCATACAAGGAAAAGACTGATCAGAGATGCAGCCAAGAGGCCCATGATCACTCTGGATGAACTGCAGAGATCTATAGCTGAGGTGGGACACTCTGTCCATAGGACAACAATCAGCTGTATATTGCACAAATCTGGCCTTTATGGAAGAGTGGCAAGAAGAAAGCCATTTCTTAAAGATATCCATAAAAAGTGTCGTTTAAAGTTTGCCACAAGCCACCTGGGAGACACACCAAACATGTGGAAGAAGGTGCTCTGGTCAGATGAAACCAAAATGTAACTTTTTGGCAACAATGCAAAACGTTATGTTTGGCATAAAAGCAACACAGCTCATCACCCTGAACACACCATCCCCACTGTCAAACATGGTGGTGGCAGCATGATGGTTTGGGCCTGCTTTTCTTCAGCAGGGACAGGGAAGATGGTTAAAATTGATGGGAAGATGGATGGAGCCAAATACAGGACCATTCTGGAAGGAAACCTGATGGAGTCTGCAAAAGACCTGAGACTGGGACGGAGATTTGTCTTCCAACAAGACAATGATCCAAAACATAAAGCTAAATCTACAATGGAATGGTTCAAAAATAAACATATCCAGGTGTTAGAATGGCCAAGTCAAAGTCCAGACCTGAATCCAATCGAGAATCTGTGGAAAGAACTGAAAACTGCTGTTCACAAATGCTCTCCATCCAACCTCACTGAGCTCGAGCTGTTTTGCAAGGAGGAATGGGAAAAAATGTCAGTCTCTCGATGTGCAAAACTGATAGAGACATACCCCAAGCGACTTACAGCTGTAATCGCAGCAAAAGGTGGCGCTACAAAGTATTAACTTAAGGGGGCTGAATAATTTTGCACGCCCAATTTTTCAGTTTTTGATTTGTTAAAAAAGTTTGAAATATCCAATAAATGTCGTTCCCCTTCATGATTGTGTCCCACTTGTTGTTGATTCTTCACAAAAAAATACAGTTTTATATCTTTGTTTGAAGCCTGAAATGTGGCAAAAGTTCACAAAGTTCAAGGGGGCCGAATACTTTCACAAGGCACTGTATGTTACTGCAGTCTCGGGCATCTGAGCACTCTGATTGGCCAGCACTGGCATAGCACAGTTGATTTTCTCTCCAGGCCCACCGGAAAGGCAGAGTTTGTACCTTCAGACACATGAAATGGCAACAGTGTGCCTACCCGGCGCGCAGGGCAGCTGAATTGGCTGCACCTACCACCAACAGCCCAAGACTAATAAAAAGAATAGGAACACAAGGCTTATCGTTGGGTTTTTACAGAAATGTTTGGCTATCGACTAGACATGCCTTAACTTAAGATTAACTTGTGGACACCATTTTTATTTCTCTGTGTGCATTATGAAGGAAGTTAGTGGTCGTTTCGCAAGACAATGCTAACTAGGCTTAGCGCAATGACTGGACGTCTACATGTACGGTAACATTTACATTCAAAATATATATTGTGGGAGCAGTTGCGATTTTAATATGTAAATCTTGGTGGGGCAAAATGTTAGATGCATCCCAGCAAAGCCACCACTCAACACAACACTAAACAATACATTCATTGCACAATAAAGGTGAAAAAACGTGCTCACAAACTGTTACACAAGCCTAAATAAAGCTGTTCCAACAGCAATATATAATATGCATATTATTGATACCATTTGAAAGGAAACACTTTGAAGTCTGTGGAAATGTGAAATGAATGTAGGAGAATATAACACATTAGATCTGGATAATACAAAGAAAAAAAACATGCATTTTCAAAAAACATTTTTGTTCCATCATCTTTGAAATGCAAGAGAAAGGCCAATATATGACTTAGGAATCTAGGCACAATTTAGGTTTTGGCCACTAGCTGGCAGCATTTTATGTGCAAAGTTTTAGACTGAGCCAATGAACTATTGCATTTCTATTTAAAATGTTGTATCAAATCTGCCCAATTTTCAAGTTCATAAATGCACTCTCCTCAAACAATAGCATCCTATTATTTCACTGTAATAGCTACTGTAAACTGGACAGTGCAGTTAGATTAACAAGAATTGAAGCTTTCTGCCCATATCAGATATGTCTATGTCCTGGAAAATGTTATTGTACATACAACCTCATGCTAATCCCATTAGCGCATGTTAGCTCAACCGTCCCGCTTTGTCTGCTATGCAGATATAGACGTACAGAAGGAGGGTAATTCCTACATTTTCAATCCAAATATTTTGTATAAAGAAAAACATTATATTGTTAGATTATAGGAGTAACTCTGGTAGGCCTGAAGCAGTCCTCCTCACCTCAAGGCCAACTGTCATAGTCAGTTGCAGCGCTGGGGTGCACTGCCTTTATATCACTGGCCTGCTGTAGCTAAAGCTTAATAATAGCCACACCATACCAAACCTTCACAAACGTTTCTAAACTTTATTAGGGTATTATCAAAGTAAATCAAGCCATTGTTTATAGGGAAAATAGGAGCAGAAGAGCGAATGTAAACCAGGGAAAAAAACTCTCTACCCTCCCCTCAGGGTCTTTAGGGGGGGTTTCCTGTTTACAAAAATATGTATCCTTCCGTCCAGAAGAGATGACAATCCGCAAGTTTCATTCCACCAATAATGCTACAGTCTTCTTTTGGACTTGTGAATATTCTGTCGAGAGTCGAGACCTTAATGGCACCGAAGAACCCCCCCCCCCATCCCCCCAACGAACAGTGTCTCGCACTGTAAAGAGATGTCCTCCTCGTAATTAGATTCATTTGCCATTCATGTCCATTTCGGGAGTTATAACTGAAGCTTGCAGTTCGACTTCAACAATGGTATGTTTTTTTCCTACAATGTTACAAGTGGTCTGACTAGCTTGAAGCTCTAACTGATTTAAAAGAAAATTGCTTCCTACACTGTTAGTTATTTTCTCATTTTGAAACAGTCTCTGATAGTAGGCTTGCAGACGTTGTAATCCTGAACACTGCGGGTAACAATGGCTACATTATTATCCTCTCAATAATGTGACTTGCAGCAGCAGATACAAATGTATCAAAAACCCAAATTCCTTGACATTTTATGATCTGGCCCCAGATGAGAGCTGTTACTACGATTCCATTGGAGGAGAGATGTGAGACACAACACTCTGATGGCGTTTACACTGTAAACACAACTCTATGTCCGTGGTCATTAGGACAGGAATGACTTTGAATACATGTAGAGGATGTAACGTTTTATCAATTGATTAATGCTATATAGATCAGGAGTTCACTCTTGAACTCTTGAAGGGAAATGGTGGTAGATGTAGTGATATATAGTGACCGTTTGCCCGGTTCTGTCACTCCCTTCGTGAGCTCATGATGGACTTTCAGACGATAGCCCACTATTAAGATTCACTCTGGACCATGACCTGGTTCCCAGAGCCTAAACACAGCATGGGTGTTTTGACATGCAATAACACAGCTGAGTGAACACACAATCTGTTTCTGCTTAGATGGGTTTTTAACAGAGTAATGCTGAGACTCACTTTAAAATGAATGCCAAACAAAAACCAATGGTTGCAAAGTAATCAAACCATACAACTCAAAGTAGGATTACACAAGGATTACTTTTAACAATTTCCACAGAACATTAAAAAATAAGTTTGGTAACAGAATGACGTTTGTGCTGTTTGTGCTCCACTGTTCTTCAAGTAAATGTGTTTTTAGTGTTTAAAAAAATATATGAGTCTCGACATCGCTCTGTTACTGTGGAAATGCCCAAGTCCCAACTGCCCCTGAAGTTAGGAAATAATATGATGGTGTTACCAGTGACCTCATACAGGATGTGAGCTTTCAATGAGAGGAAGTGCATGAGTTTTCACAACTCCTGGGACACAAGGACATACCTAGAAACTAGCAGGAGACTGGAGCAGTGGGATTATCACTTCACATTACTTTCAGCTCTAATCAATTTCCACTGAATTGTTGTGATTTGTCAGAGTTTAATAACTTGTCCTCACTCCTCAATTTCCACTGAATTGTTGTGATTTGTCAGAGTTTAATAACTTGAAACTCCTCAATTTCCGAGGTTACTTGTTTTTTCTCTACTTTTACTGACTCTCTGTTTCTCTATTATTATATTTAGATTCAATCTTTTCAGCAATTCTCTCACTTTCTCTTTCTGTAGTTTCTGTCTCATCCCCCTCTCTCAAAATCCCCTGAATCTGTTCCTAATTTTCTCTCCTAAACCACTCCCATTCCTTTTCCCCACCACATTCTCCATCCTCATGTAAGGCCATCTCCCTCTGGAACTTCCTATGACATCCATCTGTTCTCAGAGAGTTGTTGTGTGTGTGTGTGTGTGTGTGTGTGTGTGTGTGTGTGTGTGTGTGTGTGTGTGTGTGTGTGTGTGTGTGTGTGTGTGTGTGTGTGTGTGTGTGTGTGTGTGTGTGTGTGTGTGTGTGTGTGTGTGTGTGTGTGTGTGTGTGTCTGGGTCTACTCTTGGGCTTACATCGTTCTGTTGGTTTATAGGACTCAGACACAAGCAGCTGTACAGAGAGCCAGTCCCAGGCAGAGTCTGATCAGCAAGTTCTAGCTACACCCATGGTGAGTACACACATGCACACACACACACACACACACACACACACACACACACACACACACACACACACACACACACACACACACACACACACACACACACACACACACACACACACACACACACACACACACACACACACACACACCAGTGGAGGCTGTTAAGGGGAGGAAGGCTCATAATAATGGCTGGAACTGAGCAAATGGAATGGCATCAAGCACATGGAAACCATGTGTTTGATGTATTTGATACCCTTCCACCTATTCCACTCCAGCCATTACCACGAGCCCGTCCTCCCCAATAAGGTGCCACCAACCTCTTGTGACACACACACACTCTCTATTTTGTTAAAGCTCACAGCACTACTCCAGGACCCTACCTCACTCTCCCTTTCCCCACAGAGGCCACCAATCAACCTGATAGAGACTGGAGGAAGCCTGAAGGTACAGACGACCACACCTCACCTGGTTGGCCTGGGCAGTGGTCGGCTCAGTGTTGCCATCACACTTATGCCCCTAAATGAAGGTATGCACACTACACTACACTACACACACACACACACACACACACACACACACACACACACACACACACACACACACACACACACACACACACACACACACACACACACACACACACACACACACACACACACACACACACACACACACACACACACACACACACACACACACACACACAGATAAATAACCTAGAAGCATTTATGTAAATCAAGTCCAGTTCATGTCTAGAGAACACACACACAGTTCTGTAGACTTCCTGTACTTCCCAGAAGGGAAGCACTGAACTGCAAGCACTCTGGTGTGAGTGTGTCTCTTGGCTGCTAAAACCCAGGATGATTTGACTTAGCAATGCTGTGTGAATGTCCTAATATCAGTGCATAGTCACATGCCTTTTAAATCAACCAGTGTTAAATGTAGAGGGGTTATGATCAGCACTACTGTATGCATGAAAGAAAGGGGAAAGGCGTTACTTAGTTAGTTGCACAACTGAACGCATTCAACCAAAATGTATCTTCCCGCATTTAACCCAAACCCTCTACAGCAGATTTTTCCACCTTGCCGGCTCTGGGATTCCAACCAGTGACCTTTTGGTTACTGGCCCGACGCTCTTAGCCGCTAGGCTACCTGCCGTGCGTTGATGTTTCATATGGGGTGCTATGTGCTACAGAGACAGTAGCTTTCAATGACGAGACTTTTCTGTGTTTCAGGTGTGACCCGAATTGGCCGAGAGGATGCGTCCGTACCCCAAGACATCACTATTGAGGGCCTGGGTATAGAGGCAGAGCATTGTCGTATTATAAACAGAGGAGGAGTCATCACCCTTCACCCTTCCGGAAACCTGTGCTCACTTGATGGAGTCCATGTCTCAAAGCCAACATTGCTGACACAAGGTAATACCGCAAAGTAATACACATACTCCCATATGCACATGCATACCCACACACACACTTGTCATCAACATATTAAACATATTCAATGGTTCAAATGCAAACATACAGATGGATACAAGTGTCAGATTGAGGTGAAGTAGAAAATATTTTCAACTCCTCTGGTCTTGTCTAAGGATGTAGTCTCCTGTAGTGTTAGGACAACAAACTGTGAGAATTAATGATTTCTTGTCACCGGTCAGTTACCCATCAGGCCATGCTGTTGACATACAGTAGGCCCGCCCTATTGAGATTGGGTGAGGTGCTTAGTGGGGTGAGACTTCACATATGCTGTAACTCTGCGCGGTCGACGTCACCGGTCTTTTAGCCATCGCTAATCCACTTTTCATTTTCCATTTGTTTTGTCTTTGTTTTCTACACACGTGGTTTCTATTCCCAAATTACATGTTCATTATTTAACCCTCTGTTTCCCACATGTTAGTGTGCGTGTTTATTGATTGTTCATGGCGGTACTTGTCGACTAGTTATGTTTGCCGGGTTACGTATTTACGGCCGTTATTTTCGAGTGACCGGTATTTTTCCGCACTTTGAGTATTGTCTGTATACTGGTGCTGTCGTGGAATTAAATACCTTGTACACTCATTTCTTCTCTCCTGCGCCTGATTCACTGCACCAGTTAACCACCACCTGACAGGAATGAAGAAATATAAAAATATTAGGACGAGCAATGTCAGAGTCCAAAGTATACATCCATATATGTAGTGTTTACAGTAGAAGGGGTAGTAGTCATTAGAGTTTCTGTGCTCGAGGTTCGTAGACACACAAACACACAAATGCTTCAAAGATGCAGCAAAGATACTAAACATGGTACAGTACGTGTCTGGTATTCACTCCCCTCCTTCACACGCAGTGTACGAAATAACATTACACATCGACTGGATCACCACTCATCATCTCTGCATCATTGGCGTGTAAGACATAAAATTGTTTGGTGTGTTTAATACTGTGTGTGTGTGTGTGTGTGTGTGTGTGTGTGTGTGTGTGTGTGTGTGTGTGTGTGTGTGTGTGTGTGTGTGTGTGTGTGTGTGTGTGTGTGTGTGTGTGTGTGTGTGTGTGTGTGTGTATGTGTGTGTGTGTGTGCACATATGTGTGTGTGTGTGTGTGTGTGTGTGTGTGTGTGTGTGTGTGTGTGTGTGTGTGTGTGTGTGTGTGTGTGTGTGTGTGTGTGTGTGTGTGTGTGTGTGTGTGTGTGTGTGTGTGTGTGTGTGTGTGTGTGCTCACGCACTAGAGTCTGTGTGAGTCAGAGTGTGTGTTGAGAGAGATTTTCAACAAGGACTAAAGGGCAGCATCTGGAAGTAATCAGCAGCCCCTCCCCATGATGTAACAGCAGTTGTGAGTGTGATGGAGAGCAGAGCCTGAAGGGTTTCAGCAGTGGGCCCCTGCCTTCCACTGCCTAATTTTCACTTGTACAAATACACCCCAAACACACAGACCGTACACACACACACACACACACACACACACACACACACACACACACACACACACACACACACACACACACACACACACACACACACACACACACACACACACACACACACACACACACACACACACACACACACACACACACACACACACACACTATCCCACGGTCCACACTCTGAGAGATGACAGTCGTGAATTTGTTAGTTCATCAGTCACTGTCACTGCTTCTTTGTACCAGTTTAATATGAGTTATATTATAATTATTATTATATTATTATAATGTCAGCCATATGTATTAGTGTTTGTAGTGTTACCAGGACCATTGTAGTAGCTCTACCTGGTTTCTGTTGTTTGTAATGCCCTAAGGGAAAACATACAGTGGTCTACATTATTTAGGTGTGAAAGAAACAAGGAAAAGCACTGATTCGAGACTTGAGTGATGTGCATAATGTGCTGATGATTTTGTTTTAGACATTACTCTTTGGACTACTTTCTCAGCTTGGGTCGATTAGGGACAGTTCTAAATGTACTGTGGGAAAGAGGGGGGGGTGGGGTTGTATCAAAAAATATGTTTTGCTTTGGGGAGGGTTGTGTGTTTTTTTTATTGGGCACAAGAGAGGGTAGTGCAATTTTTCCCTGGTTTACATTCGTGATAGTGAAGGTTGTACTGTATAATTTCTTCCATCCTAGCAAATATCTGCTTGCTGGCACTTCCCCTATATCAAGGTGTTTTGGTATTTCCCTTATGAACTACGCTTTTCCCTGCTAACTTTTACTATACCACAAGTCAGTATAGTCTACCAGTCTGTCTGTCCTGTCCTCTATCCACCATTCATAGTGTCAATGGAGGTAAATAGTAGTGGAGTCTTTTTTTGTAGGCACGAACTCCACTATGGTTCATTGTACAAAGCTTATGGGGGAAATTAATGGCGTTTTGTAGGGTTTTTGTATCGTCTGTAGCAAACGCAGGATTAGGAAATCTTTTACATTGTGTTCTTTGATATAATCTTAATCAGCTAACGTCACTTTTTGCTAATTTTGAAGTATTTGTAATAATAAAAACATACATTACAGAAAGGCTTCACAATTCATAAAGGTCATGTTAATAATTGCATTATTGTTTTCAAGTGAGTAAAAAACTATACTCTGCATTTAGATCATTTGCGGGTCTACTCTCGACAGTTTATAAGGCCTAGAAAGACACCGTCTGGCTGTTTTTTTAAGGATGATCCTGAGATGTGCTGTCTGTTGCAGATCATCCTTCTCCCAAGTCGTCCAATAATATTGTGGCCACGTGGGCACCTGACAGGCCCAGTTATTCAGGAAGGTTTAAAGCGCACTCTGCCTCTCCAAATCCGAGCGGCTATTCCTCACGCACCTACAACCTAACGCTTCAATACAGCCTAAATATTTGTCATTTAACTTTTTAAAGGTATTACATTGTATATATATGGCATAAACACAACCACACACGATGTTTTAATCTGATTAGGCTAATCTCCTGTAGGCGTGAGCACATTCATCCTAAATATAATTCCATCATTCTCAAAATGGCTTTACATTAACCAGGTTTACATCCAACCCTTGTATGCGAGTAAAGTAGTCCTACATGTCGGATAAAACATGTCACGACATCATGGCAAAGCATACCATTTATTAGGCTAGATTAAATCAAGTATGATTAACTTCACATGGGTAGTGAATGTGCACAATGATGAGCTTGATGCTCCTTTCAATAAATAACGAGGGTCTTATTCTGGTGACCTGATGATCTATGCTTTGCTGGCATTTGACAAATAAAAATAATCTCACACTTTTGTCCATAATAAATCCTCATCATGCAGCATATACCCGTACTGTATCTGCGAGCTGTTGGCTAGAGCGCATGCGCCAATAGGTTACCAGACTGTGCACCTATTTAAAATTTAAAAAATTCGGTGCATGGGAATTTAACCGGATTTTTTATGTGCACTAAGTATTTACACACAATGGAAATACGTCCCGGACTTTATTATGCAATCCTGGTCACTTTTACAAATATTTGTACTGAGTATTTAAACTGTATGTCTTTTTTTTTACTGACAAATCAAATCAATCAGTTAATCAATCCAAACTGTGCACCAAAACAACAGAAAGTTCAACAACATTATGAGATTGTCAATCCAAGCCTTTGATACTGTGTAGGCCTACAAGGTAGGAAGATATGTATTTTTTGGGGGCGGGGGCAAAGTCGATATCCACGTTTGTAAATTCGAACTGCCTAGTTAAAAAAGGTTACATTAAAAAAAAATGTAACTGTCCCTTAGGGTTGGGGTTACAGCATCAAACGTCACCCGCCCCCATCACCCCCGTCCCACCAAATCCCCCACCTCTCCCCAATTTGGCGCGTCTGCGACCACCCAAATCAGCCAACCAGACTTGCGCAGTCCCCGGGTCTGGGGCTCCGTCTGAGAATGGGGAGGAGTGTCTGAGGACTCGTCAAGGTAGCAGAGGGAAGCGCCTCTGTCCCTTTGTCATGCTAATCCAAGGCAGAGGAGTTCCGTCCATCACCAACGCTCAACAGTTTGAATGGGACAGCACACAAAGGTTAGTTGTCGTCCTCGAAACAAAAACATCTCAGACGTTTTCAAAAGTTGCTCCAGAGAACATGCGTGTCTGTTTCACCATTCTCCCTCCTCATCCTGCAGGATAATAACTTTTTTTAACCAGTCAGTAATTTTTCGCGAACTCCAGTTTGGATTCATTGTTCAATTGTAGGCTATCTGTGGTTTTATTTGGTTATGTCCAGTTTGTCAAAAAGTTGCGCGCAAAATAGTCAATGTTCTTATTTTATTTTAAAGCCATTGAAATACTCGAAGTGCATTTTGTAGGATATGCCGCACACCTTTTAGGGCACTGTTTAAACTTTAGCGGGTTTAAAGGGTCTCGTGAGTGGCTTAGCGGTCTAAGGCACTGCATCTCAGTGTTAGAGGCGTCACTGGTTTGATTCCAGGCTGTATCATCATCCGGCTGTGATTTGGAGTCCCATAAGGTTGCGCACAATTGGCCCTGCGACGTCAGGGGTAGGCCGTCATTGTAAATCAGATTTTGTTCTTAACTGTCTTGCCTTTATTTAATTAACAAAGGTTAATTAAATAAATCAAAATATAGCTGTATTGACAAGAGTGCGCTTTTCTTAATACTTTTCAAATGGCTGCACCGTTTCGCCGAAGTGGTTTGATACTCCCTGCAAGTTTTCCCCGAAGTGGTTTGGTACTCATTGCACGTTTCCCCGAAGTGGGTTGGTACTCCTTGGGGAAAAATAAACAATAATAGCAATAGTCCTACTTATTTATAAGAATTATGTAAATTGATCACTCTTGTTTTTTTATGTGATTGGGAAGTAGCATAGCGGCAAGAAGAGGTCAAGCGGCCTGCGCATTGGTCCCTAATCAGAAGTCGAGCGGCCTGTGCATTGGTCCCTAATCAGAAGTCGAGCGGCCTGTGCATTGGTCCCGAATCAGAAGTCAAGCGGTACATGCATTGTTGGTCCCTAATCAGAAGTCGAGCGGCCTGCGCATTGGTCCCGAATCAGAAGTCAAGCGGTACATGCATTGTTGGTCCCTAATCAGAAGTCGAGCGGCCTGCGCATTGGTCCCGAATCAGAAGTCAAGCGGTACATGCATTGTTGGTCCCTAATCAGAAGTCGAGCGGCCTGTGCATTGGTCCCGAATCAGAAGTCAAGCGGTACATGCATTGTTGGTCCCTAATCAGAAGTCGAGCGGCCTGCGCATTGGTCCGTAATTTTTACATCTTTGCTCCAAAATAACCATGTCATTAGCGGTCATTATGTGGTTACTTAATTAGACAAAAAGGGATAGGCTACTATTCTCAGAAGGGGCTGTAGTAGACAGATTATTAATAGAGGATTAAGTTGTTGCGAAAATGTTTTATTAGAACAACTTATTACAGGTCTAATCAGTTAGTAATATACAGCCTACTATATAATTTCACAAAGTAACCGTAGTTCCAGTGGAAGGCTAGTCATATAACACACACACACACACACACACACACACACACACACACACACACACACACACACACACACACACACACACACACACACACACACACACACACACACACACACACACACACACACACACACACACACACACACACACACACACACACACATTGAGTGGAACCCAAAACAAATCCTCTGTCTGGTATTTGCTCTGCCTTGCTGCCCTGCTGTCTGTGTGATACTTTAACCCCCCCCCCCCTACACACTTCTCATATGAGGGGGAAAGCTGTTTCAGGTGGCCAGAGCAGGGTGAACTAACTAATGCTGATGGATTGTATGTAGCTGACTGTGTAAAAGGATACCCCACTTCCTGAAGAACCATCAGCCTGGCGGAGCAGGAAACCTTGGATTATCAGACCCAGAAGACTCCGGCCCTGAAGTGTGTGTGTGTGTGTGTGTGTGTGTGTGTGTGTGTGTGTGTGTGTGTGTGTGTGTGTGTGTGTGTGTGTGTGTGTGTGTGTGTGTGTGTGTGTGTGTGTGTGTGTGTGTGTGTGTGTGTGTGTGTGTGTGCGCGTTTGGGGGGAGGGAGTTGTACACCTCTGTCATAGCCCCAGTCACACAGAGAGTAAATATTGCTGAAATCATCTCAGTGTAGAAGACAGCCCGGATCAATGACATAGATAAAAGAGAAATGGAATATTGATTCAGGGACACAGAGCAGCCTTCTCAGTCGTCATTTATTTGTCCACAAAAGTGAGGAGAATTTTGTTTCCATCTCAGATACCATTAATATTGGAGGCTGAATTCTTTTCCTAGGATCTGTTTTCCTACTCTGTACGGTTTCCTCATTTAGCTCCTCGGCTCCAGACAGTATGGTTTAGAGAACAGAGGCTATCTGTAATGTTCTCCATATGCTGCCTGGACTGAGGCATCGTGACAATGTCTTACACTACTGTCCTCTGCATTAAACAATGTGTTTTACTTGGACGTCGATGTAATTGGAGAAAACTCAGTAAAGCCCTTTACTCCAAGGTAGAAACATTCTGTTGTGTGTGTGTGTGTGGCTGTGTTCAAAATACTCTACAAAGTGCTCTGTTGAATGTGTGTGTATTTGTGAGAGAGTCAGTTCTGACTGTTGTTTATCCAGGATTCACACTCTGTCTGGGTAAATCCTACTTCTTCCGCTTTAACCACCCTGAGGAGGCCAGACGTATGAAGAGCATGCTGCCCCAGAAGAGTCCTGTCGCCACTATGGGCTACAGCTCAGGTAGGGACCGATCTCTCTCTCGCACAACCCTGAAGACTACACTCTTACCGCTATTTCTCTACATTTCCCAATCCTACTGCTATTCTCCCCTGTCTATCCCTTTTCCCCTGCATGAGGAACCTCCAGAAGTGCCACGGTGTTACTGTGATGGCTGTGTGGTAAGGAAGTGGTTCTCAGAGTTCAGAATGTATTCGTTCTCTCTCTATCGCTCTATCTGTATCTTTGTCTGCTGGGGGCAAGGGTCATGCTCTGGCTCTGCTTGACTCTACTCTGCTTTACTCAAGTCTGACGGTTATACTCTTCAGCTAAGCGATTATGTACACAGCCAAAGACCTTGGGTCAAACTGCCCATGTAAGGTATAAATTAATGGAAGTCCACCCCATTCTCCCCTGTCCGGTGTGAGTTTATCCACTGAGAGAACAAATGACAGCATGTCAGCACAGATAAACAGAGCCTGAGGTCAGCCAGCCCAGGTGGTCTCTAGGCAGAAACCCTGCACTGCATACTGGGCCGCGGGTGCCGGGTCAGTGGGAGGAAGGGGCGTGCTGACAGAGGTGATTCCTCAGGGTCCAGGCTCTCCCTCAGTGCCAGAAGTACAAAGGCATTCTGGCCCGTCTCACTCCGCCAGCATTCTTCCATTTTTAGAAGAAGCTTTCCTTACCCACAGACTATGTTTGTTTTGGGCCCAGAAGCGTCTGAGGGATGTTCTTCGCTGGTTTCTCCCTCCTTAGTCAGCATACTACAGGGGCTGATCACTGTTTAGTTATTAGATCCCACTCATGCTGGTTGCCTCAGTCTCATTCAGCTTATAGGTGTTAGGCTTGAGTATAGGGTGTGTTTTACTGTGCTCCAAGACAGGATCATATATACACATTAATGAGAGTTTGGTTTCTATGCATCTGATGTTTCCACAGAATGTGTAAAGACTGAGCACAGCAATGGTGGCTCAGTGGGTGGCACCATGATGAGAGGCTCCCGATCGAAGGCGGAGCTGCAGGACCTGATGGAGACTCTGCAGCGCCGGAAGAGTGCTCTAGAGGCTAGCCTGAGGGCCAGTGCAGAATCTACCCGTACCTACCTCAGCCTGCCCCCTCCCAGCCCCCTGTCCCCCACGCCCCCCCAGGAGTGCAGAGCGCCCCCCCTCCTCCAGAGGCCTCCCCTACATAACCAGTAGTAGCATGCCCCCCCTCCCCTCGCCAGGGTGAGCGTCCTCTCAGCCCCAAACCGCCATACACCCGCTCACGCCACCAATCACAGGACAGCCTGCTCCTCTCTAGCTCCTCTGACAGGCATTGCCCAAATGTAGCCAGTTCTCTCCTATCCATGTGGAATGGTTCCTCTTCCTATGGGGAGCCTGCACACAGTCCTCCTCAGGGCCACAGTGGGGCGGCCAGCATGCCCTCCAGCCCTCGCCTAGGTCGCAGGTTCTATGCCCAGGGCCGGAACGGGGACAATGGTATGGACTCTGCGCCACGTCAGAGGAAGTACTCTACAGGGTCACTCAACGGCCTGGGCTCTACCCACAGCCGCTCTCTACCCCGCCTCCACCGGTCGGCAGACTCCACAGCCCTGTCCCTGCCCCCACGCCGCTCCATGGGCTCCCACAGAGGGGAGAAGGGTTCTGTGTCCCTGTCCTCCAAAACGAGGAGCAGCCTGTCTCCTCTGGAGCGGCCGCCAGACGTAACAGTGCTAGCAACAGCCAGCGTACCGGGTACTCCCCGCAGGGCCAGCCTGGCCTCTCTGGCCTCGCTGGGCTGTGAACTGGAGCATGGGGGCCTGCGGGGCTCCTCACCCTGCCTGGACCTGGGCTTGGGGGAGAGGAGGCAGTCCTTTGGGAAGGGTGGGCTGGGGCTGAGATCAAGAAGAGGCAGCATCAGCTCTCTGAATGGGAAGGAGGAGCTTACAGACTACCACAAGCACCAGAGAGACGAGAGGCTCAGAGAACAGGAGGTGCAGAGACTGGTGAGATAAACACAGCCTTAGATCAATCATTTTACTTGTTGTCTAATGCACTCTATTCATTATTATTAAACCTTTTTTATTATGATGTCATTATTATTATTATTATCCTGCCTTTATTCTTCAGTCTAGAGTCTACTACTCAGCCGGCTCTGATTGTGTGACTTCGACACCTGGTTTCATTCTGCTAGTTTGTCTGGGCCCGTCTCTTTACTAGGGACTGTTATGAATACATGAAAGTGCTTATAGTGCTTTGATTTCAGCTTTTATTTCTTGAGAAGGCTAATTGGATGTTCTGGCTAGTTGTCATCATGTTTCATTGACTGAACACACTCTCACACTCCTGCTGTAAAGAGATGGAACACACGGAGCGGTGCGCCATGAACCAGTTGGTCAGACTGTTGGTCAGACTGTTGGTCAGACTGTTGGTCAGACTGTTGGTCAGACTGTTGGTCAGACTGGTTAAGACTCATTTGAACTTTGTGTTCCTCAGAAAATCACTTGATTACATTTGAAATGTGGTTTCTCTGGTTTTATTGTGTTTATAGTAGTTTATAGGTTGTTTGATTGGGCTTTTGGGTGATGACATGATCCCATTGTGTTGACAGAAGACTGTAAATAAATGAAAGTACCCATCTATGAAACAATTGGATCCCAATAACACAGTCTGAGTCTACCGAGTAGTACATTGGCAATAATATGTGACTGTGTTAACCACTGGTCCTCTACCTGTAATGTGTGACTGTGTTAATCACTGGTCCTCTCTCTGTAATGTGTGACTGTGTTAATCACTGGTCCTCTCCCTGTAATGTGTGACTGTGTTAACCACTGGTCCTCTACCTGTAATGTGTGACTGTGTTAATCACTGGTCCTCTCCCTGTAATGTGTGACTGTGTTAACAACTAGTCCTCTCTCTGTAATGTGTGACTGTGTTAATCACTGGTCCTCTCCCTGTAATGTGTGACTGTGTTAATCACTGGTCCTCTCCCTGTAATGTGTGACTGTGTTAATTACTGGTCCTCTCCCTGTAATGTGTGACTGTGTTAACCACTGGTCCTCTACCTGTAATGTGTGACTGTGTTAATCACTGGTCCTCTCCCTGTAATGTCTGACTGTGTTAATCACTGGTCCTCTCCCTGTAATGTGTGACTGTGTTAACAACTAGTCCTCTCTCTGTAATGTGTGACTGTGTTAATCACTGGTCCTCTCCCTGTAATGTGTGACTGTGTTAATCACTGGTCCTCTCCCTGTAATGTGTGACTGTGTTAATCACTGGTCCTCTCCCTGTAATGTGTGACTGTGTTAACAACTAGTCCTCTCCCTGTAATGTGTGACTGTGTTAACCACTGGTCTTCTCCCTGTAATGTGTGACTGTGTTAACAACTGGTCCTCTCCCTGTAATGTGTGACTGTGTTAACCACGGGTCCTCTCCCTGTTATGTGTGACTGTGTTAATCACTGGTCCTCTCCCTGTAATGTGTGACTGTGTTAACAACTGGTCCTCTTCCTGTAATGTGTGACTGTGTTAACAACTGGTCCTCTCCCTGTAATGTGTGACTGTGTTAATCACTGGTCCTCTCCCTGTAATGTGTGACTGTGTTAACCACTGGTCCTCTCCCTGTAATGTGTGACTGTGTTAACTGGTCCTCTCCCTGTAATGTGTGACTGTGTTAACCACAGGCCCTCTCCCTGTAATGTGTGACTGTGTTAATCACTGGTCCTCTCCCTGTAATGTGTGACTGTGTTAACCACTGGTCCTCTCCCTGTAATGTGTGACTGTGTTAATTACTGGTCCTCTCCCTGTAATGTGTGACTGTGTTAATCACTGGTCCTCTTCCTGTAATGTGTGACTGTGTTAACAACTGGTCCTCTCCCTGTAACGTGTGACTGTGTTAATCACTGGTCCTCTCCCTGTAATGTGTGACTGTGTTAACCACAGGCCCTCTCCCTGTAATGTTTAGGAGCACCAGCGGCTGGAGACCATCCTGAGCCTGTGTACTGAGCTGGTCCAGGACCAGGGCGGCTCGGCCATCTCCGACCTGCAGAAGATCAACAAGGAGCTGGAGAAGCTGCAGGAGTCTGATGATGAGTCAGTGTTCTCCAACTCCCCCGGCAGCGTCATTGGCACCGCCTCGGAGAACGGCTTTGGCACCAAAGCCCGGGAGTACCAGCTGGCTGAGGTGCGGCAGGTCCGCCAGCGCCGCCACAGTGGGCACAGAGAAGCCAGGGATGCCAGGGCCCAGTCACCTGCTGTCAGCCTGCGCAGCATTGTCCCCTCACCCTCCCCTCACCTCAGAGCCAGGGTAAGTCCTGGTGACATGTCTAACATTGTCTTGAGACCCGAGGTCTTTCATCTCTAACCCTTTCAACATCAAACAAGCACACCATTTTAGACAGCCAAACATGTGGGTGCACACATACTCACAGTAGAACATGAGGGGAAAAGTATGAAATGAAAGAAGGATTTCCCCTTGCCCAAGGGCTTGTTGTTGATAATTACAGGGTTAGGGGGGGATTTATCAAAGCATCTGCATGACACAGTAACTCATTCCGACATAGCTGTGTGTGTTCACCCGTGACAGATTTGGTGTGAATGTAGAGGAAACTATGCAGCGCAGTGAGGGTTGAGGTATCAGTGTTGTTAAAAATATATGGAATTCTTACACACAGAGTACACCTCCAACAGTGCCCCAGTATGTCACGAGGAGCTCAGTCTCTCTGCACCTAACCCCAGTCTCAGTCCCAGAGCCACTGTTACACTTCTAGAGGGGCTGTAAAACTGTGGCATTTTCCACTCTAGATCAGTAATGACTTAATGGTGTGTTTAGTTTTAATGGAGGAGTTCTCTGGGGAATACAGTTACAGCCACTCAGACTTTCTGAGAGGAAGGGGAACAGGAAATGACTTTATCCTCAGTAGAATAACTGTGCTCACTCGTGTGCTGTGTGTAAGATGTTTTGTTAATAATAAAGTACTTATAATACCCGGTACATACTTTGTAGCTGATATGAATATTTATACCATTACAACAGATACTCATACAAGCTTTGTGTATTTGGAAAATAAAATATGTTGGGGCCTACTTTACTACTTTCATCTGGTACCCGACTACAAGATGAGTATTATATTTCATTCCATGTAGAGAATACATTTCCACTATAATTTGTTACAGCTATGTCAGAGTCCCATTAAGTACATTCGTTATTCAACCTTCCAATCCAATCTCTTCTTCCATTTCATATTCCCAAATCCTGGCAGGGGAACAGTGGAGCAGCCAGTCAGATACTTGCCTCTGAAACAGCCAATTAATCCCAGGACTGCTGCCTGCCTGCCACGTGAGGCTCTGACTGCTCTTCAGCAGGACTCCTGAAGGCTTCTAACTGGAGGTGGAGCAGGCAGCAGATATGATAGAGGTTGTGATGTGTCAGATACAGTGTGTGCCCGGATGTGTGTGTATTAGATCAGGGGCTGATGACAGGAGCCGATGTTGACTCTCTGGTGGCAGCAGGGCTCTCTTACTGATAGGAGATCACTGAGCCTTGTGCAGTAGACGCCTTGTGAGACAGTAGAGTATTAACACAGTCCCTGTTCTCCCGAGGGACCTGAATCTCCGCTGCATTGCAGACACATGGAAGGGGCATTACTCCCACTCATTATCGCTGACAGCAATCTGAGGCAGCTCCATCTAACCAATGTACTATTAGCTACAAATCAGAAGGTTGTTAAGAAAACATAAAAACATGTACCATAGCTTTAAATGAGGGGTGATCCTGTAGTGGACATGACATCATCACAGTGTTGACAGTAACACACATTGTGAGTAGATAGCGGGAGGTTTAGGCTGGTTTTCTGTAAAACACTCTGTAACAACTGCTGATGTAAAAAATAGCTTTATACAATACATTTGATTGGTTGATTGATTGATTGCTTGATAGTCTATATTGGTTGATTGATTGATTGATTGATAGTTTGTAGGCCCATGGACTGATGATGGCTCTGTAATATCACCAGGGGCAGGCTACGGAGGACGTGCACCTGAAACAGGAAGTAACACGTATCGAGGAAGAGAGGATCCAGGTGCTGAACAACATAGAGGAGTTGGAGCAGAAGATCAAAGACCTGGACAACCAGATGGAGGAATCCATCCGAGAGGTATGCAGCACAACACAGTACCACACAACACAACATAGCACTACAGAGCACAGCATGGGAGAGTGAATGGAGGGAGCTTCACCCATGCTGTGTGTTATGTGTGTGTGTCAGTGGGTGTTGACATGTGTGTGTTTATGAGTTGGGATACTTTGTGGAGTTAGGAAATGAGTGTTTACAGTGGCTGGGTAATGACAGTAGTGGGGGAGGGGGGATAGTTTTGGTCCATCTGTGTCTGGCTTTGGGGAGCTAACAATACTGATTTTAAGCTGTGTGTGTGTGTGTGTGTGTGTGTGTGTGTGTGTGTGTGTGTGTGTGTGTGTGTGTGTGTGTGTGTGTGTGTGTGTGTGTGTGTGTGTGTGTGTGTGTGGTGCAGATGGAGGTGGAGCGGGCTCTGCTGGAGGGAGAGCAGGACTCTGAGATGGCCCTGCTACATAGGGAGAAGGAGGTACTGGACCAACTCAATGAGAAGATTGGCAGCATTGACAAGACTGTCCTCACAGACAAGTCCCAGGTAACAGCAGCAGACATGTTGTCCATCTCTGTGAGTTGGATGCCATTGCTTTCAGACACAGGGAATGTGAGGTGGAGAGGGGGAGGGAGAGACACACGGTCAGGGTATGTGTGGGAGTTGGGGTTTCAGTGGTGAGGAATCTTCAGTCCAGCCCACGGGTCTGAATACAGTAGGGCAGGCCTTCTTTTCTGCTGCCTCCTTGGTTCCTCCTTTACCTTCACTAACACTCTCTTTCCTTGCTGTCTTTGCTGTGTTGTGGGTGTCAGTGTGTTCTTATGAGCATGCATGTGTGTGCTCTTGTATACGTGTGTGCTTGTGTGTCCCCACTGCTGTGCAGCACAAAGCCCTGCTCGATGTTGAGGGTTAAGGTAGAGTGGTTGGAGGAGCTTGTCTCTGACCAGAGGACCCAGCTGGACACCTGTCCCGAGGCGCTAACTTCTAACTGGTCCCTCATGCTCATCAGTTAGTATGGCTGCCTTTCTTCCACTAAAGTGCTTCTGCTTCCCTCTCTGGCTGCCCCTCTTCCGCCTCTCTGGCTGCCCCTCTTCCGCCTCTCTGGCTGCCCCTCCTCCTCCTCTCTGGCTGCCCCTCCTCCTCCTCCTCCTCCTCCTCCTCCTCTCTGGCTGCCCCTCCTCCTCCTCCTCTCTGGCTGCCCCTCCTCCTCCTCCTCTCTGGCTGCCCCTCCTCCTCCTCCTCTCTGGCTGCCCCTCCTCCTCCTCCTCTCTGGCTGCCCCTCCTCCTCTCTGGCTGCCCCTCCTCCTCCTCCTCTCTGGCTGCCCCTCCTCCTCCTCCTCCTCCTCCTCCTCTGGCTGCCCCTTCTCCTCCTCCTCCTCCTCCTCCTCTCTGGCTGCCCCTCCTCCTTCTCCTCTCTGGCTGCTCCTCCTCCTCCTCTCTGGCTGCTCCTGCTCCTCCTCCTCCTCTCTGGCTGCTCCTCCTCCTCCTCCTCCTCTCTGGATGCCCCTCCTCCCCCTCCTCCTCTCTGGACGCCCCTCCTCCTCCTCCTCCTCTCTGGACGCCCCTCCTCCCTCCTCCTCCTCTCTGGACGCCCCTCCTCCTCCTCCTCTGGACGCCCCCTCCTCCTCCTCCTCCTCTCTGGACGCCCCTCCTCCTACTCCTCCTCCTCCTCTCTGGCTGCCCCTCCTCCTACTCCTCCTCCTCCTCTCTGGCTGCCCCTCCTCCTACTCCTCCTCTCTCCTCCTCTCTGGCTGCCCCTCCTCCTCCTCCTCCTCCTCTCTGGCTAATCCTCCTCCTCCTCCTCCTCCTCTCTGGCTAATCCTCCTCCTCCTCCTCTCTGGCTAACCCTCCTCCTCCTCCTCTCTGGCTAACCCTCCTCCTCCTCCTCCTCTCTGGCTAACCCTCCTCCTCCTCCTCCTCTCTGGCTAACCCTCCTCCTCCTCCTCCTCTCTGGCTAACCCTCCTCCTCCTCCTCCTCTCTCCTCCTCTCTGGCTAACCCTCCTCCTCCTCCTCCTCTCTGGCTAACCCTCCTCCTCCTCCTCCTCTCTGGCTAACCCTCCTCCTCCTCCTCCTCTCTGGCTAACCCTCCTCCTCCTCCTCCTCTCTGGCTAACCCTCCTCCTCCTCCTCCTCTCTGGCTAACCCTCCTCCTCCTCCTCCTCCTCTCCTCCTCCTCTCTGGCTAACCCTCCTCCTCCTCCTCCTCTCTGGCTAACCCTCCTCCTCCTCCTCCTCTCTGGCTAACCCTCCTCCTCCTCCTCCTCTCTGGCTAACCCTCCTCCTCCTCCTCCTCTCTGGCTAACCCTCCTCCTCCTCCTCCTCTCTGGCTAACCCTCCTCCTCCTCCTCTCTGGCTAACCCTCCTCCTCCTCCTCTCTGGCTAACCCTCCTCCTCCTCCTCTCTGGCTAACCCTCCTCCTCCTCCTCTCTGGCTAACCCTCCTCCTCCTCCTCTCTGGCTAACCCTCCTCCTCCTCCTCTCTGGCTAACCCTCCTCCTCCTCCTCTCTGGCTAACCCTCCTCCTCCTCTCCTCTCTGGCTAACCCTCCTCCTCCTCCTCTCTGGCTAACCCTCCTCCTCCTCTCTGGCTAACCCTCCTCCTCCTCTCTGGCTGCCCCTCCTCCTGCCCCTCCTCCTCCTCCTCTCTGGATGCCCCTCCTCCTCCTCCTCCTCTCTGGCTAACCCTCCTCCTCTCTGGCTAACCCTCCTCCTCCTCCTCTCTGGCTAACCCTCTCCTCCTCCTCTCTGGCTAACCCTCTCCTCCTCCTCTCTGGCTAACCCTCCTCCTGCCCCTCCTCCTCCTCCTCCTCTCTGGCTGCCCCTCCTCCTAACTTCCCCCCTACTCCTTGTAATCACCATGGGTTTTCCTTTCTGTTCTGTTTCTGTGGTGCACATAGAGTCCTCCTCTTTGGCCCTTCTCTTCCTTTTATAGATGTCCTCATATTCTCCCTGTCTCACTCAGACAGCTCCCTTCTTGTCCCTGGTTTCACTTGATGGCCTTTCTGTTATGGTTCAGACAGATAGTCAAATCAAATCAAATGTTATTGGTCACATACACATTTTTTGCAGATATTATTGTGAGTGTAGCAAAATGCTTGTGTTCCTAGCTCCAACAGTGCAGTGGTATCTAAAAATGCACAATAATACACACAAATTTAAAAGTAAATTAATCAAATTAAGAAATATATTTGGATGAGCAATGTCGGAGTGGCATTGACTAAAATACAGTACAAAAGCTAGTGACTAGTGTTCCATTATTAAAGTGGCCAGTGATTCCATGGTTATGTATATAGGGCAGCAGCCTCTATGGTGCAGGGCTGAGTAACCAGGTGGTAACCTGGCTAGTGATGGCTATTTTACAGTCTGATGGCATTGAGATAGAAGCTGTATTTCAGTCTCTCAGTCCCAGCTTTGATACACCTGTACTGACCTACGGATGATAGCGAAGTGAACAGGCCGTGGCTCAGGTGGTTGATGTGCTTGATGATCTTTTTGGCCTTCCTGTGGCATCGTGTCCTGGAGGGCAGGCAGTGTGCCCCTGGTGATGCGTTGGGCAGACCGCACCACCCCCGTCAGGAAGTCCAGGACCCACTTGCACAGGGTGGGGTTCAGACCCTATTAGGGTGGTAAGCAAATTGAAGTGGGTTTAGTGTGTCAGGTAAGGTAGAGGTGATATGATCCTTACCTAGCCTCTCAAAACACTTCATGATGACAGAAGTGAGTGATAGTCATTTAGTTAAGTTACCTTTGCTTTCTTGGGTACAGGAAGAATCGTGGACATCTTGAAGCAAGTGGGTACAGCAGACTGGGATAGGGAGAGATTGAATATGTCCGTAAACACTCCAGCCATCTGGTCTGCGCATGCTCTGAGGACGTGGCTAGGGATGCCGTCTGGCCCGGCAGTCTTCCGAGGGTTAATGTTGGCCAGGGAGAAGGAGAGCCCACAGTCCTCGGTAGCGGGCCGTGTCAGTGGCACTGTGTTCTCCTCAAAGCGAGCAAAGAAGCTGTTTAGCTTGTCCGGGAGCAAGACGTTGGTGTCTGCGATGTGGCTGGTTTTCCCTTTGTAATCCGTGATTCTCTGTCGACCCTGCCACGTCCGTCTTGTGTCTGAGCCGTTGAATTGGGACACTTTTTCTCTGGACTGACGTTTTGAATGTTTGATTGCCTTACAGGGGGAATAACTACACTGTTTGTATTCTAACATATTCCCAGTCACCTTGCCATGGTTAAATGCGGTTGTTCACACTTCCAGTTTAGCGTGAATGCTGCCATCTATCCACGGTTTCTGGTTTGGGTAGGTTTTAATAGTCACAGTGGGAATAACATCCTCTATACACTTTCTGATTAACTCAGTCACCATGTCCATGTAATCGCCAATGTTATTCTCAGAGGCTACCTGGAACATATTCCAGTCCGTGTGATCAAACCAATCTTGAAGCATGGATTCCAATTGGTCAGACCAGCAGCAAATATAACTTAGCGCGGGTGCTTCCTGTTTGAGTTTCTGCCTACAGGAAGGGAAGAGCAAAATGGAGTTGTGATCTGATCACTGAAGGGAGGGTGGGGGAAGGCCTTGTAGGCATTTCGAAAGGGGGAGTAGCAGTGGTCCCATCCAAGAATGGAAAGAGCAGTGGCATGAAGTATGTGCAAAGGAGATTGTAGGTTGTTGTTAGCTAGCTAAGGAATTTTATTGGCATTACAGGATAATGGGAGCTCATTATTATGGTCTATTTGTCTGTCTGCTAGTTTGAATCCTCCACACAAGGACCCGCCCAAAGCCAGTGCATTCTGAACCTTAAATGGTGTGTGTGTGTGTCTGCTGTTCGTCAGGATGTTGAGGTGCTGGTGGTGGAGAGGAAGCGTAATGAGGACCTGGAGTTCCAGCAGCTGGAAAGAGCGAGTGGTCAGGACGAGGGGAAGGAGGGTCAGACCCAGCAACTACTCAGAGAGATAGCAGATTACCAGCGTAGTACTGTCACACGCAAGGAGAGACTCCTGACCCTGAAGAAGCAGTCTACACAGATTACTCAGCAGTCTCAGCGAGAGAAGGACAGCTTCCTAAAAGAGAAGAACAACCTGCTCCTGATGCTTCAGAGGGTAAGAAGGTTTTTGTGTACTGGTTATGTTTTGTATCTGTATATCTTGACCGTTGTTTGACTGACAGTCTGTGTGTCTCTAGGAGAGGGAGAACCTGGCTTCTCTGGAGAGGAAGTATGCTGAACTGACTGGAGGGCAGGCCTTCCCAAACAACCCTGTTGCCATGAAGGAGGTATGATGTACTATACACTACTAACAGTGCATATGTCTGGCCAGCAGATGGCAGCGGTCTCTTCTAAGAGCCTCACAGTGCATGACTGAAATGCTTGACGGGTTCCTTTCTGAAAAACCTCCCATTTTCTATGAATAGAAGTCCTGTATCGTTTCCATGTTTCTTTTTATTTTGCATTCAAAAAATGTTTTATGCATTCTATTCCAACATACAGGTACTGCAGGGATTGTTATTGAAAGATAAGACACATAAACAAAGGCAACAAATACATACAAGAAAAAACAACAACAAAACATTTAAAATAAACAAAAAATGCCACTAGCAAGACACACCACACCCCGAGTGGGTTGGGTTGTGTACATACTTTGAAGGAATCAGTTAATATATACATGTAGAGTCCATAAAGAGTAAGGGATAATTGATCAGACACAATCTCTAGTCCCACTGAATCTCCATGTTCACAGTTAGTAATGACCACATGTCCACAAATGTATCTTGCTTTAATCTTAATCTAAATGTTATTTTTTTTGTATATTGTTCTTATAATTGCCACTCTTGCCATTATTCAATTGCCATTCTTCCTGGGACCATCTTAATGCAGAGCTTTTTTTTTTAGCTGCAATGAAAAGTATTTGTAACAAATATCATTTGGATCCAAGAATGGCTAACCTGGGATCTGTGGGTTCTGAAAGAAACAACTTTTTCCCACTGAATTCCCCTCCATGAATTTGCATTGGTAACTTTATGAGCTTCAGAGAATATATCTAACCAAGGCTCTTCACTTATCTCGATGAAGTTCACCTTACCAATTTTGTCTAAGAATCAATGTGTTATCTTGTTTCATGGAGGATAAAGCACTGTATAAGTTAGTTGTCTGGCTAAGTTTTGTTCTATGGCCGTGGGGGTGCATTGTAACCTTATCCAGATTTGGTGTTTGGATAGAAAGCTTCGTACTTGTAGATACCTGAAGAAGTCTGACCTTGGTATATTAAACTCAAAGCTCAGCCTTTCAAATGATTTTTGAGTATCCTTTTCGTGTCATTGATGGACGTATTGAAGTTTCAAATGTGCCAAGTTTCTAAAACCTGTGTCTGATCGTCGTGGCTTAAAACCCTTCATATGTACAATGGGTGAAAACACTGAGATTCCTGTAGTAAGGTTGAAAACTCGCTTGGTCTCTTTCCGTTCTTTTTATGTGGTTCCTGCCCATTTCCCACAACTCACTCAATATATTTTCCTCTGTGAATGGGAGTACGGGCAGAGGGACCAAAGTAAAGACTGACTTTTCTATTTCCAGACATCTGTACCTGCAGCTTCAGACATACTGTCATGGCCCTAAATTGGGTTGCAAGCCAGTAGTGTTTCAGATTGGGGAGTTTACATCCTCCCTGTTTTTTTGTGTGTGGTTTTTTTTTTGTACTTTATATCTGACCCTGGGATGTCGTCCCTACCAGATACATCTGGAGATGAGTTTGTCTAATAGCACAAACAGATTTTGGTTGTCAAATTGGAAGTGTTTGAAAAGGGAACAATAATCTAGGTAATACGTTCATTCTTATTGATTCTACCCTTCCCAATAGGGTGAGGGGCAACACAGACCAGCAGTCCAGATCTCCTTTGATTCTATCTATCAGCTTGGTGTAGTTGGCTTTGTATAAGTTATCCAGATCAGCAGCTATAGTTTTTCCTAGATATGTGGTAGCTTCATTTGACAACTTAAAAGAGAACAATGTTTTTATATAGCAGGTGATATGTGTATTAAAGGCCAGTGCTCCGTTTTATTAACATTCATATTGTGGAGTAACCGCCACATTGATTCTGGAGTAACCGCCACATTGATTCTGGAGTAACCGCCACATTGATTCTGGAGTAACCGCCACATTGATTCTGGAGTAACCGCCACATTGATTCTGGAGTAACCGCCACATTGATTCTGGAGTAACCGCCACATTGATTCTGGAGTAACCGCCACATTGATTCTGGAGTAACCGCCACATTGATTCTGGAGTAACCGCCACATTGATTGATTTAAGACGTTCTATTAGCTTTGGGACAGACTTCACAGGGTCAGACATAGCAGACCTATACTACAACATCGTCAGCGTACAATGATATTTCATGTGTTTCATCCACAACCTTTATTCCTTTAACATGTTGATGTATCTGTTCTGGTCTGTGCAGCACTTCCGCTTTCTAGAGGAGAGGAGGCGGGGCAGTAAGGAGAACACCTCCCACCTCAATGACACTCTGCCACGTAAGAAGAGCCAGCAGGCCCTCAGTCACTACAGCAGCTCCACCCTGGGCCGCAGCCTGTCCCCTAAGGTGAGCATGGAGGACCAACCTCCCCTCCCTGGTCCGCAGCCTGTCCCCTAAGGTGAGCATGCAGGACCAACCTCCCCTCCCTGGTCCGCAGCCTGTCCCCTATGGTGAGCATAAGCGACCAACCTCTTCCTGGGGGCAGCCTGTCCCCTAAGGTGAGCATTTGGGGAACCAGATAAACCTCTCCTCCTTGGGGCGTACTGTGCAGAGGACAACCACAGGGGTTAGATCAGCAGTGCACAACTCTAGTCCGTCAGGACCTTCATTTCTCTAATTTAATCATTAATTGATAATGCCATTGAATCCCAGAGTCCCCGCATCTGATTACTGGAGCATTGGGTTAGAGAGACACTTACCAGGTCATCTCACTCTCTGTTATGTCTGTCTGTCTACTCTGCAGTCCCACCTGCCTCTTTCCCAGAGCTCCAGCTGTGGTAGTATCATCCCCCGGGGCCTCTCTATCTCTCCCAGAGTTCTGGAAACTCGACGCCTGCTCAAGGGTGAGCAAAACCAGTTTTTTGTTTTGTGAACTTGTGTGCATGTCTGGGCATACTTCAATTTGTATTTTGTTTTTATGATGCCTCTAATGACCTATTGTCTAGAAGTTCAATATTGTGTTGTCCGTAGCTTATGGCTGCCTACACCATAACCCCACCACCACCATGGGGCACTCTGTTCACAACGTTGACATCAGCAAACTACTCACCCACACGACGCCATACATTCTGTCTGCCAATTGCCCACTACAGTTGAAACCGGGATTAATCCGGGAAGAGCACACTTCTCCAGTGTGCCAGTGGCCATCATAGGTGAGCATTTTCCCACTGAAGTTAGTTACGACGCCGAACTGCAGTCAGGTCAAGACCCTGGTGAGGATGACGAGCACGCAGATGAGCTTCCCTGAGACGGTTTCTGACAGTTTGTGCAGAAATTCTTCGCTTGTGCAAACCTACAGTTTCATCAGCTGTCCTGGTGGCTGGTTTAAGATGATCCCGCAAGTGAAGAAACCAAATGTGAGGGTCCTGGGCTGACATGGTTGCACATGGTCTGTAGTTATCGGGCCAAATTCTCTAAAATGACATCGGAGGTGGCTCATGGTAGAGACATGAACGTTACATTCCTTCAGTCAGCATGCCAATTGCACTCTCCCTCAAATCTTGAGACATCTGTGGCATTGTGTTGTGTGACAACTGCACATTTTAGAGTGGCCAGCACAAGATGCACCTGTGTAATGATCATGCTGTTTCATGATATGCCACACCTGTCAGGTGGATGGATTATCTTGGCAATGGAGAAATACTAACAGGGATGTAAACACATTTGTGCACAACATTTTAGAGAAATAAGCTTTTTGTACATATGGAACATTTCTGGGATCTTTTATTTCAACTCATGAAACATGGGACCAACACTTAACATGTTGCGTTTAAATTTTTGTTCAGGTTTGTAACACCATCTCATTATCTCTCTGTCTCTCTCTCTAGCTTTTCTCTAATCATTCATGGATTCCCTGCCTCTCTCCGTACCTGCTGCCTGTTTCTCACGGCATGTTAGCTACATTCTGCAGAGATAGACATTCATAGCTTTTCATTTCTTGAGTGGTCACTATTGCATGTCAATCTGTTAGTTAACATGAACTGCCACAGGGCATCTTTCCCCCGGTGTCCATTAGCATCGGCCTGAGCAGGAAAGACATGTTCAGCTATACTCTGATAGTATCTCAAGCAGAAGTAACTAGAGCCTTTGGGAACAGGTGTGAGGGGGTTGAATGACCATGCCCATTTCAGTGTTGGAGGGGAATATACTATTTGTGCATCTGCAATGCCCTCTGACCAACTGCAAATAAGTTGGGACAGTTAACCAGCAACAAACATTTTAAAATGTTTAATCTAATCTGATAAAATGCTTAATAAAGAGTATGTCTGTATGTGTGTTCATCTGTCTCTCAGCAGGCAATAGCCACCTGTACATGAGTGAGAACAGACAGAGACTGGTTGACCTGTGTAGCAGGACCGTGTCTGAGTCCAATGTCTTCCTGGACCCCTTCCACTACGCAGACAATGGCCATGGCTTTGACACACGCAGTATGGACAGCTCGGACAGCATGGAGACCAGCATCTCTGCCTGCTCCCCAGACAACATCTCCAGGTGATAGAGAGAACTGTAGGACCATTGTTCAAGTAGCACAATGATTCAAGAAGGCCCACTGTGAAGCTGAGTGAAGCGTTCAGGCGTGAAGCTGAGTGAAGCGTTCAGGCGTGAAGCTGAGTGAAGCGTTCAGGCGTGAAGCTGAGTGAAGCGTTCAGGCGTGAAGCTGAGTGAAGCGTTCAGGCGTGAAGCGATCAGGTGTGAAGGGATCAGGCGTGAAGCTGTGTGAAGCGATCAGGTGTGAAGCTGAGTGAAGCGTTCAGGCGTGAAGCGATCAGGTGTGAAGGGATCAGGCGTGAAGCTGAGTGAAGCGATCAGGCGTGAAGGTATCAGGCGTGAAGCTGAGTGAAGCGTTCAGGCGTAAAGTGATCAGGCGTGAAGCTGAGTGAAGCGTTCAGGCATGAAGCGATCAGGCGTGAAGCTGAGTGAAGCGTTCAGGCATGAAGCGATCAGGCGTGAAGCTGAGTGAAGCGTTCAGGCGTGAAGCTGAGTGAAGCGTTCAGGCGTGAAGCTGAGTGAAGCGTTCAGGCGTGAAGCTGAGTGAAGCGATCAGGCGTGAAGCTGAGTGAAGCGATCAGGCGTGAAGCTGAGTGAAGCGATCAGGCGTGAAGCTGAGTGAAGCGTTCAGGCGTGAAGCTGAGTGAAGCGTTCAGGCGTGAAGCTGAGTGAAGCGTTCTGGCGTGAAGCTGAGTGAAGCGTTCTGGCGTGAAGCTGAGTGAAGCGATCAGGCGTGAAGCTGAGTGAAGCGATCAGGCGTGAAGCTGAGTGAAGCGATCAGGCGTGAAGCTGAGTGAAGCGATCAGGCGTGAAGCTGAGTGAAGCGATCAGGCGTGAAGCTGAGTGAAGCGATCAGGCGTGAAGCTGAGTGAAGCGTTCAGGCATGAAGCGATCAGGCGTGAAGCTGAGTAAAGCGTTCAGGCGTGAAGCGATCAGGTGTGAAGCGTTCAGGCGTGAAGCTGAGTGAAGCGTTCAGGCGTGAAGCTGAGTGAAGCGATCAGGCGTGAAGCTGAGTGAAGCGTTCAGGCATGAAGCGATCAGGTGTGAAGCGTTCAGGCGTGAAGCTGAGTGAAGCGTTCAGGCATGAGCGATCAGGTGTGAAGCGTTCAGGCGTGAAGCTGAGTGAAGCGATCAGGCGTGAAGCTGAGTGAAGCGATCAGGCGTGAAGCTGAGTGGGCGATCAGGCGTGAGCTGAGGGAGGCATGGGATCAGGCGTGAAGCTGAGTGCGTTCAGGCGTGAAGTGATCAGGTGTACGTTCAGGCGTGAAGCTGAGTGGTTTCAGGCGTGAAGCTGAGTGAAGCCAGGCGTGAAGCTGAGTGAAGCGTTCAGGCATGAAGCGATCAGGTGTGACTGTTACTGAGTGAAGCGTTCAGGCATGAGCGATCAGGTGTGAAGCGTTCAGGCGTGAAGCTGAGTGAAGTAAAGTTCAGGCATGAAGTTGTTCAGGCATGAAGCGATCAGGTGTGAAGCGTTCAGGCGTGAAGCTGAGTGAAGCGTTCAGGCATGAAGCGATCAGGTGTGAAGCGTTCAGGCGTGAAGCTGAGTGAAACATGCAGGAGTGAGGCAGGGTGAGAGCCCCAGTTGGTGGGCTGACCAGCAGGGACTGGGATGGCTGAGGCTGGTGCAGAAGTGTCAGGTTACACACAGCTGTGGTTTCAGTGAAGGGGCCCAGCCACAGCGGAGATCCAGCCCATCAGTACTGTTACTGTGTCGCTGGGATAGTGCCAAGAGGCTGAATCTGATGTGAGTAAAGAGCTTGGTTGTTGGTGCTTGGTTGTCTGTTGTAGAGAAGAGGCTGTGTTTGTTTAAACCAAACGTATCCTTTTTGGATCCTTTGTTGTTACAACGTGTGTGTTATTGTTTTTAATAAAGTACTAGTACTTTGTCAACCATGTTCTTGTCAGAAATAATCAGTTAGATGAAATCAGTTGGACCCTCAGACGAAGTTGACTATGCTCGTTGGTTATGCTTAACAGACACATGGTTCTGCAGACTCTTTTCCATTAGATCTCATGCTCTTCCAAGTGAAACTGTTAGATTCATTCTAAATCTTCAGGATATCCTGTTACAATGGGAAAACCAATGTTTATTTATATATCTCTGCATGTGTCGGCAGGTAGCCTATAAAGAAACACATTTATCAAATCCTCACTCTGAATTGACCAAGATGGACCAGAACATTTACTTGTGGGATCAGAACATTTTATTTTGTTAGTGAGGATGCTGAACGTGTCTTGGGCATATGTTGTCCAGCTGTCTCACACCCAGTTTTATAACCAGAAGAAGTGTTTTTTAATAAGCAGAAGAGATGTGTTTTCTACTTGACTGATTCTGTACACCTCGGATCACCCAGAAAGTTAAAATTGGTTAACTGTGTGAGAGTTAAATAAAGGTTACATTTAAAAAACAAACAAAAAATGTGTGAGTGTGATCTTGGTCAGTCCATGCAGTATATACAGGATGGAAAAATATGAGAGCAAATGTATGGTCTATACATTGTACAGAATGTGATGGTATGACTGGTGCAGAGGTGCAGTGTTTGTTAACTTTATAGTAAGGGCCCTGGTCTGGAATTGAACTCACACTAAATAGGTTCCAGGATGGACAGTCCTATCTCTGGTGGGCGTGTGTACTCTCCTTGCTTTGTTTATGAAACCTTTCTTTCCACAGTGCCAGCACATCCAACGTAGGAAAGATTAAGGAGATGGAACGCTTGTTACGAGAAGCCCAGGCTGACAAGCATCGACTCCTTGAGCACAAGGTAATGAAGCCTTCATAACTAAAACCATCTCTTACCGTTCTTTGTGTGTGTGTGTGTGTTGACCATGCTGTAACTTTCTGTGTGTGGCGTGCATAGGAGCGTGAGATGGAGGTGCGTAAGCAGGCCCTGGAGGAGGAGCGGAGGAGGAGGGAGGACCTGGAGAAGAGACTGCAGGAGGAGACCAGCAGGAGGCAGAAAATGATCGAGAGGGAGGTGAAGTTACGCGAGAAACAGAGGGCACAGGTGAGAGATCCAGAAAGGGATGGGCCAAGATTCATAGTACTAATCATTTCAGATGCATGGTAATTGAATTAGGCCATATCTTTAAAATACTTCAAAGCAACTATGACATTTGAAAGAAAAATGTCTATCAGATCTTTAGCTTTCAGACATGGGCTCAACACAGACCAGACACCTCTGACCCCTGTCCCCAGGCCCGGCCGCTGACACGCTACCTCCCTCAGAGGAAGGATGACTTTGACCTCCATGGTCACATCGAGGCAGCTGGACACAACCCAGACAACTGCTACCACCTGGCCATCACAAATAAAACCTGCAGAGGGTTCCTGGTCAAGATGGGTGGTAAGATCAAGACCTGGAAAAAACGCTGGTTTGTCTTCGACCGGAACCGCAAGACCCTGGCCTACTACGCAGGTACCTTCTACTATCTCCCCCTCTCTTTCTCTCTCCTTCTTCGACTTCTGACATTCTCTCTCTCTTCCCTCTCTCTCTCTCCTCTCTCTCTCTCTCTCTGTCTGTTGCAGCTGTAAATGGTAGCTTAAACAGAGCCTGCAAGAAAAGCAGCGATGACATCATCATCAAGCTATGCTGTTTTACTCTGGAAGAGCTTTGATTCAAGTGGTTTTTGTTTCACCTCCCATAAACATGGTCAGTCCAGTGCTACAGTGTGTGCTCTCTTACAGACAAACATGAGGTCAAGATGAAAGGGGTCATATACTTCCAAGCTATAGAAGAGGTTTACTATGACCATTTAAAGAATGCACACAAGGTATGTGACAAATGGTATACACATTTAAAGTATTGAAGTATCTGTATTTTATGCTAAGAAACACATTTTTTGAAACTATAGTGACATTGCTTTTGTTTTTGCTCTGTCTTTTTCCCCCACCCTCCCTCCCTTCCAGAGCCCCAACCCATGTCTGACGTTTAGTGTGAAGACCCATGACAGGGTGTACTACATGGTGTCTCCCTCCCCTGAGGCTATGCGCATCTGGATGGACGTCATCGTTACAGGGGCGGAGGGATACATGCAATTCATGGTCTAAACCAGTGGCGGCTGGTGATTGGCTGAATGCCCGGGACGCGAGGTGGTTGGAGTTGTCAACAAAGCAGCATGACATATGATGCCAAGTTTTCGAGCTACTGGTAGTTTATTTGAGAAGATTATATAAAGCGATCTGTGCATTTGAACAACCGCATAAATGACCACTGCTGCACATGCTGCCACTGTTTTGAACAGATTAGATTATACTATTTAGAATGAGAAGCAGGTCACGAACGAACAAGAACGTAACAAGCATGCAGATGCAGTAAGTGAAAACACATTATCTAACTGGGGTAATATAGCTAATATACTGTCACAAAGCATGATGCGCTAGCCAGTTCATTCTGAATATTTTCCATATTTCCCGAGTTGGATATTTAGAAGATCCCAGATCCCCAATGAGAAAGTTCTAGCTAGTATATCCCTCTGTCTTTCAACACTTGTTGGATGTAGATGTCAGGTCCCAGGCTCCAATGACTGCTATGTTTATTTATTTACAAGTTAATTACAATTAGATTGTTGCTTTGGCGCCATCTGTACCTGATAGAGCACACATCTGTACCTGATCTGGCGCAAGAGAGCATGCATTTGAGTGCCCCAGGACAGTCCATTAACTTTGTACTGTTATAATTTATGCTAAGAAATCCTGCGATTTCATTGGGGCAGTTCTCCCTCATAGCAAATAGCTGGCAAAACAATATAAGCAATGTTTGCATGGCATATGCACCCGCGAGGGACAGAGTAGTAAGTAACTGAACAGCTGGCTTTTTTTATTTTTAAATAGGAACATGTACACATTTACTGCACTTTTATGAGCATTTAAAACATAATTCATGAATTATATAATATATACTGTATATTTTTTTTATACAAATATTTTTGTTGACCAATCATAATTGGGGCACTGCTACTGGTCTAAACAACCCCCCCATCCTGACCACAGACTCTCAGATGACTAACAAACAGGGAATATACTCTCCTCCAGTCCCATCGGTGCCTCAAAGACAAAACAAGTTGACTGGTCAGGTTAGAGAACCTCTGTGACCCTTCTGGTTATTCGCTTTGTAACCACTTTTATGTCCGTCTTACTTCAGTGAGCCCAGCTCTCTCCTCCTCTTCCAGATTCTGCTGATGTAATGGTCATCTGATACTTCTCAGTCTAGCAGGGAAGGACTTCCTCTGGAGGAGTGTGTGCCCAGTGCCGCTTGTTCATTCGGAAAGGACTTACTCAGACGATTCTGATACTTATCGCTTTATGTTTGGAGAGGAGCCTTTTGGCACCTTAACATGATATTTCAGGACTGTTAATGACCCAGAGTCTATGTCTGAGGTGTATTATGTAGTCGGGCTCACAGTGTACTAGAGATTACTGCCCATTCAGGACAAGATACTACTCTTCCATTGTGGCGTAGTGAGATTACACATCGAATCCTTTAAAGTAGTATATATTATTCAGTAGAATCATAGGATTGAGGCTGCCATTGGATATATTATTATAATACATGCCATTTCACAGACGCTTTTATCCAAAGTGATTTACTGTCATGCATGCATGTATTTTACGTACGGGTAGTCTGGGAATCAACCCCATTACCCTGGCGTTGCAAGGCCCATGCACTACCAATTGAGCTAACGCCTCTACTTCTCTGGGTTGAGAAGAGGACCAGGGCCTGGTTTCCCAAAAGCATCTTAAGGCTCAATGGTTCTAAAGATGAATTTAGCCTTAAGATGCATTTGGGAAACCGGGACCAGATTGATTTAAGGAACACAAGCTGTCCCATCCTTTTCATCATCCAAATTGAGCTGGCTGTTGATTGGTCAACCAAAGCTCTCCCTCTGTTTTCCTTCCAGCTGGACAGTCTCTTTTTTCCCTCAAACACTCCCTCTTTCTCCGGGGCCAAACCCTCCTGAGACTGTCTAGCATCTGCACAGACTGAGAGGACAATATGTCCCTCCAGTGGAAAACCCAAGGTGATGCACACCACCGATGTGTGTCCTTTGTATCCTGCTGTTGCTTAGGAACGTGGAGATAACAGGGGAAACCCTGAAACATCAGGGACTTGAAGGATTTGAAAGTACCTCTCTCAGCATTATGTACCAAAGACGTACCATGTCTGTATTTAATATAGAAATCATGGAAATGGAACCTTGAGGCTCCACAAAGGGCTACTTACCAGGTGTGGAAGGCATTGACTGTGTGTGTGTGTGCCATACAGCTAAAATAAGTTAGCAAAAACATTCCAGGGCACTTCCAGTACTAGTTCAAATTAAATGTTTTAATGGAGCGTGGCATTGAGTTGTGTTTTATGACATGTAGAGTAGTATCATGCTGCCAGTGGATGGGTGCAGCTCCCTACCCGATCAATGGGCTCATTCATTTCTGAAAGATTGAGAAGCGTTGCGTCGTGCCTAAGAACAGCCCTTAGCCGTAGTATATTGGCCATATTTCACAAACCCAGAGGAGCTTATTGCTATTATACACTGGTTACAAACGTAATTAGAGCAGAAAAATTTAACGTTTTGTCATACCCGTGGTATACGGTCTGATGTACCATGGCTTTCGGCCAATCAGAATTCAGGGCTCAAACCACCCAGTTTATAATTTGAGTTATTACACAGTCGCTATAAAACCTGTGCAGTACTTGGATATACTTATTACTTTTTGGGTCACAAATAATGGCACATTAATTTATATTAGTTTAATTTTCTTTGTTTTTTAACAAATATATTCATATTTGTCAGTGGTATGTGCATGTTGAACATACAAATCAGCTATTTGTGTGAAACCAAAGAGCAATGCAATCTGCAGTATTCTAGGGAGATTATATGAAGTCATGGAAAAAAGAAAATGCGATTCTACTTATTTGACCCAGGTATTTTAGCTGATATATTTGTAATTATGACAATGTTCTGATAATTGTAAGATGTAATGATACTGAATTGGCTCCCTCATTCACCATGAAGTCACAGGTAGAACGTAGTAGCAAGGTCCCTGACTGTCAACGAGGTGACTGCGGGAGTGTTATGAAGTGGTGCGTGATGAAGAGGTGACTGCGGGAGTGCACACGAGACCAATTAACTTCTCTGACAGTGTTGAGGAGGTGACCGCAGGTTAGCTCACAGGGAATCTTTCACCGCGTTATGAAGAGGTGACTGACAAGCTGTCTGTGACCAGTTGTCCTTTAAAGGAGGAGCCCCTATGTGCTCAGTCTGTGTGACTACACAATACAGACACACTTTTCAGGTATTTTCCATGTATAAGTTACCAAGGAGACAACTCAACATAACTGCAACACTTTTTTGATGCATTTTAAATATATATTTTGCATTTTTATATGAACAGTGTTATTGTTAATCCTGCATGTTTTTTAAACAAATGTAAGAATAAATCATATATGTTTACTAATTTGTTTCATGTTACTGTTGTTATTCCATTATATTTATACTTTGTCAAGTATTGTATTGAGCGTGTTGCTCTAACAAGGAGCGGAAGTAACACTGAGATCCAACTGCTACAAAGGGAGGCTTACTGGTTATCCTATCAAAAAACACTGACCCCTAGTGGTCTGAATGTTGACTTCGAACACTTCTCTCTTATATGAACAAGTCTTATACGTTGATATATTCTTTCTACAGCTTATTAGCGTACACTTAATATGTTCCCCATGTTGATGCTTATTATGCATTAAGGTTGAACCAACAAATATGAAATGAACTAGGAAACAATTAAATATGTGAAATTGAATTTAACAATAATGTATGTTGATGCTAATATTATGTACAATATTCAATTATGTTTTCATATGATAACAATAGCCAAATATATGTAATATGACATGAACTATTATTTTTAACATTTTCACTCAATCGATTCTAATTAACGTAATAATTATTGGTTGCACTAATTGCACTGTTTGTCTACATAACCTGGTTCAAGCATTCTTGACGGCACTCTGAAGGAGGCGGAGTGATTCCGAGACACTGGTGATTTACCCAATAAACGACTGGGAGTTGATAGATGGAGTGTGCAACTCTCCTTATTTTTAGAGTTTATAGTTTATTCACCGGTAGTCAGCACCTCCACATAAAATCATTTTTCTGAGTGTTGTGCCAGCTCATGTTTTTTTATTCAAATATTGTAACAAGGAAAATCTTCAACATGTATGGACCATAATCATGTTTTGTTGTATTTCATAGATTGTAGTGTAGCCAGTGAGTTATTAAGGTGTTTTATGAAATGCAAAGTGTTCTGCTGCCTTCACACTAGCTAACTGTCTTCACTTGTGAACTAGTGACCTAATTTGCAAACTCCTACATGGCTCAGAGTTTCCATCTGGTGCACACTAATTATTTCTGCTTATCCACATACAGATGATACATTAGAGAATTGGTTGCTTTTTTCACACTTGTGTGTGTGTTTTGGTGGAGATGAACGCTGTGTTTTGGTGGAGATGAACGCTGTGTTTTGGTGGAGACTAACTCTGTGTTTTGGTGGAGATGAACGCTGTGTTTTGGTGGAGACTAACTCTGTGTTTCTTCACAGCACAAACTGGATTAAGAGGCAATATCCATGTTTTACATTTCATATCAACATAATAACCACAATAAAATGGATTATTTCAAATTTGCAGGTACACTTATGATAGCATTATGCAAATCATGAGTGAATGAGGAAATATTTAGAATTATACATCCAAGCATGGTATGATACATATTATTACAGACATCATCCTATTTGTGTGTTCACATGTTGGGGCCCTTATACATACAGTACCTGTCAAAAGTTTGGACACACCTACTCATTCAAGGGTTTTTCTTTACTTTGACTATTTTCTACATTGTATAATAATAATGAAGACATCAAAACTATGAAATAACCCATATGGAATCCTGTAATAACCAAAAAAGTTTTAATCAAATCAAATGTATTTTATTTAGAATTCAAGGCACGCTTAACCAGCATGGCTAACCACAGCATCCTGCAGCGATACGCCATCCCATCTGGTTTGCGCTTAGTGGGACTATCATTTGTTTTTCAACAGGACAATGACCCAACATCCTCCAGGCTGTGTAAGGGCTATTTGACCAAGAAGGAGAATGATGGAGTGCTGCATCAAATGACCTGAACCCAATTGAGATGGTTTGGGATGAGTCGGACCGCAGAGTGAAGGAAAAGCAGCCAACGAGCGTTCAGCATATGTGGGAACTCCTTCAAGACTGTTGGAAAAGCATTCCAGGTGAAGCTCTTATCTCAAAAATTAAGCTCTTATCTCAAAATATAGACACTTCTTTTTGGTTACACATGATTCCATATGTGTTATTTCATAGTGTTGATGTTATCACTATTATTCTACAATGTAGAAAATAGTAAAAAATCAAGAGAAACCCTGGAATGAGTACGTGTGCCCAAACTTTTGACTGGTACTGTCCATCTAGACCACTCCTCCTTACTCTCACAACCCTTTCATTGGTTGACCTAGTGGGGTTGGCATGGAGATACTGTAAATTGAGCATGCTAAATTAGCTTCAAAAGGAGTACATCCTTTCTCTCGGGGCAGACGCAGACGAGCACACACATACACAAACTGTTCTTTGAATTGCTCAAGTGCATTGTGGGGATGGTAAATTGTGTAACATCTGGGGCAGGAGGGTGGTTTAGTTGGTAGAACTACATTGACTAGCTGGTTGAGAATGTAATGAGTCAGCTTTATGTTCCTGTACAGCCGGACAGAATCAGCATGTCTTATACCATACTAAAATACATAGTTTATCATCTAAGTATTCAACATTTAAGCAACATGACAGTAAAACTATGGTAAATAGCAGGCAACAAAGGTTATTGTTCAGTGCATTGTTTACATGTATGTGCTCGGATAGAGACGTATGCACCGTATTGTATAAGCACAACAAGGAATACATCCATCTGCTTCCTGTGTAATTCTCATGGAAAATGTCATCTCCAATTTCAGGAAGCCTTATAATACATGCATAATGAGCGTATCACTGACATTGTAAACCCTCTCTCACCTTTGGTAATGGCTTCCATCTGTCCCAGTGTCATGTATACATACAGTGACTGAAGAGAGAGAGAAACACTACTACAGAGACTCAAGTTAAAGAGACTCAAACTACAGAGACTCAAACCACAGAGACTCAAACTACAGAGACTCAAATTGATCTGTGCTCATTATAATCCCAGATTTTTCTTTGCCCCCATCATAATTTCCAGTGAAAATCCATAATTATCTGTCATGAATGCCTCTATTGTCTCTGTTGCTGATCTCTGACCTCCCTGCTCGACCTAGCTAACACTCTACAGGCTACTCCTTTCTGCCTTACACCATCTCGCTACCAAGCAACCTGCAAGTGTAGACATTCCATGTTCCTATCTATCACATACTCCACTTCATATTATCCTGAACAACTCCACTCGACCCTTTGAAACAACTGTTACTTACACCTAATTCTGTCCCACCCAGCCTCTCTCGTGTCCTGCTTGCCTCATAGATAGATAGAGCCTGGGGAGGATATTGTTCTATTTTCGCAGGGAGAGATGTTTTCACAGTCCTGATGTCTAATTCAGTATCTCATGCTTTTCCTGTGAAACGGCAACTGATCTCTTCTCTGCTCAGGTTCTCTGGCTTTACATAGTGAACAGAGCTGTGTTTGTGCAGCCTGCCTTGTGCTTCATCTATAATTATAAACTGGGTGGTTCGAGCCGTGAATGCTGATTGGCTGACAGCCGCGGGTATGACAAAACATTTATTTTTACTGCTCTAATTACGTTGGTAATCAGTTTATAATAGCAACAAGGCAAATTTGGCCAATATACCACGGCTAAGGGCTGCGTCATGCCTAAGAACAGCCCTTAGCCGTGGTATATTGGTCAAATAAAACACCCTCTCCGGCCTTATTGCTTAAATACCCATCCTTTATTTCTCTCTCATTTTCCTAAAAGACTAGCCGCTGATCACCAGGTCAGTGGGTTTGGAGCATGGCAGAACGCTGCTCTGCCGAGATTGGACCATCCCAGTGCACAGTCATCATTATAATGCCTACATGATATGGTAGCGGGCCAGGAGGTTAATTAAAGGACTGGAAGACTGCCTCTTTCCCATGTTGTCCTCTCTTCGTCCCTCCCCTCCTCTGTTCTAATGGTGTCAGGCCTAACATAATGCCACTGCAGTAGAGACAGTTTTGGGGTGGAATGGTTTGTCACCAGACCATTGATCCCTACCCTCACTGCTGATACTGTCTCTTACTCATGCATACTGTATGAACATACACATACTATTGATTCTCAGGACCCACATTGACATATCCCTCCATGCTGCCTCTACATCCTCAGGACCCACATAGACTTATCCCTCCATGCTGCCTCTACATCCTCAGGACCCACATTGACTTATCCCTCCATGCTGCCTCTACATCCTCAGGACCCACATAGACGTATCCCTCCATGCTGCCTCTACATCCTCAGGACCCACATAGACTTATCCCTCCATGCTGCCTCTACATCCTCAGGACCCACATAGACGTATCCCTCCATGCTGCCTCTACATCCTCAGGACCCACATAGACTTATCCCTCCATGCTGCCTCTACATCCTCAGGACCCACATAGACATATCCCTCCATGCTGCCTCTACATCCTCAGGACCCACATAGACTTATCCCTCCATACTGCCTCTACATCCTCAGGACCCACATTGACTTATCCCTCCATGCTGTCTCTACATCCTCAGGACCCACATAGACTTATCCCTCCATGCTGCCTCTACATCCTCAGGACCCACATAGACTTATCCCTCCATGCTGCCTCTACATCCTCAGGACCCATATAGACTTATCCCTCCATGATGCTTCTACATCCTCAGGACCCACATAGACTTATCCGTCCATGATGCTTCTACATCCTAAGATGCATCCACACATGAAATGAAGTTACACAATGTGTCATTTATCTCAGCTTAAGATAGGAATAGCAATTCCTTAGGTATGTAATGTGAGAGATAGACACCGAGGGTTGAAGAGTGTGTATGCAAATCCTTATGCCATCTGTTAAAATAAAGCTGACACATTTATCTCCATCAGCTAACTGCATCGTTTGTGCACATATCCCTACGCTATCTATTCAGATGAAGAAGCTTCAGACGCTGTGCTGTTGTTATACAAATACTGCATCAAAGTCACACGTTACTGAAAACAGTAGTTGTGAAATGGATCCTTGACATCACACTCAGAGATATCTAGGGTCATTTTAGGATGATTACGTACAGTGTACTCACATTGTTTTATTGATTAAATAGGAAACATAGATCATGTATAAACACAAATATTGTCCTCATCTGAGCATGACTACCGCTATTTTTATTTATACTTATTTTACCAGGTAATTTGACTGAGAACACATGATCATTTACAGCAACGACCTGGGGAATAGGTATAGATTGGTGGGATTGGTAAAGGGATGCACCCTTCCAACATCTGAAGCGTTCAGCATCTACTCAGTGTAACTCAAACTCCACAGGGTCCGTTATACAGGCTTACCCCCTGTCCAAACCTTCCATAGGGGCCGTCCCATCCATAATGAACTCCATCCAGAGCAACAGTCTTTCCCAAAGTACACAGTGTGATTGATTGTTATTTTTGAGCAGGCAGCAGCTCGGCAGGGTCTGTACAGTTCCACACATTGTAAATAAAAAAACATGGAGAAAAGTAGGAAGAGTCATCTGGCTCATATTGCTGTACATCCAGAGATGTTACAGGATACTGGTTTGTTTGTTGCGTTTCTTCAGAGGTGTGGACCCTCTTGGCACGAAGGCTACAGTATCACTTATCAAAAGAAAAAGCAAACAGGATTTTTAGACAGTAAATCTAAAAAAAGAGGGAGTAACAAAAGATAAAAAGTATTGTAGAAAAAGTAGATTTTTCACTCTGATAGTCAGTAGGAAAAAAGCACCCTTAAGAATATCTCTCTCTTCCATGTGTTGTTGCTTCTGACCTTGGTATGCTACCGTACCGTGTCCCCTTTAATGATACATCCCAAACAAACGTTGTTGTGACCGTCCTCCTCAACCACCCTTTTACCCCAGGTTGAGATTAGCCCTGAACCTTGGCCGAATGCATCTGTCAAGTTGGCACAATACAAGGGAGCCATGGTCATTACTCCGGTTCCCAGGGGAGATGTGTTGTTGTTCTTCAGCCTCAGCCTCCGTGTTAGTGTTGCTCTGAAGCTGTTGTTGGTGTGGATAAGTAAAGAGACTTCAGCGATGTGGGATTTGGGATTTGGGATTTGAGAAAGTCATGAGAAAGTCATGAAGATGAACCAGAGCAAAACAATTATTGGACTGTCTTTGTAAATATACAGGGCAAAGGGTGCCCATGTGATAATGTTAAAATAATGATTATGAGTGAAAGCAACCATTTGGATGTTTAAGTTTGAAGCAGTCTCTTAGCATTATTTTCTGATTTGAGTGCTGGCAGCTGTGGTGGCTGTGAGCTTATTGCCGATCCTGCGGACAGGAACCTTGGACAAAGGTATCTTGGAGCGCGGGAGCTCCTTAGCTCCTTGGGGGACAGGGATATTGCACTGGACTCCCAGCTTGACAGGTATCTTGGAGTCACGTGGTATACCCCTGTAGACTGTGGGTTGCCGGAGCTGGCGACTCTCCTCCGGGCTATGTTTTACAGGGGACAGGCTGGCCTCGACTTCAGCTTCAGCAGAGGAGTTACTAATTGTGTCCTTGCTGACTTCGTGCTGTAAGCTGGGGCGTTGACTCCCCTCTTCCAGCCCTGTAATAGGTGGGTCCCAGCACCCCTTGTGGTCAGTGGGCTGACTCTCACGGAGTGGCAACTTGCCCATCCTGCCTCCACCACAGACAGGGATCTTACTGAGCCCTGCTGCCCTCACTGGGCGCGTCTTCTTCTCTGTGGGGGGGCCCTGGGGGACCATGTGTATTTCATTCTGTGTAACATGACTTTTCTCTTCTCTCTTGGGTGAATTTTTCCAGGCACCCCGCACATCCATGCCGTTTGGACTCGTCATGTCCTCTCCTCTATTCAGAGAGGCCTTGCGCTCACAACCCTTCACCTGAGCAGAGGCAAGGGGTGTATCCTGCAGAGGGAGAGGGGTGAGAACAGGAGAGGGCATAGAGGAAGGGACTGGGGCAGGGGAAGAGACAGGGGTTGTCTTAGACATAGGGACTGGAGTTGTGTTAGGGGCAGGGGTAGGGAAAGGAGGAGTCTTAGACATAGGGACTGGAGTTGTGTTAGGGGCAGGGGGAGCCTTTGAGTCAGCTAGAATTGAAGAGGGGGTTTGTACAGGAGCAGAGCTAGTGACTGAGGCTGGCACTGGAACTGGGATAAAGGGAATTTTAAATGCTGAGCTCAGGACAGCAATAGGATAAAAGGATGTTAGGGAAGGAGGTGTGGTAATGGAATCCAGACATGGGGCAGAACTAATTTTAGGTGGTGGGGTAAAGGTAAAAGTGGCTGGGGTGGTTACAGGAGCTGGCTTGGATGAGGTTACTACTGGAGCTGGCTTGGATGAGGTTACTACTGGAGCAGGAGGGGATGAGATTAATACTGGAGCAGGAGGGGATGAGGTTACTACTGGAGCAGGTGGGAATGAGGTTACTACAGGAGCAGGTGGGAATGAGGTTACTACAGGAGCAGGTGGGGATGAGGTTACTACTGGAGCAGGTGGGAATGAGGTTACTACAGGAGCAGGAGGTGGGGATGAGGTTACCACTGGAGCAGGAGGTGGGGATGAGATTACTACAGGGGGTGGAAGTGGAGATGATGTTACTACAGGTGCTGGAGGTGGGGATGAGGTTACCATTGGAGCAGGAGGTGGGGATGAGGTTACTACAGGTGCTGGAGGTGGGGATGATGTTACTACTGGAGCAGAAGGTGGGGATGATGTTACTACAGGTGCTGGAGGTGGGGATGAGGTTACCATTGGAGCAGGAGGTGGGGATGACGTTACTACTGGAGCAGGTTTGAAAGTAGAGGTAGCAGTGATGCCAATAGGGGTAGGGCTTGGGGTGGATTTTGTTGATGGTGGAGGGGAGGTTTTTGTTTTGGGGCTTGATTTGGTGGTAGGGCTAGTGATAGTTGTGGGCATAGTTGAGGGTTTGGTTGTCACAATAGGGTTAGGTTCAGGTTTTATCGACCAGCTGGTAGGTTCAGGTTTGGTAGTAGGGGCAGAGGAAGGGGTAAGCATTGGGATAGGGGTTGTACTAGCTGAATTAGCAGCAGTAGGAGCAGGGGTTGGTATAGGGGAAGGGGCAGAGGAAGGGGTAAGCATTGGGATAGGGGTTGTACTAGCTGAATTAGCAGCAGTAGGAGCAGGGGTTGGTATAGGGGAAGGGGCAGATTTGGCTGAAAGAGTAGTTGAGGTACTCTCTCCAGCCACAGCTCCCTTGGTCCCAGGTCCGGTTCCGACAGTGGTGCTGGCTTTGCCCCACTCTGCCTCCACTTCAGCAGTGATGTCTCCACATCCGGACAGCGAGTCGAAGCTTATCAGAGAGGAGATGTCTGCAAGCAGCGACCTCAGACGATCCACAGCAGGATCCAACGGTGGTGGGTCAATGGTGGGCAGAGGCGATGCTACATCCTCATTAGATCCAGTGACACTGCATGTAGCCGCTGAGAGAGCCGTTGTCTCTGGTGGGATAGAGGCTGAGCTCTCCTGCACTGTGGGGCTCTTGGAAGAAACAGGGGACCCTTGTCCAGACTCAGGTTCTGGGACATCCAGGCTGTGAGGTGCAGGTCTGGGTGTCAAAGTCATGTCCTCCTTGATGATCTCCATGCTGTTTGTACAGGACGACATGAGGAGAGGGCTCGGAGGGGTATCGGCCTCGTCGCTGGCCTCCTCTCGCTGATTCCATCCCATACTGCCGAAGAGACCTTTCAAGCCGCGACGCTGACGTATGGTTGGCTGAGACTCTGTACGGAACCTGCGGTCTACTCCTCCTTGTCGGCTGCGCTGCAGCTTCATCAGGAAGCTGAGTGATTTGGCGGAGGTGATGGAGGAGATGGAGGGAAGCTCGGCAGAAGGGATGGGGGGATTTCCATCATCACCCAGGGGCTCCGCCTCTGGTTCCTGCTCCTCTCTCTGACTCACCTCTGGTTCTTGCTCCTTCTCCGGCTCCTTGTCCTTCTCCAGCTCCGACTCTGCTGCCACAGAGCCCTTTAATCCGTCCACTGTCTTGCTCCTGGCGATAGGTGACTTGTTGTTCCCCTCGCCTTTGCCACGTATGGAAAAGATGCTGCCTGGCTTGCGCTTCCCAAACAGCTTGAAGGCTTTTCTGATTTTTCCAGGAGGCTGGGGATCGCATGGCGAGGGTTCGCTACTCTCCGACTGTACATCCATTTTGAATCTCTATATTCCTGTCTGCTGTTATCTTCCTACTTCGTGCTCTATTTCTATCACCCACCTATTGCTAACTGAACATTTACCATTATTTTCTCGTACCTTACGCTTTTTCCCGTCGCTGCAGACTGGCTGTGCTTCAATTGCTTGCAGTATGTTTCTCTCTCCTCTCTCTATCCCTCCCTTTGCCTATCTCTCCCCTCCAGCTCTTTCTCCACTATTTCACCCTCACATGCCCCTCCCATCTCCCTATCCCCTCTTTTTCTCTGGCTGCTCCTGCAGGTCTCCATGGCAACTGAGGGGCTGAGCAGCTTTCGTCAGTGATGGAGCAGAGCCAGAGGCTTTCATCATCCCACCCCAGACACCACTCTCATCTTTCTTACTCTTTCTATATTGCTGATAACCCCCCCCTCTCTCTCTATCTCTCTGTCTATTTTTGTTTACAACTCTGTCTGAGTTTCATGTCCCCGGTGTTGTTACGTATGCATTTGACCTGTTTTATGTTGATGTGTGTATGTCTCTGTCTTTGCCTGTAAATGCAGCGTGTCATTCCTGACTTGTTAGGGCTATATTTATTCATTGATTTTAAGAGTGCATGTGGCATGAGTTTGCCTGTAAATGCTCCCTCCCAACACAAATCCTCATTGCCTTGACCTCTCCAACAACTTCAACAAAAATCAAGATCAGGGAGGATGACAAACAAGCCTTTCGTATTAATTACATAAATCCAATTGAATAAAACATGGTTCCATTCCTGACAGATTCATGTCCCACTTATAGGATTTGTGTAAATCTGGAAAGTTAGGATTTGAAGGGAATGTGGAATTTGAGAGCTATTAATGTCATGTTTGTCATTTATTATCATGTCTTGTCCCTGTGCTCCCCATTCTATTCGTTTCCCTCTGCTGGTCTTATTTGGTTCTTTCCCTCCTTCTATCCCTCTCTCTCCCCCTCCCTCTCTCACTCTCTCGCTCTCTCTTCTCTCTATCGTTCCGTTCCTGCTCCCAGCTGTTCCTATTCCCCTAATCATCATTTAGTCTTCCCACACCTGTTCCCGATCCTTTCCCCTGATTAGAGTCCCTATTTATTCCTTTGTGTTCCGTTCCTGTCCCGTCGGTTCTGTTTAGTATTCACCATGCTGTGATTGCGTTTCGCCCTGTCCTGTCGTGTTTTTGCTGTGATTGTGTATCGCCCTGTCCTGTCGTGTTTTTTGCCTTCATCAGATGCTGCGTGTGAGCAGGTGTCTCTGTCAACTACGGCCTGCGCCTACCCGGCGACCTGCAGTCTGTGGCCGCTTCTCCAGTTATTCCCCTCTACAGACTAGAGGATTTCTGTTATTCCCTGTTTGGACTTAAATAAACTCTGTTTCTGTTAAGTCGCTTTTGGGTCCTCTTTCACCTGCATGACAGAAGGAACCGACCAAGGAATGGACCCAGCGACTTCAGACGCTCGTTACACTGCCGTCGAGATCCAAGGAGCCATGCTCGGCAGACACGAGCAGGAATTGTCTGCTGCTCGCCATGCCGTGGAGAACCTGGCCGCTCAGGTTTCCGACCTCTCTGGACAGTTCCAGAGTCTACGTCTCGTGCCACCTGTTACTTCCTGGCCTGCCGAGCCTCCAGAACCTAGGGTTAATAACCCACCTTGCTACTCCGGGCAGCCCACTGAGTGCCGCTCCTTTCTCACGCAGTGTGAGATTGTGTTCTCTCTCCAACCCAACACATACTCTAGAGAGAGAGCTCGGGTTGCTTACGTCATTTCACTTCTTACTGGCCGGGCTCGAGAATGGGGCACAGCTATCTGGGAGGCAAGGGCTGATTGCTCTAACAAGTTCCAGAACTTTAAAGAGGAGATGATTCGGGTTTTTGACCGTTCAGTTTTTGGTAGGGAGGCTTCTAGGGCCCTGGCTTCCTTATGCCAAGGTGAACGGTCCATAACGGATTATTCTATTGAGTTTCGCACTCTTGCTGCCTCTAGTGAGTGGAACGAGCCGAGCGCTGCTCGCTCGTTTTCTGGAGGGACTCCACGCAGTGGTTAAGGATGAGATTCTCTCCCGGGAGGTTCCTTCAGATGTGGACTCTTTGATTGCTCTCGCCATCCGCATAGAACGACGGGTAGATCTTCGTCACCGGGCTCGTGGAAGAGAGCTCGCATCAACGGTGTTTCCCTGCTCCGCATCGCAACCATCTCCCTCCTCTGGCTCAGAGTCTGAGCCCATGCAGCTGGGAGGGATTCGCATCTCGACTAAGGAGAGGGAACGGAGGATCACCAACCGCCTGTGCCTCTATTGCGGAGTTGCTGGACATTTTGTTAATTCATGTCCAGTAAAAGCCAGAGCTCATCTGTAAGCGGAGGGCTACAGGTGAGCGCAACTACTCAAGTCTCTCCATCAAAATCCTGTACTACTTTGTCGGTCCATCTACGCTGGACCGGTTCGGGTGCTACATGTAGTGCCTTGATAGACTCTGGGGCTGAGGGTTGTTTCATGGACGAAGCATGGGTTCGGAAACATGACATTCCTTTCAGAGAGTTAGATAAGCCTACGCCCATGTTCGCCTTAGATGGTAGTCATCTTCCCAGTATCAGATTTGAGACACTACCTTTAACCCTCACAGTATCTGGTAACCACAGTGAGACTATTTCTTTTTTGATTTTTCGTTCACCGTTTACACCTGTTGTTTTGGGTCATCCCTGGCTAGTATGTCATAATCCTTCTATTAATTGGTCTAGTAATTCTATCCTATCCTGGAACGTTTCTTGTCATGTGAAGTGTTTAATGTCTGCCATCCCTCCCGTTTCTTCTGTCCCTACTTCTCAGGAGGAACCTGGCGATTTGACAGGAGTGCCGGAGGAATATCATGATCTGCGCACGGTCTTCAGTCGGTCCCGAGCCAACTCCCTTCCTCCTCACCGGTCGTATGATTGTAGTATTGATCTCCTTCCGGGGACCACTCCTCCTCGAGGTAGACTATACTCTCTGTCGGCTCCCGAACGTAAGGCTCTCGAGGATTATTTGTCTGTGTCTCTTGACGCCGGTACCATAGTGCCTTCTTCTTCTCCGGCCGGGGCGGGGTTCTTTTTTGTTAAGAAGAAGGACGGTTCTCTGCGCCCCTGCGTGGATTATCGAGGGCTGAATGACATAACGGTTAAGAATCGTTATCCGCTTCCCCTTATGTCATCAGCCTTCGAGATTCTGCAGGGAGCCAGGTGCTTTACTAAGTTGGACCTTCGTAACGCTTACCATCTCGTGCGCATCAGAGAGGGGGACGAGTGGAAAACGGCGTTTAACACTCCGTTAGGGCATTTTGAGTACCGGGTTCTGCCGTTCGGTCTCGCCAATGCGCCAGCTGTTTTTCAGGCATTAGTTAATGATGTTCTGAGAGACATGCTGAACATTTTTGTTTTTGTCTATCTTGACGATATCCTGATTTTTTCTCCGTCACTCGAGATTCATGTTCAGCACGTTCGACATTCTACAGCGCCTTTTAGAGAATTGTCTCTACGTAAAGGCTGAGAAGTGCTCTTTTCATGTCTCCTCCGTTACTTTTCTCGGTTCCGTTATTTCCGCTGAAGGCATTCAGATGGATTCCGCTAAGGTCCAAGCTGTCAGTGATTGGCCCGTTCCAAGGTCACGTGTCGAGTTGCAGCGCTTTTTAGGTTTCGCTAATTTCTATCGGCGTTTCATTCGTAATTTCGGTCAAGTTGCTGCCCCTCTCACAGCTCTTACTTCTGTCAAGACGTGTTTTAAGTGGTCCGGTTCCGCCCAGGGAGCTTTTGATCTTCTAAAAGAACGTTTTACGTCCGCTCCTATCCTCGTTACTCCTGACGTCACTAGACAATTCATTGTCGAGGTTGACGCTTCAGAGGTAGGCGTGGGAGCCATTCTATCCCAGCGCTTCCAGTCTGACGATAAGGTTCATCCTTGCGCTTATTTTTCTCATCGCCTGTCGCCATCTGAGCGCAACTATGATGTGGGTAACCGTGAACTGCTCGCCATCCGCTAGCCCTAGGCGAATGGCGACAGTGGTTGGAGGGGGCGACCGTTCCTTTTGTCGTTTGGACAGACCATAAGAACCTTGAGTACATCCGTTCTGCCAAACGACTTAATGCCCGTCAAGCTCGTTGGGCGTTGTTTTTCGCTCGTTTCGAGTTTGTGATTTCTTACCGTCCGGGTAGCAAGAACACCAAGCCTGATGCCTTATCCCGTCTGTTTAGTTCTTCTGTGGCTTCTACTGATCCCGAGGGATTCTTCCTTATGGGCGTGTTGTCGGGTTAACAGTCTGGGGAATTGAAAGACAGGTTAAGCAAGCACTCACGCACACTGCGTCGCCGCGCGCTTGTCCTAGTAACCTCCTTTTCGTTCCTGTTTCCACTCGTCTGGCTGTTCTTCAGTGGGCTCACTCTGCCAAGTTAGCTGGTCATCCCGGTGTTCGAGGCACTCTGCGTCTATTCGCCAGCGCTTTTGGTGGCCGACTCAGGAGCGTGACACGCGCCGTTTCGTGGCTGCTTGTTCGGACTGCGCGCAGACTAAGTCGGGTAACTCTCCTCCTGCCGGTCGTCTCAGACCGCTCCCCATTCCTTCTCGACCATGGTCTCACATTGCCTTAGACTTCATTACCGGTCTGCCTTTGTCTGCGGGGAAGACTGTGATTCTGACGGTTGTCGATAGGTTCTCTAAGGCGGCACATTTCATTCCCCTCGCTAAGCTTCCTTCCGCTAAGGAGACGGCACAAATCATTATTGAGAATGTATTCAGAATTCATGGCCTCCCGTTAGACGCCGTTTCAGACAGAGGCCCGCAATTCACGTCACAGTTTTGGAGGGAGTTCTGTCGTTTGATTGGTGCGTCCGTCAGTCTCTCTTCCGGGTTTCATCCCCAGTCTAACGGTCAAGCAGAGAGGGCCAATCAGACGATTGGTCGCATACTGCAGCCTTTCTTTCAGAAACCCTGCGTCTTGGGCAGAACAGCTCCCTGGGCAGAATACGCTCATTTTCGTCTGCTACCGGGTTATCTCCGTTTCAGAGTAGTCTGGGTTACCAGCCTCCTCTGTTCTCATCCCAGCTTGCCGAGTCCAGCGTTCCCTCCGCTCAAGCGTTTGTCCAACGTTGTGAGCGCACCTGGAGGAGGGTGAGGTCTGCACTTTGCCGTTACAGGGCACAGACGGTGAGAGCCGCCAATAGACGCAGGATTAAGAGTCCAAGGTATTGTTGCGGCCAGAGTGTGGCTTTCCACTCGCAACCTTCCTCTTACGACAGCTTCTCGTAAGTTGACTCCGCGGTTCATTGGTCCGTTCCGTGTCTCCCAGGTCGTCAATCCTGTGCTGTGCGATGTGCGACATCTTCGTCGCGTCCATCCTGTCTTCCATGTCTCCTGTGTTAAGCCCTTTCTTCGCACCCCGTTCGTCTTCCCTCCCCCTCCCGTCCTTGTCGAGACGCACCTATTTACAAGGTACATAAGATCATGGACATGCGTTCTCGGGGACGGGGTCACCAATACTTAGTGGATTGGGAGGGTTACGGTCCTGAGGAGAGGAGTTGGGTTCCGTCTCGGGACGTGCTGGACCGTTCACTCATCGATGATTTCCTCCGTTGCCGCCAGGATTCCTCCTCGAGTGCGCCAGGAGGCGCTGAGTGGGGGGTACTGTCATGTTTGTCATTTATTATCATGTCTTGTCCCTGTGCTCCCCATTCTATTCGTTTCCCTCTGCTGGTCTTATTTGGTTCTTTCCTCCTTCTATCCCTCTCTCTCCCCCTCCCTCTCTCACTCTCTCGCTCTCTCTTCTCTCTATCGTTCCGTTCCTGCTCCCAGCTGTTCCTATTCCCCTAATCATCATTTAGTCTTCCCACACCTGTTCCCGATCCTTTCCCCTGATTAGAGTCCCTATTTATTCCTTTGTGTTCCGTTCCTGTCCCGTCGGTTCCTTGTTTAGTATTCACCATGCTGTGATTGCGTTTCGCCCTGTCCTGTCGTGTTTTTGCTGTGATTGTGTATCGCCCTGTCCTGTCGTGTTTTTTGCCTTCATCAGATGCTGCGTGTGAGCAGGTGTCTCTGTCAACTACGGCCTGCGCCTACCCGAAGCGACCTGCAGTCTGTGGCCGCTTCTCCAGTTATTCCCCTCTACAGACTAGAGGATTTCTGTTATTCCCTGTTTGGACTTAAATAAACTCTGTTTCTGTTAAGTCGCTTTTGGGTCCTCTTTCACCTGCATGACAATTAAAGCTCTAATGTACTTATGTTGCACATTATTGCTGAATAACATAGAGCTCTGTCTGGGCTGAGCATGTAGTCTCTGAGAGGATCTTTCCTTCTATATCGCCTGGAAGCAGAGAACTAATTTTCTCTCACTCTCTCACACAAATGAACATACACACACACACACACACACACACGCGCGCACATACATCTTCTAATGGAATTCATTATGCACTCCACTCAGAGAGCTTGTTGCCATCCTATCCAACACAGTTTCTTGAGTGTGATTCCACCCTCTTCCATCTTCATTATCTCGCCTAATTTTTGCGTCATTCCTCAATTTCTGTTTTTACATGCCTCTCTTCTCCACTCCTTCCCATTTGAGTAATTCAGCAGACACTCTTATCCACAGCGACTTACAGTTAGTGCATTCATCTTATTAAGATAGCTAATTGAGACAACCACATATCAGTCATAGTAAGTACACTTTTCCTCATTAAAGAAGTTATCAGTATAGTTATAGCTAGTAACAAAAGACGAGTGCAAAGATTTTACTCCATCACTCTTCCCTGTCTCCATCTTCCACATCCACCTCTCTACCCCGGTCTCCATCTTTCACATCCACTTCTCTAGCCTGGTCTCCATCTTTCACATCCAACTCTCTATCCTGGTCTCCATCTTTCACATCCACCTCTCTATCCTGGTCTCCATCTTTCACATCCACCTCTCTATCCTGGTCTCCATCTTTCACATCCACCTATCTAGCCTGGTCTCCATCTTTCACATCCACCTCTCTATCCTGGTCTCCATCTTTCACATCCAACTCTCCAACCTGGTCTCCATCTTTCACATCCACCTCTCTAACCTGGTCTCCATCTTTCACATCCACATCTCTAACCCGGTCTCCATCTTTCACATCCACCTCTCTATCCTGGTCTCCATCCTTCACATCCACCCCTCTATCCTGGTCTCCATCTTTCACATCCACCTCTCTATCCTGGTCTCCATCTTTCACATCCACCTCTCTATCCTGGTCTCCATCTTTCACATCCACCTCTCTAACCTGGTCTCCATCTTTCACATCCACCTCTCTAACCTGTCTCCATCTTTCACATCCACCTCTCTAACCTGGTCTCCATCTTTCACACCTTTCTCTCTTCTCTTTTCTGCTTCATTCATTCAGACTTCAAGTACTACTTTCACCAGAACACTTTAGTATCAGGATAAGATAAGACCCAGATGCAGACAGTCTCGAAGTAACAATGTTTATTACAGCAACAGGAGCAAAGGTAAAAGACGGCAGGCAGGCTCAGGGTAAGGTCAGACAGAGGTCGATAATCAAGATACATGGTGCAAATGTACAGGACGGCAGGCAGGGGCAAGCAGAGTGGTCAGGCGGGTGGGCTCAGGGTCAGGACAGGCAAGGGTCAAAAACCAGGAGGACGAGAAAAGAGAGACTGGGGGAAAGCAGGAGCTGATACAAAAATACTGGTTGACTTGACAAACAAGACGAACTGGCAACAGACAAACAGAGAACACAGGTATAAATACACAGGGTGTATTTGGTGCTGCCATGGTGCTGTATCCCCGGATGAAGCGAGGATAGAAGTTGGCGAACCCCAGGAAACGTTCCAGCTGCAACCTGGACGAAGGCTGGGGTCAATCCACCACAGGCCTCACCTTCCCAGGATCCATCTGGAAACTACCAGCTGAGAAGATGTACCCCCAGAAAGAGGATGGTGGAGCGATGGAACTCGCACTTCTCTGCCTTAACAAACAGCTGGTTCTCCAGGAGGCGTTGAAGAACCTGTCGAACATGGAGCACATCTTCTTGGGGGGAGTGGGAGAAGACGAGGATGTCATGAATGTAGATGAAGATGAACCGGAGAGAGGCTGAGTGGGGATGTTCAGCTCAGAAGCCAGAGTAGCATCCAAAAAACTCTCCGTCCCAGAGTCAATGCCGAAAAGATTTAGACTGGTTTCCCCACAGCAGAATGGCATGGACAGGGGTGCGAGCAAGAGAAGAAGGAGTACTCACTCCTACTAATGAGCCTGATCTCTCTAAAGGACAAGAGGACACAGAATTACCAAGAGTCCTTTGACTCTTTGTGTCAATCCTGTATTGCCGTTCCGCTGGAAATAGCCCAGCTCTACCTAGTTGCATAGGCTTGGGAAGCGTTGACACAGCCGTCTTCGGCGACTCTCGGGCAAGGTCAGGAAGCCTCGGGTTCTCTTGGAAATGGGATCGTCGGGGACTTCCGGGATGACTCGGATGCAAGGTGGAATCCCTGGACGTGTGAGCGAATTCACCCATCGATTCTGATGGTCAAAGCGATGAGGGAATCGAGATACGTAGGTAACTCCCGAACAACAAGCTTGTCCTTGACCTCCCCCGAGACGCCTTGCAGGAACATATCTAACAGTGCTTCCTGGTTCCAAGCACTCTCCGCTGCCAACGTGCGGAAATCCACACATAGTCGGCCACACTGCAGGAGTCCTGCCGAAGCTGAATTAGCTTCCGAGCAGTTTCTCTTCCGGAGAACGGGGTGTAAAAAACCTTCAACTATCCCACAAATCCCTCCAGACTAACGCATATGGCCGGCTGCTTCCCATACAGCAGTAGCTCACGTGAGAGCCCTCCCGGACATCCACGTGATGAGATGGATCACTCCAAGATAGCCTGAGGGGAAAGAGGAGGGCTGAAGCTCGAAAATGAGGGCACACTGAGCTAGAAGAAACACCCGACAGATGCTCTACTCTCCATTGAAGAGTTCCGGGGGGGGTAAACGGTGCTTCCGAGAAGGTGGAGTGGTCGATGAGACGGCTCTGCTAACAGCTGGGTTTCTGAGCGGCTATGGGATTATCACCGTGGTAGGCTGCCTCCCAGACAAACTGCGGAATTGCTTCAGCTAACTGTCCAATGCCCGGTCATGGCGTTCAGCCAACTCATTAAATAGTACCCGCAAAACACCAGTCTCAACATCAACAGTGAGGAGGCGACTCCGGGATGCTGGCCTTCTAGGCAGAGTTCCTCTGGCCAGTGTCTGTGTTCTTTGCCCATCTTAATCTTTTATTTTATTGGTCAGTCTGAGATATGTCTTTTTCTTTGCAACTCTGCCTAGAAGGACAGCTTCCCAGAGTCACCTCTTCACTGTTGATGTTGAGACTGGTGTTTTGCAGGTACTATTTAATGAAGCTGCCAGTTGAGGCCTTGTGAGGTGTTTGTTTCTCAAACTAGATACTCTAATGTACTTGTCCTCTTGCTCAGTTGTGCACCAGGGCCTCTCACTCCTCTTTCTATTCTGGTTAGAGCCAGTTTGCGCAGTACTTTGACGGGAGTGGTACACAGCGTTGTATGAGATCTTCAGTTTCTTGGCAATTTCTCACATGTAATAGCCTTAATTTCTCAGAACAAAAACAGACTGACGAGTTTCAGAAGAAAGTTCATGGTTCGGGCCATTTTGAGCCTGTAATCGAACACACAAATGCTGACGCTCCAGATACTCAACAAGTCTAAAGCAGGACAGTGTTATTTCTTCTTTAATAAGCACAGCAGTTTTCAGCTGTGCTAACATAATTGCAAAAGTGTTGTCTAATGATCAATTAGCCTTTTAAAATTATAAACTTGGATTAGCTAACACAACATGCCATTGGAACACAGGAGTGATGGTTGCTGATAATGGGCCTCTGTACGCCTATGTAGATATTCCATAAAAAGAATCTGCCGTTTCAAGCTACATTGGCAATTTACAACATTAACAATGTCTACACTGTATTTCTGATCAATTTGATGTTATTTTAATGGACAAAAAATGTGCTTTCCTTTCAAAGACAAGGACATTTCTAGGCGACCACATACCTTTGAACAGTAGTGTACATACCCCAACCAGAAGCCATGGATTACAGGCAACATTCGCACTGAGCTAAAGGGTAAAGCTGCCGCTTTCAAGGAGCGGGACTCTAACCCGGAAGCTTATAAGAAATCCTGCTAAGCCCTTCGACGAACTATCAAACAGGCAACGCGTCAATACAGGACTAAGATTAAGTCATACTACACTGGCTCTGATGCTCGTCAGATGTGGCAGGGCTTGCAGCTATTACAGACTACAAAGGGAAGCACAGCCGAGAGCTACCCAGTGACACAAGCCTACCAGACGAGCTAAATAACTTCGATGCTCGCTTCGAGGCAAGTAACACTGAAATATGCATGAGAGCACCAGCTGTTCCAGACGACTGTGTGATTACACTCTCCGCAGCCTTTAAACAGGTCAACATTCACAAGGCACCTGGGCCAGACGGATTACCAGGATGTGTACTCCGAGCATGTGCTGACCAACTGGCAAGTGTCTTCACTGACATTTTCAACCTCTCCCTGTCTGAGTCTTTAATACCAACATGTTTCAAGCACACCACCATAGTCCCTGTACCCAAGAACACTAAGGTAACCTACCTAAATTACTACAGACCCGTAGCACTCACGTCTTTAGCCATGAAATGCTTCGAAAGGCTGGTCATGACTCACATCAACACCATTATCCCAGAAACACTAGACCCACTCCAATTTGCATACCAGATCCACAGAACCACAGATAATGCAATCTCTATTGCACTCCACACTGCCCTTTCCCACCTGGACAAAAGGAACACCTATGCGAGAATGCTATTCATTGACTACAGCTCAGTGTTCAACACCATAGTGCCCTCAAAGCTCATCACTAAGCTAAGGACCCTGGGAGTAAACACCTCCCTCTGCAACTGGATCCTGGACTTCCTGACAGGCTGCCCCCTGGTGGTAAGGGTAGGTAACAACACTTCCGACACGCTTTACTTCAACAAGGGGGCCCCTCAGGGGTGTGTGCTCAGTCCCCTCCTGTACTCCCTGTTCACTCATGACAGCACTGCCAGGCACGACACCATCATTACGTTTGCTGATGACACAACAGTGGTAGGCCTGATCACTGACAATGATAAGACAGCATATAGGGAGGAGGTCAGAGACCTGATCATGTGGTGCAAGGACAACAACCTCTCCCTCAATGTGATCAAGACAAAGAAGTTGATTGTAGACTACAGGAAAAGAAGGACCGAGCACGCCCCTATTCTCATAGACGGAGCAGGTTGAGAGCTTCAAGTTCCTTGGTGTCCCATCACCAACAAACTAACATGGTCCAAGCACATCAAGACAGTTGTGAAGAGGGCACGACAAAACCTATCACCCTCAGGAGACTGAAAAGATTTGGCATTGGTCCTCAGATCCTCAAAAGGCTTTACAGCTGCACCACCGAGAGCATCCTGACGGGTTGCATCACTGCCTGGTATAGCAACTGCTCAGCCCCCGACCGCAAGGCACTACAGAGCGTGGTGAGTACGGACCCAGTACATCACCGGGGCCAAGCTTCCTGCCATCCACGACCTCTATACCAAGACTCCAGCCACCCTAGTCATAGACTGTTCTCTCTGCTACTGCACGGCAAGCGGTACTGGAGTGCCAAGTCTAGGTCCAAGAGGCTTCTAAACAGCTTCTACCCCCAAACCATAAGACTCCTGAACAGCTAATCCAATGGCTACCCAGACTATTTGCATTGCCCCCCACCTTCTATGCTGCTGCTACTCTGTTATTATCTATGCATAGTCACTTTAATAACTGTACCTACATGTACATATTACCTCAATTACCTCGACACTGGTGCCCCCGCACATTGACTCTGTACCGGTACCCCCTGTATACAGCCCTGCTATTGTTATTTTCTGCTGCTCTTTAATTATTTGTTATTATTATCTCTTCATTTTTCGGGGGGTATTTTCTTAAAACTGCATTGTTGGTTAAGGGCTTGTAAGTAAACATTTCCTTGTAAGGCACACCTAATTTCACTACACCTGTTGTATTCGGCGCATGTGACAAATAAAATGTGATTTGAATTGTGTATTTGTATCTGCACTCATTTTGGACCGTTAGCCTGTTGATCAATTCTGTTCAGTTGACTTTGTTTATCTGCTATATTCTCATGGTTACAGGCAGACTTAAATAAGCTTTAAGTTGGATCATGTAGGCTACGAACTAGTCTGCGGGTGTCTTTTTCAATAGCACTGCTGCCCTCTGTTTCTAGGTAGGTGCACTGTACTTTGGCCAATAAAATAATATATATAATAGCTAATCTCTGCTTGAGTAAGGCTGTAGGGTTTGGCCATGTGAAGCTGGGGCTAACATGTGACAAATTATAATCATACACAAATTGACCTCAGAAGTAAACAACATTTGCATATTAAAATTAAAATAAACAGTAGGTACCCGGCACAGCCTATCTCTTATCTCCAAAAAATATGGCAAGTTTGGCAACCAGGTCATAAACTTTGACACATGAGGTGAAGCATATAAAACATCCATTCTCATGTGGCCAGGGCTTTTCAACTGGGGGTCCATGAAGGTACTGTAGTGGGTCCTATATAATAATAGAAATAATATTTTATTTTCAGTGTTATTTTTTATTTTTTTATATCGCTAGCGACATATCTACAGTAGAAAAGAGGAGAATATATTCTAATGATGTCAACTTTATTTATCAACTAATATTGAGCAAATTACACTCATTGGAGCCAATTACACTCACTGGAATATCTGACATAGACCTTGAAAAAGCATCAGAGAATAGGCTACCAGTGCGGGAAGTGCCACTGGCTGCTGGTAAGCTTTCTTGACTTGGACATTGGCCTACATTGGCCTAAACAACTGCTCTTAGCGAACATGGGTTTGGAGTTACCTTTCTAGATAATAGGCTATGTTAGAGTTTTACACCTCCTCTTCCAATTAGAATGTGGGAGGTCAAAATAATGAAAAACTATCTTCCAAATCTATTAATTTTAAAATGTTTCAAACTTTTTCTTGCTATTATCATTCAACTGATGATAAGATAAGACATTAAAAAATGAATTGATAAAGTATGATGGGGTCTCTGGGTCACCGTATGCCAGGGAGGGGCTCCCTGGGCATGAAAGGGTTGAAGACCCCTGTATTAGGCTTACAGACATAAGATCTTCATTTGAGCCAGTTTGCTACAGCAGGGAAATAATTTTGCAACAACAGGAAATGTGAATTATTAAGTGGATTATAATTCATGGACATTTTTTGTAGAGGTTGATAAATGTTTCCTTATGGAAATCAAGTCTGACGTTTTAAAGTGGAAATTACAAATTTAAGAAGCCTATTCAAACAATGAACACAAGCAGACATTGCAATAGTAACTTATTAGAATCACCCACCCCCACACAATTCGGTAATTTAATAAGATTGTCAATTCACGTCCAGTCTCCATGGCCTACCAGTTCACAGCTGTACAGATGTGTGGTGAATTAATCTGATGGAGAAGAGGCGTTCATTGGTTCAGTGAGAAAGGAAGTGGTGGTGAAGCGAAAGGGTTGATGCCGCGTTCAAATCAACTGGGAACTCGAAATAATACGAGGTCAAATCATGACGTCAGTGATCTTCAGGTTGGAAAGTCTAAAAAGCTGTAAAAAAGATATCCGAGTTCCCGAGTGGAAATTCCGATTTGGATAACTATTCGAATCGGTTTTTTCCAGTCGGACCTCGTATTTTTCTTGTATGGAGGTCAATGAGACCGTGTCGAATTTGGTCGAGCATAAAATGTTACTGCTAATTTTCCACGTGAGGCTTATTTGATCGAATACACATTTCGTAATTGTGAGGTTGTTACGAATGCACTATATAAGTGGCCGCACGTGGCGTTTCGGCAATTTGTGAAAAAAACGAGCTGTGCGTGTTGTTCACTCGCGTATCTTCCCTTTCTGATTGGCTAGAATGGTCCCACCTGATATTGACTCCTCCCGTTTGCCTTCCATCTTTGAGGACATGTATTTCCATTGTTCAGTCATTTGTTAGAGCAGCTACTCGACTATCTTGTCAATATAATAGATCATCTTCGGTTCAGTCAAAAAACTGGAGCTTTGACGTCACACCACTTTTTTCCGCAGGATTAAAGATGGCGCCGCATCATGTACTAAAGTGCTGTCAACGGAGTTTAGCTTGGATACCTGTTATTTTCATCAACCTGGTCGTTGGCTGGTCTTATTATGCATACGTCGTGGAACTCTGTATCTGTAAGTATACAATTATCGTTTTTGGTTGATTAACGGGGTTTGTTTCGTCATTGAAACTAAGTTGCTTGACTGCCCAGCTGGAGGATGAGGATGAGTAGGATTCGGGAAACAGTACAGAAATGTGGTGGGACGAATACAGGTGAAACAGTGAAAGACTACTTTGTTGCGGATAGCCAATCATGCTCATAGACATTTACATTTAAGTCATTTAGCAGACGCTCTTATCCAGAGCGACTTACAAATTGGTGCATTCACCTTATGACATCCAGTGGAACAGTCACTTTACAATAGTGCATCTAAATCTTAAAGGGGGGGGGGATACTTATCCTATCCTAGGTATTCCTTAAAGAGGTGGGGTTTCAGGTGTCTCCGGAAGGTGGTGATTGACTCCATAGTTAGAATGTGTGTGATACAGCCTGCATTCGAACCAGGGACTCTAGTGACGCCTCTTGCACTGAAAAGCAGTGTCTTGCACCACTCGGGAGCACCTTTGACCTAAATGATTTCTTATTTTGACATTCTTTAGCCTAGGTCTCATCTGGGCTGTGATTCTGTATTAGATTGTGCCAAGTATCTTAAGAGCCATTTGATATGAGGCTACTCTGCCCTCAAATACTCTTATTCCCATATAGCTGACTCGTCATGTGAACCTGTGACTAAACCTGTTTTAGCCTGTTTCTGCTGTAGATGGTACAATGACATGCATGTCTGTCAGTCAGTCAGTCAGTGAGTGGCTGTAATCAGGGGCATCCCTTCAGCAGGGCAAACAAAGCATTCTGTGATGGGTGGGTCCCCCACTGGTAGTGCCAGGCTACCACTGGGGGGGGTGAGAGGAGGGGGTCTGTAGATGTGAGCATACTACTGTAGTACTGTAACTCTGCAGACGCATCAATCAGACGCCCTCTCTAAACTCCTATTTTCTGTCTTTGTGTGTGCTTTGTCTGTTTCAGTTACAATCCCAAATAATGCAGAAAAAAGTAAGTAACATTCAGAAACATTTGTTGCTTTCACAACTGTCTTTGATCACACAAACTCTATTGTATCATACCTGGTTGTTTTTTGTTCTTGCTCTCTCTCTCCAACAGTATCATACCTGGTTGTTTTTTGTTCTTGCTCCCTCTCTCCAACAGTATCATACCTGGTTGTCTTCCACCTATTCTTCATCATGTTTATCTGGTCCTACTGGAAGACTATCTGCAGTAGGCCTGCCAGCCCCTCTAAAGAGGTATACAGAGTAGGGCTGACCCAATTTAGTCTACTGGTCGATAGGCTGTGGGGTGGTGGCAAGTATATATATATATATATATATATATATATATATATATATATATATATATATATATATATATATATTAAATGTATAGCACACGAGACGCCTGTCTGAGTGGGCTAATCCATTGCGGATGCCGCTGGGATGGCACACCAGTATCACCCGTAGTACATTTACAGTTAATTACCATCATTTCTCATCTACAATGTTTGTTTGGTTATGGCAATTTCTGTTTCCTGTGGAAATGTCGTAAAATAGGCCTACCCAATTACTTCTTATCCCATGCACAAATATCCTACAGCTGTGTCAGTCTGTCCGCATCCCACTAGCTCAGGATATGGCCCAGAATATTTTATACAATGTTGCAAGTTTGCTAGCTCAGACCAAATTAATAGTTGATACAATGTTTCAAGTTCCTTACAGACAGGCCACGTGTAGCCAATGTGATTTATAGGATATTTATTTTTATCAGGATATTTTCTTCCTGCGGGCTGCAATGTTTTTGTTTGTTGGCTTTTTACATATTGCCAATGGCGATAAAGCTACTTTTAGATTTGTATCATTTTCATTTAGATAGAATATTGATTTACCACATGACATTGATTCTGAGCTATATAGACTTTATTACAACTTAAAATGTGCATATGTAAATTGTAACTGGCATGCAGATCAGTTAAATGGTAGGATAACTTGGCACTCCAAATGGAAAAGGTTACTGACCACTGGTGTAGCTTATTACTGTCTTCTGCTTCTGGTTAGGCTATCTTGATCTCTGGCTCCCGCTTAAGTCATTTGTTTCTTAATTTTTTATCACAGTGCTTAAAGCATCAGACAAGCTCAGTAGCCAACATATAGTTGATTTCATTCAAACATATGTTGTGTTTATATATGGAAAAATGCATGTTTTAAAATTCCGACTGGTCATAAGAACAGACTACTTTCGGTCAGTCAAGATTTTAGTCGGAGACAGCCCTAATACACAGTGTATCTGTCGTCACCAGTAGTACTAATTCTGCCTCCCATGAGATGCTACACCACAATGCCACGGGGCCAGGGGAATGGGCACTGGGCTGGGTGGTTCCCTAGGCGCTCTGTAATTACACTGTACAGCAGATGTTCACATAGGAGTGTGTGAGAGCATATGGTTGTGAAGTGGGATTACTCTGTCTCAATCTCAAGTTACTTGTTTCACATTTCAACTGGGCCCTAATTTCTAGATGCATGACTACTGATACTAACTATGTTATAACATACTTGGTGAAACTCTCTCTGTTCTCCCATCAGTTTTGTCTGGCCAAAGTGGAGAAGGAGCAGTATGAGAAGGAGCAGCCAGACGCTCAGCAGGACATCCTGAAGAAAGAGGCCGTAGGATTGCCTGTCTACACACGCACTGGGACCGGAGGTGAGAATACAATACAGTCGACACATGGTTGGGACACACACACCTTGGATTTAAAGCTGATGATGATTGAGCAGGTGTATTGGTATGTTCTCCACAGCCGTCCGGTACTGTGACCACTGTCAGGTGATCAAACCCGACCGCTGCCACCACTGCTCCACCTGTGACATGTGAGTTCAGTTAGTTCTGTCTCTATGGGGTTCAGATGAGATGCACCATTGGATTTTATGTGGGGCCTTTTTAGATGCTTTAACTCCAAAGTAATATACTATTTTCTTCTTTCCCTTGTTTTTTTTGTTCTCTCTCTCAGGTGTGTACTGAAGATGGATCATCACTGTCCATGGTATGTAACACCTCAGTCCGTTCTTGTAATTTAGATGCTTAGCAACAGTACACTCCTTTTGTGTGTGAAGTTCTTTGTTCATACTGACTTGATAGTGATTGGATCAGTGGAGAGTTTAATCCTCTCCATTCTACTGCATCAGCATATTTGATCTGTCTGACCTTTTTACTTGAAGTCACTGTTTTGTCTAGTACAGCATTGGAAAAGGGATTACCCAGCTCTCAAACAGATAATTCTGTAGACTTTGTGTCATCACTATTTGATACAGATTAGAGAATAGAGGCAACTAGTGGAGAAGGCAGCAGGAGCCACGTTGACTGATTAATTTACCCCTCTCTCTGTTTCTTGCTCAGGGTGAATAACTGTGTTGGATTTTCGAACTACAAGTTCTTTGTCTTGTTTCTGGCCTACTCCATGCTGTATTGTGTGTTTGTCGCTGCTACTGTCCTGCAGTATTTCATAAAATTCTGGACAGTAAGTACTACTAAGTAATACTCTAGCTGCCTTTCATTTCTTCCCTAGCCAGAGTTTAGTGGTTGAGTGTAAACACTGACAGCAGTAAGATCCCTGATCGCATGTTCCAATTAGCCAATACCCAAATCCTCTACATAATCCACCTCAAATTTGAGCAGTCTGCATGTCAGATTTATTTTTATATCTAATCGCTGTAAAATAGTTGCACACATTTCTCCACTAACAATCTGTCTCTAATACTTTGCCTAAAGCATTGCCGAAGGAGATCTGTTGGGGATTGTCCTCAGGTAAAATGCAAGATTGTCACCATCTGATCGTCATGGTTAGTTTAAAAAGTAAGGGTGCACTTCTTTGAATAGCCTATTGCCACTAATGGCAAGTCACAGTAAGGTAAGCTAGAGAAGCTCCACCCATTATGGCATTCACAGGCCTTTTGTCTCTGATGTACAAGTCGCTGTTGAGGGATTCTCTTCAGTATGTGTCAAACACTCTTGTCTTGCAGCATAAGCCGTTGTCTGTTCCTCCTTGAGTGTTAAGACTGGGCTTCTGTCCTTGTCTGTGTTGTATGCTGCCTTGCTTGTGACAATGAATGCCCACTGTCATCTTGGCCAACTGAGGCCCAGTGTGGAGTTGGACAGGATTGGTTGTTTAGCATGTCTTATTTTGCATATTGACTTCACAGACAACCAAAGGTCTGTACTGCATGTAGTACCTGCTGGGGCCATTCACTGAACAGTCATGTAGGCTCAGATTCTGCTTCTCCAGAATGAGGTCACCCATTGTCATTTACAACTGACTGATCCTGTGTGTCTGTGCAGAAGGTTAACATTACTACTGTGTGGTTCTGTTGAAAAGTATGACGTCACTAACTGCTTTCCTCTCTCTTCCCTCTCAAGAATCAGCTGCCCGACACTCACGCCAAATTCCACGTGTTGTTTCTGTTTTTTGTGGCGGCAATGTTCTTCATCAGCATCCTGTCGCTTTTCAGCTACCATCTCTGGCTTGTGGGAAAGAACAGGACCACCATAGGTAGCTGCCATGCCTCACCATGCTGGAACACAGAACATCTCATCCACTATTGTCTTGATTGATTGTTGACAACATTTTTATCATTGTTTGTCATTGGTTTTTATTTCAGAAGCTTTCAGGGCTCCTGTCTTCAGAAATGGCCCAGACAAAAATGGCTTCTCTCTGGGCTTCAGTAGGAACGTGGTGGAGGTGTTTGGAGACCAGAAGAAGTACTGGATGTTTCCCATCTACACCAGGTGAAAACACCAAGTCTACTATCTACCTATTCTTTTGGAGCTTTAGAATCGTTTTTTTAAGTGGACTACAAAACATTTAAAAATTAGGATGCTTAATAAGTGAAAAATATATAAAGAACTTGATCCCATCACTCACCAATATGAAAGCAGACCTAATTAAATGGACCTAATTAAATGGAACAATCTTCACAGAAATCTAAGCGGTAGAATGAACCTTTTCAGAATGGAATGGCTCCCAAAGTGTAGTTATTCTTGGTAATACGAATTACCCCACCGAAGTATATTCGGGCATAAGACTGTATATGGGCAAATAAAACTGCTAGAATAAAAAGTAACATTTTACATCTTCCTATGTCTAAATGTTGGTTTTAACCTTCCAGACTTGGAATTGTATCAACTCTCCTCTCAAGGCTTTTGCTTGTGACATATAGTTAAATGCATGAAAGAGGAAAAATGGGTACATTTTGAAGATGCACATGTTCACCCCAGAACATTTTTACGTGTCTTATTTTCAAAGGAAAAAGAACATTAACAACTTCATAGTTAAGAACAACATGGACATTTTTTTACGTATTCTACAAAAACCAATATGACCTCCTAAAAACACAAGCCTATCAAACAGTCCTTGGATAGCTTTTCAGAATTCACCAATAAATAAATTGGTCCACATTTAAATCTAAAGTCATAGAAACACACATATTTCCATGACAGCATTACAAAGCAATTTTGGATTGACTAATGTAGATATTTTAAAATGCATGCAACTTAAAACGTATCACAATGTCTATTTGATATTTTGGACAACAGAGCAATCTTGAGGGAATCCTATTTGAGTCAGAACAGGATGTTCATATGATAGGTAAGATATATACAAGCCTATCCAACTGACAAAAACTATTGGAACTGAAAAATAACTGATATTGGCACAAGATGGAGGGAAAGTTGGAACATAACTAACGAAATGACAGTTAGCGAAAATGTAGGCTTAATCCAGTATAAACTAATGTATTGAATTTATTATACAAGAGACAAAATTCACAAATTCCACAGCACAACTGCAGAGTCATGTCTTAAGTGTAAAACTAACAATGAGGCAATAATCCAATGCCTTCTGGGATTGTTATAAAGTCCAAAAGTTAGGGGCGGATTGAGAAAGTTGGCTGTCAGAAGTATTAGTGTATATGTACTTTTAATCCATCTGTCTTTTAATCCAGACATGGCATATGAGGGTGCAGTGAGATACCCAATGGGTTGGACAATACTTTTCTCGTCAGTCACCTTGAAAAAACGTATACGTAACCTGGAAATAAACCAATCCTCCCTTGTTAACACAATGGAAAGGTCAAGTGCTTTATTATCTAAATGTTGAAAGTGCGTGGGCGACGGAGAGAAACAAAAGGGTGCAGTTTGAGCCATGTGGCAGAGAGTGATAAGGGCTCTGGAGATGCAGGTGTGATGTTATTTGTACGTTTTGTATTGTTTAAAAAAAAAAATTTTTTTTTTTAAAAGTAATTAGAAACTTAGTACAGGGTTTAAATACCAAATGCCCCCCCCCCCGTTCTCTCTCTCTCCTCTCCTTTCTCTCCGTTAGTCATGGTGATGGACACAGTTTTGTCACCCGGTTGCTGACCTTAGATCCTGAGCAAATAGCTGTGGGCCTCCAGATCAACGGCAAAAGGTTATTTATGGTTGATTTATTTATTACCTGATTCAGTAAAATGATCTCACCTAATTCATTAAATTAATCTCTGCCTTGTCCTCCAACAGCTCTGTAGATGGTCTGGCAAGCCCCAAGCACATCCTTGGCAACAACATTAACCACATTGAGGGCCATCAGGATGGTATGTAGATTCCCCATAGATATCCTGTAATGTCAAGTAGCCATGTGTCTGTGTGCTGCCTGACCCTAGAACCCTTGTGTTTCAGACGTAGCCCAGACGGTAACTGTGACAATGGAGAGTGAATCATAGACAGGTAAGCCTATAGATGAGTTCCGCTGAAGTGCGCGTGTTTCCTGCAGACCTTAGAGTGGAAACTGATGACCACCAGGTGGCTCAAATGGCCAGTTTACATGTCTGCCAGGAGACAACTGAGCCATTAATAGCCGTCATCCTTTCTATTGTCGTTCTTATGACCACCAAACAGCATCCCTGTTACCATGGACAAACCCTGGACACGACATCTGTCACCAGAGCTTTAATCAGCTTTCAGTTTCCATCCTCACCAAATGCATGCAGATGCGTTTTCTTTGTTGCTAACCAAAAACACACTACAATATTTTTGTTGGTAACTATTATTAATCTCTGGAACTGCTCTGTTATTCAAGCCAAAAAAAATAATACTCTTTGCACTAGGTCAGATAAGTGCAGGAAAATAATTGCTTTACAGTTATACGCCTCCGTCAAATCAGTATTCACTTGCTTTATTGGAAAAAATGAAGAGGTCACTGTGTCTTAGCATAGAAAATGTGTTCGTGGCTTTGATTTGATTAAACCCAGAGCATACAATGTGATGTCTTGAGGCCCTGAAGGTCATGAGCACTATTGTCTCAGTTGATTGTAGCGTGTGTGTACTGTATGCACTTTACACTTGAATCCTGTGACGGGTGCTAAGCATATCCATTGATTTCAATAGGACAGTAGGTTTATACGAACCACGGCGTTGTAGGACCCTATGCCTCTCCCAAAATCCTCTCCTGCTCTGCATCATCGGAACTTAAATGTGCATTGTGCCTTCAGTACAGTATGGAAGAACAAAGTTATAGTACTGTGCCATAGTTGACCGTAGCATTATGTAATAGCTTTACAATTTATACAGATGGAAATGGAACCCGGAGAGCATTTTTGTTTACAATTTTACGGGCCAAATCCCCACTCATGTTTTGCACAATTCCGTGCATCAGTGATGATATACACTGAGTGCACAAAACATTAGGAAAGCCTTTCCTAATATTGAGTTGCACCCCCTTTTGCCCTCAGAACAGCCTCAATATGTCGGGGCATGGACTCACAGGTGTTGAAACTTTTCAACAGGGATCCTGGCCCAATTTGACTCCCAATGCTTCCTACAGTTGTATCAAGTTTGCTGGGTGTCCTTTGGGTGGTGGACCATTCTTGATGCACTTGGAAAACAAACTGTTGAGTGTGAAACCCAGCAGCATTGCAGTTCTTGACACTCCACCAGGCACCTACTACCATTCCCTGTTCAAAGGCTTTTAAATATTTTGTCTTGCCCATTCACCCTCGGAATGGCACACATACATAATCCATGTCTCAAGGCTTAAAAATGATTCTTTAACCTGTTTCCTCCCCTTCATCTACACTGATTGAAGTGGATTTAACAAGTGACCAACAAGGGATCATAGCTTTCACCTGGATTTACCTGGTCAGTCTCATGTTCCTAATGTTTTGTACACTCAGTGTATGTGACCAGGTAGATTTTTATTTTTTTTATCAAGAATTTGGTTGGGAGTCAACAGTTTTTTTCAGAGGTGTGATATCAGAGGTGTATAATTCATTAACATTGAACAGCATTGTTATTCCATTAAGTATTTATTTTCAAGGTTTCTTTTAAGTTGCAGATTTTCCATAGTTTATTTTTGTTATTGTCTGCATTGCCATATGTTTTCAGATATGTAGCGTTTTTTAAAACTGAGTTTATGAAGATGAAGGTATCTGTGAAGTCATCACTTTTGTTCGCGAGAGGTGACTTCGACTCATTTCACAGGAAAGTGAGATTATTTGTTTGTCAGAGTTCTATCTTTGAGAATAAGGAATTGCTATTTGTGTTCACTTTATGCAATTCCTGACTTCTCAATCTGATGAATGGCATACATATGGAGAAAAACGGAAGGCTTTGAACAAAATGTTTTTTAAAGCACATTTTACATCACAAATGCTGCATTCTTTGATTATTATAGCTGTTTTCTTATTATTTGGTTGTTTTGTCGTGGACGATGTACAATGTTGAGCATATACATAAATATTTAATGTACTGAACCAGATTTGTTAATACCAGTAGGCCAGTTTCCATGTGTAGTAGTCCCTGGGAAAGTCACTATTCTGCTGTAGTAAATCATGCCAGGATGCTCATAGACCACCAAGAGGAGGCTAGAGCTCGACATCAAACTCTCAATGGACACGTATTATTATTATTATTTTATTTTTTTTCAGAATATTTGTGATCGGGTTTCTCAATTTCCAACTGACTATGATCCATGTAGTTTTTAGGAGAGTTCTTTGGAATTTGCAAGTGGTTTGTTTACTGGATGCATAAATGTTTGTATAACACCCTATCGTGGAGGAATGTAGAGTGAGAGCATTGTGACTAACCAGAAATCCTAACGTTCTCATTTTAATTGAATGCCATAGAGAAGTATTTTGTGCTACATTGTATATTCACAAAATCTGTTGACGGTAAATCATGGACCAATTTCCTGTTTAATTATTTTTTTTTTAATAATATCTTATTTTTTTTATTGAAGCTGTTTTGCATGTTAAGTATTTTCTCACTATTTGTACTACCCTGTCAGCCAGTTTTGGTTGTTCATGTTTTTTTTTAAATATAATCTAAATGTGGAAGTAATTTGCACAAAGTTCAATAATTTTTTATTTTGTAGATGAATACACTGTATTAATGTGTACATTTTAACAATAAATACTGTTTTCAGTGCATTCATGCTTGATTAATGTACTTCTACGTTGTTAGAAACCATGTTGGTTGCCTAGAACGTCCCATTACAACAAGGGAAGGGCCTGCTAAATGTTGAATACTGTCTGATTTAACATTTTAGTTAGACCACTTTATATGATGAGAGCAATGTGCCAAAATAAGTCACTGTCATGTCATAAGTCACTTGGCAAATCTTCAGCAAACGTGAGGGCAAGGTTTAGCAATATAAGACTATTCACACATCGTGGGGTCAACGAACGACGTGTCAGTGACAGATGCATGGAAAATCACAGCATACACATTTTTATATTTTTTATTTCACCTTTATTTAACCAGGTAGGCTAGTTGAGAACAAGTTCTCATTTACAACTGCGACCTGGCCAAGATAAAACAAGGCAGTTCGACACAACTCCACAGAGTTACACATGGAATAAACAAACTTAGTCAATAATACAATAGGAAAAAGTATATACACTTCCTTGCGAAAGTATTCGGCCCCCTTGAACTTTGTGACCTTTTGCCATATTTCAGGCTTCAAACATAAAGATATAAAACTATTTTTTTGTAAAGAATCAACAAGTTGGACACAATCATGAAGTGGAATGACATTTATTGGATATTTCAAACTTTTTTAACAAATCAAAAACTGAAAAATTGGGCGTGCAAAATTATTCAGCCCCTTTACTTTCAGTGCAGCAAACTCTCCCCAGAAGTTCAGTGAGGATCTCTGAATGATCCAATGTTGACCCAGATGACTAATGATGATAAATACAATCCACTTGTGTGTAATCAAGTCTCCGTATAAATGCTGCACTGTAATCGTCTCAGAGTTCCGTTAAAAGCACAGAGAGCATCATGAAGAACAAGGAGCACACCAGGCAGGTCTGAGATACTGTTGTGAAGAAGTTTAAAGCCGGATTTGGATACAAAAATATTTCCCAAGCTTTCAACATCCCAAGGAGCACTGTGCAAGCGATAATATTGAAATGGAAGGAGTATCAGACCACTGCAAATCTACCAAGACCTGGTCGTCCCTCTAAACTTTCAGCTCATACAAGGAGAAGACTGATCAGAGATGCAGCCAAGAGGCCCATGATCACTCTGGATGTACTGCAGAGATCTACAGCTGAGGTGGGAGACTCTGTCCATAGGACAACAATCAGTCGTATATTGCACAAATCTGGCCTTTATGGAAGAGTGGCAAGAAGAAAGCCATTTCTTAAAGATATCCATAAAAAGTGTTGTTTAAAGTTTGCCACAAGCCACCTGGGAGACACACCAAACATGTGGAAGAAGGTGCTCTGGTCAGATGAAACCAAAATGTAACTTTTTGACAACAATGCAAAATGTTATGTTTGGTGTAAAAGCAACACAACTCATCACCCTGAACACACCATCCCCACTGTCAAACATGGTGGTGGCAGCATCATGGTTTGGGCCTGCTTTTCTTCAGCAGGGACAGGGAAGATGGATGGAGCCAAATACAGGACCATTCTGGAAGAAAACCTGATGGAGTCTGCAAAAGACCTGAGACTGGGACGGAGATTTGTCTTCCAACAAGACAATGATCCAAAACATAAAGCTAAATCTACAATGGAATGGTTCAAAAATAAACATATCCAGGTGTTAGAATGGCCAAGTCAAAGTCCAGACCTGAATCCAATCGAGAATCTGTGGAAAGAACTGAAAACTGCTGTTCACAAATGCTCTCCATCCAACCTCACTGAGCTCGAGCTGTTTTGCAAGGAGGAATGGGAAAAAATGTCAGTTTCTCGATGTGCAAAACTGATAGAGACATACCCCAAGCGACTTACAGCTGTAATCTCAGCAAAACGTGCGCTACAAAGTATTAACTTCAGGGGGCTGAATAATTTTGCACACCCAATTTCAGTTTTTGATTTGTTAAAAAGGTTTGAAATATCCAATAAATGTCGTTCCCCTTCATGATTGTGTCCCACTTGTTGTTGATTCTTCACAAAAAAATACAGTTTTATATCTTTATGTTTGAAACCTGAAATGTGGCAAAAGGTCGCAAAGTTCAAGGGGGCCAAATACTTTCGCAAGGCACTGTATACATTGTGTGCAAATGACGTAGAATAAGGGAGGTAAGGCAATAAATAGGCCATAGTTGAGAAATAATTACAATATAGCAATTAAACACTGGAGTGATAGATGTGCAGAAGATGAGTGCAAGTAGAGATACTGGGGTGCAAAGGAGCAAAATAAATAACTGTATGGGGATGGGCTGTTTACAGATGGGCTATGTACAGGAGCAGTGATCTATGAGCTGCTCTGACAGCTGGTGCTTAAAGTTAGTGAGGGAGATATGAGTCTTCAGCTTCATGATTTTTGCAGTTTGTTCTAGTCATTGGCAGCAGAGAACTGGATGGAACGGCGACCAAAGGAGGAATTGGCTTTGGGGATGACCAGTGAAATATACCTGCTGGAGCGCATGCTACGGGTGGGTGCTGCTATGGTGACCAGTGAGCTGAGATAAGGCGGGGCTTTACCTAGCAAGGACTTATAGTTGACCTGGAGCCAGTGGATTTGGTGACGAATATGAAGCGAGGGCCAGCCAACGAGAGCATACAGGTCGCAGTGGTGGGTAGTATATGGGGCTTTGGTGACAAAACAGATGGCACTGTGATAGACTGCATCCAATTTGCTGAGTAGAGTGTTTGAGGCTATTTTGTAAATGACATCGCCGAAGTCCAGGATTGGTAGGATAGTCAGTTTTACAAGGGTATGTTTGGCAGCATGAGTGAAGGATGCTTTGTTGCGAAATAGGAAGCCGATTCAAGATTACATTTTGGATTGGAGATGCTTAATGTGAGTCTGGAAGGAGAGTTTACAGTCTAACCAGACACCTAGGTATTTGTAGTTGTCCACATATTCTAAGTCAGAACCGTCCAGAGTAGTGATGCTGGATGGGCGGGCAAGTGTGGGAAGCAATCGGTTGATGAGCATGCATTTAAGAGCAGTTGGAGGCCACGGAAGGAGAGTTGTATGGCATTAAAGCTTGTCTGGAGGTTAGTTAACACAGTGTCCAAAGAAGGGCCAGAAGTATACCAAATGGTGTCGTCTGCGTAGAGGTGGATCAGGGAATCACCAGCAGCATGTATACATCATTGATGTATACAGAGAAAATAGTCGGCCCGAGGATTGAACCCTGTGGCACCCCCATAGAGACTGCCAGAGGTCCGGACAACAGGCCCTCCGATTTGACACACTGAACTCTGTCTGAGAAGTAGTTGGTGAACCAGGCGAGGCAGTCATTTGAGAAACCAAGGCTGTTGAGTCTGCTGATAAGAATGTGGTGATTGACAGAGTCAAAAGCCTTGGCCAGGTCGATGAATACAGCTGCACAGTATTGTCTCTTATCGATGGCAGTTATGATATCGTTATTTATAACACTTTGTTTTAGAATGAATTGTTTGGCTTGAACAAAAAAGTTGCAGTTTTAGAAGTTTATCTCTGCATGGTTATGGCATTGAAGTGAAACAAGTTTATATCTCAAGGACTCACAGGAATGTGATTGTCCCTTCCAATTGCATCAGGGTTATAGAGTGTGACAGTGTCTACTGTGGGGGAATGAACTCTCTGCTATCCATCTGACTCACTGAATGTGTGCGGATGGAGAAAAATGTGTGAGAAGCCCACGTCTATGGAGAAGTCACACATGACTCGATCTACAGGTGTCTGTAGGCGAAGCAAGTTTACATTTAAATGCATGGCTTCTTTTTTATTCAGATTGTATTTTATGCTACCTGTCTTTCTGTCTCGCATACTCGCTCTTCCTTTTCTCTTTCTCTCCATTCCTTTTCTCTTTATTCCTTTTCTCTTTTTTCTCTCCATCTCTTACTAAACCTCTCTGTTTGACTGTAATCCATCCATCCAGGTCTGTTTTTGGATCATCTTTCACCTTCTCCCTTCACTTAATTTGTAACCGGGTAAACTAATTAGACCTAATTGTCTCACCCTACATACTAAAATCATGTTTTTCTTAGCTCAAATGCAATTATGAAGTTGAGTGATGATGAGACCATCTACACGTAGCCATTAGCTACAGCCCACTGCGGGAAAGTCTTTATTCTAGCTTCTGTATATGGGGACGGAGTTTTAGGGATCCAACAACATCGATTTAGCTATAAAGGGATGGTTTATTGATTTGAAATTGGTAGAATTTGAAAAAAGGTTATAGTTATCCTCAACACTCTTGCTGGTCTCAGTTCATGTCATTACTGGTGAATGTTTTCATGACTAAAAGTTACACAGATACACAACAGATGGGGTACGTGATGAAAAACACAGTGAAGGCAATGAAATAGTGGCATTAACAGAGAGACAGTAATTCGATTGGCAGAACACTGAAATGAAATGGCTCCAGTTAATCAGAGAGAGAGAGAGAGGTGATATTTTGTATATAAACCCACAACCTTTAAGATTGATGGCTGAACAATTACAATACCCACTGGGGAAGAACTGGTTGAATCAACATAGTTTCCACGTCATTTCAACAACAACAAAATATATGTGACGACATTGAATCGACGTGGAAAGCTGATTGGATTTGAAAAAATGTCACCAAACTATTAACTGAAACCCAATTACATGGTGAAATGTGTTGTTGATTTCACGTTGAATTCAGGTTGGCAAGTGGAAATCAAAACCAGAAGTTGGACTGACTGTGGGTATTTATTTTCTACTTGGATTCATTTGGCAATATGTTAACTCTAGCATGCTTTCCCAACCCCTTTCATTCCTGTATGTTGGCTGGCAAGAAACGGTACACCCCAATCAAAGTTCATTCTCATGAAACGTAAACGTGTGATGAATCAAATCACATCTATAGGAAAGTAATTCCACTGAGAGTTACAGGAGCCGAATGTGGGTCATTGGGCTCCCCTTGATAAGGAAGGTTGCTCAATAAACACAGTAGTTCTAAGATTTGAATGAAATACAGTTATCTGCCATTCTCTATGCGAAGGTGGTCTCATTGACTCGTTGGAAAATCGGGCAGTATTCACTGAGCAAACAACTTACTCATCATCAGTCGGAAGTTAATTGCGGGGGAAAGTTCAATATCTATTGCCGCCTGCTTCCTCGCATCTCATATAACTGCAGTCAGTGGGCAAGAGATACATCACTGGTAGTTTATTTTCTGCATATCCTCACAACCTGGCTGTCAGTCCTTACATTACCGACTTCAACTGACTATGGACATGGAAGAGGCTCTCAACAGCACCATCCATCCGAGCTGTTTAGAAGAACCTCCGCTGGCTATCGATGTCATAAAGCGTGAGTTACCCAGATTACCTTATCTATCAGTTTGTAGATAGTGTTTCATTATAAAGTTGTAATTGTGAAGGCGAATTTCACTACAAATTGTACAAAACAGTTTTTGTGACGCAGACTGTTTCTTTTGCATGTTTGACTTCATTGATTCAACATACTCATTGATATGTGAAACAAATAATATGAATAATAATAATAATAAATAATGATGTCTTGGTCTTCTACCATTCATTTGTACCTGACATGTCAAGCATCCCAAGGTAAAACAGGACTTACAGAAGTATGATAATATAGTAGGGCTATATTAGAAGTGACTGTTAGTCTATATAATTATTTTCTCAAATGTGTGTGATAACTACACCGTGGCCATTGGCATGGCAGAAATGTGACTGACTGGCACACAACAAGACCTCATTAGCCCGTTGAGCTAAAGCTCAGGTGTTAGCTCTGGAAGTATTCAGGTCTCCGGTGTTATGCCGAAAATCTCATTTCCTTAATTTTGTGGCTAGTCAAATACTTTCTGTGGCACACGTCAGAGTCAAATACTTTCTTTTGAACGAACTTCATGTCAGGATAGGCAACTGAATGTTATTGTTCACCAAACAATCTCTGATACACAGACAAGCCCAATTAAACAGATTCTGAATGAATTTGTCCTCCAAATGGAAGGCTACAGTCTAATCCAGGCTGATTGGAGGGACAGCATTTCACTCTGCTCATCAATACATCTTCATGTGTAGGCCACATATCTGCATGTTTGGTTTCTCCAAAGTCATTTTTCTGTTCTGAGAAATATGATGGCTCATTTGATAAGAATGACAAATAACTTGCATGGCCTTTCATCCTTTTGTATTCCGTCAACATCTCTTCAAGGGTGGTTTATTGTTTCTGTAGATAGCCTCGATCTCAGTCCATATGAAACTAATCAAGGATACATTTAGACAGCTGGATTTGCACTGGGCCGAGTGAAGTATTGTTGGGATCTCATCAGCACTCAACCTCAAAAGAGGCTGAATAAAATGGTTTGGAGGCTGTTTCACAAATGCTGTTGTGTCCATGGGGATGTTGTCAGAGCATTGATCTATCCTCAAGAGAGGTTGTTGTTGCCAGGGGCTTCTACTGACCTATACAACCTCTCTCTCTCTCTCCCTCCTGATCCCCTTACTCTCTCCCTTAACTAGAGCTGGATGTCTTTGGTGTGGCTCTGTACTCCATGCTGACCCTCATGTCTACGCTGTCCCTGCTGCTCTACCTGGAGGAGTGTGTGTTTATCTATAGAAAAGTCCCGTCTCCTAAGAAGACAACTATTATGTGGGTCAATGGTGCTGCACCGGTAAGAAGTCATCTCCTTGCCTTCACCAGATACAATTGAATGTAATAAGTACTGCCAGTGGATCTCTGTGGTTATAGCTACACTGTCTGGACTGGATGAGTATATCGTCTCGTTAATTGTTATTTTATTGTGTTACTTTTTATCGTATGTTTTACTTTAGTTTATTTAGTAAATATTTTCTTTACTCTATTTCTTGAACTGCATTGTTGGTTAAGGGCATGTAAGTCAGCATTTCACCTGCATACACCTGTTGTATTCTGCGCATGTGACAAATACAATTTGATTTGATTTGACGAGCGACTGAGACAGCAGTGTATTACTGTGGTTATACACAGCTAGATTGCCTACATGGAGATCACAAACATCTGTTTGGGTGTTAAGGTCCAATGCAGACGTTTTTATTTGAATTTCAAATCATTTCTGGGTAACAATGAAGTACCGCGATTGTTTTCTATTAAAATGGTCAAAAATAAACCAAAATAGCTTCTTAGCAAAACACATTTATTTTGCTGGGACTGTCTGGGAGTGGTGAGGGGAAATCTGAAAATGAAGTGTTATTGGCAGAGGGATTTGAAACTGTCATTCTTGTTGGTATATTAACTAATTTACCGCCTGGTGATGTCACCAGGCAGGTTAAAACTCCATCCCACCAAAACAGGCTGAAATTTCAGGTGGTCTTTTCAAGCAGCTCTTAGACGAAAAGGGCATTATCCTAATTTTCACAAAAATTATTCCAAACTCATAGTGTGGAAATATATATAAAACACGGGATAATCACATTTTTGACTACACTGGGCTAAACTGTAAATGAGGATGTCTGTCATTCTATGATCATACAGTATTTTATTCATCACTTTATATGAATGGGAACCATGTGGATGATGAATGTTATGACTAAAAGTAACGTTCTGTTCCTGTCTCAGGTCATTGCCACCATGGCTTGTTTTGGGATGTGGATACCAAGGGCTACCATGTTTACAGATATGACGTCCAATTCGTACGTTTCCTCTCACCAACACACTACTTACTACTCTCTCTCTCTTTCACATACCCTTCTATGAACGCATAAACAATTTGACTATACTGCACTAAGTAGATGCAGTGCTCTTTCACCTGTAGTAATGGGCTGACAGGAAGCCATAGTAAGGAGTACTGACATAAACGGGAGGAGGGTTTTTATGAATGCACTCAACTATGTGACCACAGTTTAACCACTCTCTTAATCATTACACTGTGTTAGAGATCATCCCCAGAGAGTTGGGCGCCTAGGAAGAAAAAATTAAGGTAATTACATTTTTAGCTAGTTGAAAAGCAAAGCCTGTGCATCAAGTACAGAAAATGCAGGCAAAACAATACTCCTATGCATCTGGTTGGCATAAGGGCTCGATTCAATCCCTATCGCAGAAGATCCGTACTATAGCACGATTTCAATTGAGTGGTCTAGCACAATTGTAATTTAGCATTTACCGTAAACGCAGTCTCCGCAAATGCGGGAACATTGCCTTTAAATGTAAATCGTGCTATGCAGCAGATCAGAGATCATCCCACATCCCCAGAGAGCTGGAAGGGAAAAATTCAGGAAATGATACAAACAAGCACAAACAAACGTTTTTGGGACACAAACAAAAGTTGAGTGGGCAGACTAACTGGTTTTGAAGGCTGGTGACACACACTTGTTATGTGTGTACAATGTATCTAACAATTTACAAGTAAAACCTCTCCTTTTCTCTATAGGTACTTTGCAGTGGTGGTGTATAAGATCTTGGTTCTGATGATAGAGGAGAGTGGGGGTAGTGAGGCCTTTCTGAAGAGCAATGCCCAGAAAACCTTCAAGATCAGTGTAGGACCCTGCTGCTGCTGCTGTCCCTGCTTGCCACGCGTTCCAGTCACACGGTAACCGGAACAACCCACTGGGAAAAAACTGGTTGAATCAACTTGTTTCCATGTCATTTCATCCCAAAAATATCAATGTGATGACATGGAAAACTGATTGAATTTGCATAAAATCATCAATGTATTTTGAATTTTTTTTCGCCCAACTTTTAGCTTAAATCTAACGACATTGTGACCTTTTTAGTCGATTTCACATTGAATTCATCTTAGTTGACAAGTAATCCAAATGTAAATCAAAACTAGAGGACATCTGTGACCAGTGGGATGATGATTCATACTCAGGTCACACTTGGGCCAGAAGATTCATTGTGTTGGTAATGTTTAACACAAGTGGTTAGAACATGTTACTAACGCTGATCTGTTTTCATTCAGGCGCATGTTATTCTTGCTGAAGCTGGGGGCTCTTCAGTATGCTATCTTAAAGACAGTCCTCTCAATTGTGTCCATAATATTGTGGACCAACGGCAACTTTGATCTTTCTGATGTAAGTAACTGTCCTCCTTTCTGTGAAAATCTTCTCAGCAACAACAAACATCCCCTTTACATCTTAAGCTTCAAACTGAGCTTGGTGTCATTCCATTGAGTCCACTATTCCAATGCCGACCCTCTTTAACCTTTCTCCATGTCTCGGTGTTTAGCTGGAGATCACAGGCACGGCTATTTGGATCAACCCATTTATAGGTGTTCTCACCATCATCTCCCTCTGGCCTGTCGCCATCATGTTCATGAACATATGCAACACACTGCGCAGCATCAAGATCATACCTAAATATGCCATGTACCAGGTGAGTCTGTCCATGTCCTACTGCACAAACCAGATAGTCCAGGAACTGCCTGCTCAATGCCGTTGGTGAAATTACATCAGCTTCTGTCATTTCCTTAGTCCTTGACCCTTGAGTTTTTAGGAATGTTGTGTAGTGTCTGATTCAGTGTGGCCGTGTCCATTTCTGCATCCCAGTATTCTATGCATCTCCATGATGTCGCTGGTTATGTGTCCATAGTTGGTGCTGGTGCTCAGTCAGCTGCAGACGGCCATCATTAACATCCTGGCCTTGGATGGAACCATCGCCTGCTCCCCGCCATTCTCCTCTAGTGCCCGTGGTACCAGTAAGTGACAGAATAGCTCCAAACCAGCCAAACGAGAGCCATTACTTGATCAATATGAAGTCCATGTCCACCAACTCTCTCTCTGTCTGTCTGTCTGTCTGTCTGTCTGTCTGTCTGTCTGTCTGTCTGTCTGTCTGTCTGTCTGTCTGTCTGTCTGTCTGTCTGTCTGTCTGTCTGTCTGTCTGTCTGTCTGTCCTGGTTTGTCTTGTCTGTCCTGGTTTGTCTTGTCTGTCCTGGTTTGTCTTGTCTGTCCTGGTTTGTCTGTGTGTGTGTTTGTCTATGTGTCTGTCTGCAGTGTTGAGTCAGCAGCTAATGATCTTGGAAATGTTCATCATTACCCTGGTGACCCGGGCGTTGTACCGCCGTACCTATGACTCTCTTCCCACCGACCCCCACGAGACCGACAACGACCAGAACAGCAAGATCAGCCTGCAGGCCCCAGAGGGGGAGCACACTGTCTGAGAGATTGGGGTGGAGTGAGAGGGAGAGTGGTGGGTGTGTGTGTGTTTGCGTGAGTGTGCATTAAAGAAAGAGAGAGGGACTCTCTACCAAACATTTACACTATTGTTTTACTTGTATATTAATTTTGTTTTGATGGTGTGATACTGTATATTCTGCTGTTCTAGTTGTTGGTTAGTCTTGTATGAGATGAAACTTACTGTATATTAAACGTTTACCTGCATTATGCTGAATATAATAGCAGAACATATACCTCAAACAACATGTCTGTCCCATCCATATTTCCTCAAGTTGCCTCAGCTCTCAACACGGCTATGTGGAGTTTGGTGTGTGAGGTTGTTGGAAAGAGAAAGTGGGTTAATGGGAGTGTGAAATATGTATTTTGTATTCATATCAATAAATATAGTGAATTACAACTAGTCTCAGTCAAAAGTTTGGACACATCTACTCATTCAAGGGGTTTTCTGTAGTTTTTACTATTTTCTACATTATAGAATAATAGAGAAGACATCAAAACTATGAAATAATACATATGGAATCATTTAGCAAAAAAGTGTTTAACCTGTTGCGTCGAGCAATCCCGTATCCGGGAGCGTAATTATAGCCTCAAGCTCATTACCATAACGCAACGTTAACTATTCATGAAAATCGCAAATGAAATTAAATAAATATATTGGCTCACAAGCTTAGCCTTTTGTTAAACAACACTGTCATCTCAGATTTTCAAAATATGCTTTTCAACCATAACTACACAAGCATTTGTGTAAGAGTATTGATAGCTAGCATAGCATTAAGCCTAGCATTCAGCAGGCAACATTTTCACAAAAACAAGAAAAGCATTCAAATAAAATCATTTACCTTTGAAGAACTTCAGATGTTTTCAATGAGGAGACTCTCAGTTAGATAGCAAATGTTCAGTTTTTCCAAAAAGATTATTTGTGTAGGAGAAATCGCTCCGTTTTGTTCATCACGTTTGGCTAAGAAAAAGAACCGAAAATTCAGTCATTACGCCAAACTTTTTTCCAAATTAACTCCATAATATCGACAGAAACATGGCAAACGTTGTTTAGGATCAATCCTCAAGGTGTTTTTCACATATCTATTCGATGATAAGTCATTCGTGGCAGTTTGGTTTCTCCTCTGAAGCAAATGGCAAAATACACGCAGCTGGAGATTGCGCAATAATTGCAACGGAGAACACCAAGCGGGGCACCTGGTAAATGTAGTCTCTTATGGTCAATCTTCCAATGATATGCCTACAAATATGTCACAATGCTGCAGACACCTTGGGGAAACGACAGAAAGTGTAGGCTCATTCCTTGCGCATTCACAGCCATATAAGGAGACATTCGAACAAAGCGCATTCAAAATCTGGGGCATTTCCTGTTTGAAATTTCATCTTGGTTTCGCCTGTAGCATCAGTTCTGTGGCACTCACAGATAATATCTTTGCAGATTTGGAAACGTCAGAGTGTTGTCTTTCCAAAGCTGTCAATTATATGCATAGTCGAGCATCTTTTCGTGACAAAATATCTTGTTTAAAACGGTAACGTTTTTTATCCCAAAATTAAAAGAGCGCCCCCTATATCGAAGAAGTTAACAAATCAAAATATATATTTAGATTTTAGATTCTTCAAAGTAGCCATCCTTCGCATTGGTGACAGCTTTGCACACTCTTTGGCATTCTCTCAACCAGCTTCACATATGCTGAGCACTTGAATTGTGTTGGCTGCTTTTCCTTCACTGTGCGGTCCAAATCATCCCAAACCAGCTCAATTGGGTTGAGGTTGGGTGATCACTCTCCTTGGTCAAATAGCCCTTACACAGCCTGGAGGTGTGTTTTGGGTCATTGTCCTGTTGAAAAACAAATTATAGTCCCACTAAGCGCAAACCAGATGGGAAGGCGTATCGCTGCAGAATGCTGTGGGAGTCATGCTGGTTAAGTGTGCCTTGAATTTTAAATAAGTCAGTGACAGTGTCACCAGAAAAGCACCCCCACACCATCACAACTCCTCCATGCTTCACGGTGGGAACCACACATGCGGAGATCATCTTTTCATCTACTCTGCGTCTCACAAAGACACGCGGTTGGAACCAAAAATCTCAGATTTGGACTCATCAGACCAAAGGACAGATTTCCACCGGTCTAATGTCCATCGCTCATGTTTCTTGGTTTCTTGGTGTCCATGATCTTTTTGGCCTTCCTGTGATATCGGGTGCTGTAGGTGTCCTGGAGGGCAGGTAGTTTGCCCCCCAAAATGTGTTGGGCAGACTGCACCACCCTCTGGAGAGCCATGCGGTTGCAGAATGGTGCAGTTGCTGTACCAAGCGGGGATACAACTCGACAGGATGCTCTCAATTGTGCATCTGTAAAGGTTTGTGAGGGTTTTAGATGATAAGCCAAATTTCATCAGCCTTTTGAGGTTGAAGTGGACCTGTTAGGCTTTTTTCACCACACTGTCTGTGTGGGTGGACCATTTCAGATCGTCAATGAAGTGTACGGTGATGTGGATAGGGCCATGTTCCCTCTGCTGTTACCTGAAGTCAACAATCAGCTCCAGTGTTTTGTTGACGTTGTTGAGAGGTTATTTTCCTGGCACCACTCTCCCAGGGTCCTCACCTCCTCCCTGTAGGCTGTCTTGTCATTGTTGGTAATCAGGACTACTACTGCTGTGTCATATGCAAACTTGATGATTGAGTTTGAGGCGTGCGTGGCCACACAATCATGGGTGAACAGGGAGTACAGGAGGGGCTGAGCATGCACGCTTGTGGAGCCCCTGTGTTGAGAATCAGTGAAGTGGAGGTGTTGTTTCCCACAACTCAGACGAGGAGACAGGGATAAGGTAACCATGGTATTTATTGAAAAGCGGGGGGAGATGGGGTGAGACCAGGGGGAGCTCGGGTGGATACTAGGGAACCAGGAACTGAGGTTGCGGCTGGGGCAAGGGGAGTAGGGGCAGGGTAAGCAGGTTCCCAAGCGGAATCCTAGGAAGCAGTAGAGCGGGGGTCCAGGGCAGGGGAGCAGGACTGACAAGACGAGGGACTGATAACCAGAGTCAGAGCGGATGGAACTGTAGCAGACAGACAAGCAGCGTCAGGCTAGGGAAAACAGGCACTACAGGATAATAAGATCTATGCAGTAACAAACGGCTTGAAATGCCGACTGACAGAGCAGAGGCTACGATCTGGCAGCGTGGAAGTGGCAGTTCTGAGTGTTTGTAGAGGTCTTGATTATGGAACAGGTTGCAGCTGGTGGGGATCTGCTCTGACTCCAGTACACCTGTCTCCACTCACATAATCAGATACACCCACACAGAGAGAAGGAGAGAGCACTGGGGGAGTGGCAGGTTAGGGAGACACAGGATGAGAAGTAGAGGGCGGGGCAGGGGCAGATGTAACAGGGTGTCAGGTAAGGTAGAAGTGATATGATCCTTAACTAGCCTCTGAAAGCACTTCATGAAGACAGAAGTGAGTGCTATGGGGCGATAGATATTTAGTTCAGTTACCGTTCCTTTCTTGGGTTACATCGAAACCTCAAATAATACTCTATTTTTCTCCCTCGTCAATGTCTATAAAGCCATTTCTGGACTTCGGTGAGTATAGAAAGAAGTTCTGCAAGAGTTTGAATATCATGGACACAGATATGGTATAGGGTTGCCACTGTATTGAAAATAAGACGGGTGACTTTTACTCTACGACAGTTCCACAGTTCCACAAGTGATGCTGAGACCCATTTTTTAACTTTAATTTATTTTTAACAATTGCCACTGAAAATGTCTCTAAAACACATTTACTTGAGGAACAGCATTGATGGAAAGTTTGGTAGAATGCCATTCATAATCTCCCAAGCAGTTGCATTATCAAGCAGTGATGCAGCCAATCAAGATGCTCTCAATGGTGTAGCTGTAGAACTTTTTGAGGATCTGAGGGCACATGCCAAAATCTTTTCAGCCTCCTGAGGGTAGAAGAGGCATTGTCGTGCCCTCTTCACAACTGTGTTGGTGTGTTTGGACCATGATAGATCCTTAGTGATGTAGACACAGAGGAACATGAAGCTATCAACCCACTCCACTACATCCCCATCGATGTGAATTGGGCGTGCTCGGCCCTCCATTTAATGCAGTGCATGATCAGCTCCTTTGTCTTGCTGATGTTGAGGGAGAAGTTGTTGTCCTGGCACCACACTGCCAGGTCTCTGACCTCCCTATAGGCTGTCACATCATCGCCGGTGATCAGGCCTACCACCTTTGTGTCGTCTGCAAACTTAATTATTATGTTGGAGTCATGCGCTGCCACACAGTGGTGTGTGAACAAGGAGTACAGAAGGAGACTAAGCACGGACCTCTGAGGGGCCCCCATGTTGAGGGTTAGCGTGGCGATGTGTTGTTACCTACCCTTACCACATGAGGCCATCCCATCAGGAAGTCCAAGATACAGTTGCAGAGGGAGATGTTCAGTCCCAGGGTCCTTAGCTTAGGGATGAGCTTAGATGGCACTATGGTGTTGAATGCTGAGCTGTAGTCAGTGAACAGCATTCTCACGTAGATGTATATTTTGTCCAGGTGGGAAAGGGCAGTGTGGAGATGCAATAGAGATTGCGTAATTTGTGGATCTGTTGGGGTGGTATGCGAATTGGAGTGGGTCCAGGGTGTCTGAGATGATGGTGTTGAACAAAGCATTTCATGGCTACAGATGCGAGTTCTAAAGGGCCATAGTCATTTGACATGTTACCTTGACGTTCTTGGGCACAGGGACTATTGTGGTCTGCTTGAAACATGTAGGTATTACATTTAAATAAACTAGAATTAAAGTCAGACTAAGTCAGTGGTACAGGTGGAATTATCCAAACAGAAGATATATCTCTTTCAAATGTTGATATTTGGTTGCGTTGACAACCAAACACCACTCAATATCACTTTTGAAACACAATATAGCCTATTAACTTGTTGACAAATTAATAAATTGTACTGTATGTTGGATTCACATCTCCAACCAAAAATCTAAGTTAAAGAATGGGATTAAGCCAGTGGCTCAGATGGAACCATCCACGCAGTAGCTCCTTTAAATGTTCATATTTGGTTGCGTTTTCAACCAAACACAATTCAATATAACGTTTTCAATACAGTAAATAGCCTAAAGTTAAGGCCATCTTACAAACTAATGTAACAGTATTTATTCAACCTTAAAATGAGCAACATATCCATGGCCACATTTTGAGGTTACTGTAACTATACATTTCTTCTTATGTAATCATATAAAGTCTGCATGTTCAAGATAGCATGCATAGGTCATGGCAGGTTTGTGGAGATCTTCACAATTGCTGTAATAATCTGCGCAGAATCTCAAACGGCATTGGTTACTTGCACCGTGTGCATTCGGTTCTGATATTAGATGAAGCACAGTTGTATAAATAAGCAAAATATCAGGTACATCAAGAGCTTTGGGGTGCTGCTGGACTATGAGCACAAGGTGTCCAGCGAGTGAGTTGACATGTACACAGTGACACCAGGTACCCACCACATCTTCACCAGTACAAAGACTTCTGAGGGTCCTCACACCATATTTCTCTGTAACAGCTTTCTAGACATCCTGGTCAAAATCCATAACGGGCACAATGACGTGGTCCCCACCATGGATCAGTGTGTCATAGAGTACAAGCAGAAGTTTGGCTTTGACCTTTTCATCAGCAGCAACGCTTCTACATCTGCATTGCTTGCTGTTTGGGGTTTCTGTATAACACTTTGTGACATCTGCTGATGTAAAAAGGGCTTTATAAATACATTTGATTGATTAATTGAATACTTTCTGGATCGCTTCTACACCATAAGGATATCCTTCCGCATGCTCATCAACCAGCACTGTAAGTACACATCACCAGCCAATAAGCATGTACAGTACTGTGGGCGTTTTATATGTGCGTGTCAGAAGTTCAGTCTAAAATCGTTCACTTATAGTGGATGTTATGACTTATAGTGGATGTTATGACTTATAGTGGATGTTATGTCTACAGTGGATGAAATGACTTACAGTGGATGAAATGACTTACAGTGGATGTTATGACTTACAGTGGATGTTATGACTACAGTGGATGTCATGATTACAGTGGATGTTATGACTACAGTGGATGTTATGACTACAGTGGATGTTATGACTACAGTGGATGTTATGACTACAGTGGATGTCATGACTACAGTGGATGTTATGACTACAGTGGATATCATGACTAGCAACATGTCTGGCATGTCTGGCAACATGACTGAATACAAACAGTGCAGCTATTCCCTCCGTAAGGCTATTAAACAAGCTAAGCGTCAGTACAGAGACAAAGTGGAATCTCAATTCAATGGCTCAGACACAAGAGGCATGTGGCAGGGTCTACAGTCAATCACGGACTACAAGATGAAATCCAGCCCAGTCACGGACCAGGATGTCTTGCTCCCAGGCAGACTAAATAACTTTTTTGCCCGCTTTGAGGACAATACAGTGCCACTGACACGGCCTGCAACGGAAACATGCGGTCTCTCCTTCACTGCAGCCGAGGTGAGTAAGACATTTAAACGTGTTAACCCTCGCAAGGCTGCAGGCCCAGACGGCATCCCCAGCCGCGCCCTCAGAGCATGCGCAGACCAGCTGGCCGGTGTGTTTACGGACATATTCAATCAATCCCTATACCAGTCTGCTGTTCCCACATGCTTCAAGAGGGCCACCATTGTTCCTGTTCCCAAGAAAGCTAAGGTAACTGAGCTAAACGACTACCGCCCGTAGCACTCACTTCCGTCATCATGAAGTGCTTTGAGAGACTAGTCAAGGACCATATCACCTCCACCCTACCTGACACCCTAGACCCACTCCAATTTGCTTACCGCCCAAATAGGTCCACAGACGATGCAATCTCAACCACACTGCACACTGCCCTAACCCACCTGGACAAGAGGAATACCTATGTGAGAATGCTGTTCATCGACTACAGCTCGGCATTCAACACCATAGTACCCTCCAAGCTCGTCATCAAGCTCGAGACCCTGGGTCTCGACCCCGCCCTGTGCAACTGGGTACTGGACTTCCTGACGGGCCGCCCCCAGGTGGTGAGGGTAGGCAACAACATCTCCTCCCCGCTGATCCTCAACACGGGGCCCCACAAGGGTGCGTTCTGAGCCCTCTCCTGTACTCCCTGTTCACCCACGACTGCGTGGCCACGCACGCCTCCAACTCAATCATCAAGTTTGCGGACGACACAACAGTGGTAGGCTTGATTACCAACAACGACGAGACGGCCTACAGGGAGGAGGTGAGGGCCCTCGGAGTGTGGTGTCAGGAAAATAACCTCACACTCAACGTCAACAAAACTAAGGAGATGATTGTGGACTTCAGGAAACAGCAGAGGGAACACCCCCCTATCCACATCGATGGAACAGTAGTGGAGAGGGTAGCTAGTTTTAAGTTCCTCGGCATACACATCACAGACAAACTGAATTGGTCCACTCACACTGACAGCGTCGTGAAGAAGGCGCAGCAGCGCCTATTCAACCTCAGGAGGCTGAAGAAATTCGGCTTGTCACCAAAAGCACTCACAAACTTCTACAGATGCACAATCGAGAGCATCCTGGCGGGCTGTATCACCGCCTGGTACGGCAACTGCTCCGCCCTCAACCGTAAGGCTCTCCAGAGGGTAGTGAGGACTGCACAACGCATCACCGGGGGCAAACTACCTAGCCTCCAGGACACCTACACCACCCGTTGTTACAGGAAGGCCATAAAGATCATCAAGGACATCAACCACCCGAACCACTGCCTGTTCACCCCGCTATCATCCAGAAGGCGAGGTCAGTACAGGTGCATCAAAGCTGGGACCGAGAGACTGAAAAACAGCTTCTATCTCAAGGCCATCAGACTGTTAAACAGCCACCACTAACACTGAGTGGCAGCTGCCAACACACTGTCATTGACACTGACCCAACTCCAGCCATTTTAATAATGGGAATTGATGGGAAATGATGTAAATATATCACTAGCCACTTTAAACAATGCTACCTTATATAATGTTACTTACCCTACATTATTAATCTCATATGCATATGTATATACTGTACTCTACATCATCGACTGCATCCTTATGTATCACTAGCCACTTTAACTATGCCACTTTGTTTACTTTGTCTACACACTCATCTCATATGTATATACTGTACTCGATACCATCTACTGTATGCTGCTCTGTACCATCACTCATTCATATATCCTTATGTACATGTTCCTTATCCCCTTACACTGTGTATAAGACAGTAGTTTTGGAATTGTTATTTAGATTACTTGTTGGTTATCACTGCATTGTCGGAACTAGAAGCACAAGCATTTCGCTACACTCGCATTAACATCTGCTAACCATGTGTATGTGACAAATAAAATTTGATTTGATTTGATGACTACAGTGGATGTTATGACTACAGTGGATGTCATGACTACAGTGGATGTTATGACTACAGTGGATGTTATGACTTATAGTGGATGTTATGACTACAGTGGATGTTATGACTTATAGTGGATGTTATGACTACAGTGGATGTCATGACTACAGTGGATGTTATGACTACAGTGGATGTCATGACTACAGTGGATGTTATGACTACAGTGGATATCATGACTACAGTGGATGTTATGACTACAGTGGATGTTATGACTACAGTGGATGTCATGACTACAGTTGATGTTATGACTTATAGTGGATGTTATGACTACAGTGGATGTTATGACTTATAGTGGATGTTATGACTTATAGTGGATGTTATGACTACAGTGGATGTTATGACTTATAGTGGATGAAATGACTTACAGTGGATGTCATGACTACAGTGGATGAAATTACTTACATGAATGTATAGTTAAAGGGACTATGCATATAAGATAAACAGAGAGTAGCAGCAGTGTAAAAGAGGGGTTGGGGGGGGGACACAATGCAGATAGTCCGAGTAACCATATGTTTACCTGTTCAGGAGTCTTATGGCTTGGGGGTAGAAACTGTTGAGACTCATTTTTGTCCTAGACTTGGCACTCAGGTACCGCTTGCCATGTGGTAGTAGAGAGAACAGTTTATGACTGGGGTGGCTGGGGTCTTTGACCATTTTTAGGGCCTTCCTCTGACATCACCTGGTGTAGAGGTCCTGGATGGCAGGCAGCTTTGCCCCAGTGATGTACTGGGCCGTACGCACTACCCTCTAAAGTGCCTTGCGGCCGAGCAATTGCCGTACCAGGCAGTGATGCAACCAGTCAGGATGCTCTCGATGTTGCAGCTGTAGAACCTTTTTACGATCTCAGGACCCATGTCAAATCTTTTTAGTTTTCTGAGGGGGAATAGGCTTTGTCATGCCCTCTTCACGACTGTCTTGGTGTGTTTGGACCAATCTAGTTTGTTGTTGATGTGGACACCAAGGAATTTGAAGCTCTCAACCTGCTCCACTACAGCCTCGTTGATGAGAATGGGGACGTGCTCGGTGCTCCTTTTCCTGTAGTCCACAATCATCTCCTTAGTCTTGGTTATGTTGAGGGATGTTGTTATTCTGGCACCACCCGGCCAGGTCTCTGACCTCCTCTCTATAGGCTGTCTCGTCGTTGTCGGTGATCAGGCCTACCACTGTTGTGTCATCAGCAAACTTAATGATGGTGTTGGAGTTCTGCCTGGCCATGCAGTCGTGGGTGAACAGGGAGTACAGGAGGGGACTGAGCACGCACCCCTGGGGAGCTCCAGTGTTGAGGATTAGCGTGGCAGATGTGTTGCTACCTACCCTCACCACCTGGGGGCGGCCTGTCAGGAAGTCCAGGATCCAGTTGCAGAGGGAGGTGTTTAGTCCCAGGTTCCTTAGCTTGGTGATGAGCTTTGAGGGTACTATGGTGTTGACGCTGAGCTCTAGTCAATGAATAGCATTCTCACATAGGTGTTCCTTTTGTCCAGGTGGGAAAGGGCAGTGTGGAGTGCAATAGAGATTGCATCATATGTGGATCTGTTTGGGCGGTATGCAAATTAGAGTGGGTCTAGGGTTTCTGGGATAATGGTGTTGATGTGAGCCATTACCAGCCTTTCAAAGTACTTCATGGCTACAGACGTGAGTGCTACGGGTCTGTGGTCATTTAGGCAGGTTGCCTTTGTGTTCTTGGGCACAGGGACTATGGTGGTCTGCTTGAAGCATGTTGGTATTACAGACTCAATGAGGGACATGTTGAAAATGCCAGTTGGTCAGCACATGACCGGAGCACACGTCCTGGTAATCCGTCTGGCCCTGCAGCCTTGTGTATGTTGACCTGTTTAAAGGTCTTACACACGTCGGCTACGGAGAGTGTGATCACACAGTTGTCCGGAACAGCTGATGCTCTCATGCATGCCTCAGTGTTGCTTGCCTTGAAGCGAGCATAGAAGTGATTTTGCTCGTCTGGTAGGCTTGTGTCACTGGGCAGCTCGCGTCTGTGCTTCCCTTTGTTGTCTGTAATAGTTTGTAAGCCCTGCCACATCCGACGAGTGTCAGAGCCAGTGTAGTATGACTCAATCTTAGCCCTGTATTGACGCTTTGCGTGTTTGATGGTTTGTCACAGGACATAGCAGGATTTCTTGTAAGCTTCCGGGTTAGAGCTCTACCCTTTAGCTTAGTGTAAATGTTGCCTGTAATCCATGGCTTCTGGTTGGGGTATGTACGTACAGTCACTGTGGGGACGACGTCCTCAATGCACTAATTGATAAAGCCAGTGACTAATGTGGTGTATTCCTCAATGTCATCGGAAGAATCCCGGAACATGTTCCAGTCTGTGATAGCAAAGCAGTCCTGTAGTTTAGCATCTGCTTCATCTGACCATTTTTTTTATAGACCGAGTCACTGGTGTTTCCTGCTTTAATTTTTGCTTGTAAGCAGGAATCAGGAATGGTCGGATTTACCAAATGGAGGGAGAGCTTTGTACGCGTCTCTGTGTGTGGAGTACAGGTGATCTAGAATTTTTTTGTTCAAATCCCCGAGCCTACAAGGTGAACATCTGTCGACGTGCCCTTGAGCAAGGCACTTAACGTTAATTTCTCCTGTAAGACGCTCTAGATAAGAGCATCTGCTAAATGGCTAAAATGTAATATGTAAGTGTCATGACTATTTCCCCAATGTTCTGCAGATGCCTATGAGACGTCTGAGTATACGCTATGCTCTTGGTTAGGATGTGGCAGGTTTATTAGCTGGAATGGAAAAGTAATCTGGAATGGAAAGTTAGCCTCATCTTAGAGTTTCTAGAAAAGTTTGTGTTCGTACGCACATCCTTAAAAACTTACTGTAGGTGCTGGGCTAATAAAAAATACCTGAAAAGAACAGGAAAGCCGGAACACTGTTTATGCTCCCAATTAACTGCTTTATGGACAACTCTTCGATCTGAACCGGATCTTCATCAGGTCGACCAGGCCTCCCTATTCTTTTCAACTCATTTTAGAGTTTCCCATTGGCTTCTGTCTGAGACGGCAAATGTCAGCAGGAGATGCAGCAGATCCAATGAATATCTATTCCATGTGATATTGCATGAAACATGACTACTGTAATGATATATAAATAGAGGATGATTGATAAATATTGATTGGCTATATTTCCCATAAACATACATGTCCCTCTTTTCTCAGCCAAGGACCCTTCCAAGGCTATCCAGGTGGTTTATGTGCTATCTCACCTGTTCCATATGCAGGTTGAGTTCTTCAAGGTGAGTGGTATTTATGTTGTACCAAAATAAAGTTTCTGTAGGCTATCAATTAACTGGTCGTCATTTGAACTGTAGTTGTCACACCCTGACCTTAGAGATCCTTTTTATTCTCTATTTTGGTTAGGTCAGGGTGTGACTAGGGTGGGCAATCTAGTTTTCCTATTCCTTTGTTTTGCCTGGTATGGTTCCCAATCAGAGGCAGCTGTCTATCGTTGTCTCTGATTCGGGATCATACTTAGGCAGCCTTTTCCCCACCTTAGTTTGTGGGATCTTGAATTTGTATAGTTGCTGTGTAGCCTGCAGAACTTTACATTTGTTTTGTATTTAGCTGTTTTTCGGTGGTCATATTAATAAAAGTAAGATGTTCACCTACCACGCTGCACCTTGGTCTCCTCATTCAACAAACAATCGTAACAGTAGTATGTGTGAAGTCCTTCCTTATTGACTGTATCATGTTGTATTTACACTGAGTTTACAAAATATTACAACACCTGCTCTTTCCATGACATAGACTGACCAGATGACTGCAGATGAAAGCTATGATCCCTTATTGATGTCACTGATGTCATTTATGTTAAATCCACTTCAATTAGTGTAGATGAAAGGGAGGAGACAGGTTAAAGAAGGATTCTTAAGCCTTGAGGTAATTGAGACATGGATCATGTATGTGTGCCATTCAGAAGGTGAATGGACAAGACAAAATATTTAAGTGCCTTTGAACAGTGTGTGGTAGTAGGTGCCAGGCGCACTGGCTTGAGTGTGTCAAGAACTGCAACGTTGCTGGGTTTCTCATGCTCAACAGCTTGCCGTGTGTATCAGAAATGGTCCACCACCCAAAGGACATCCAGCCAACTTGACACAACTGTGGTAAACATTGGAGTCAACATGCTCCAGCATCCCATGTGTTTGTCTCTGACCTCCAGGCCCTGTCCAGTGAGTCCTTTGAGCATCTCCCGGTCTTCAACAAGTCAGCGTGGAGACACTACCAGACCGGCCCTGAGCCAGACGACTGGAGCAACCTGTCCTACAGTGACAATATACTGTGTAAAACTAGAAGATTGGTTTGTCATGTTATGGCAGTATGCAATGGATTTCAGTAGATAAAGGGATGATCCAGTTAATATGTATGTGTGTGTGATTAAGTGTTACTCAGGATTCTAGTAGGTCAGTAATTGAAAGGTTGATATTGCAATATGGTACTGTAAGTTTATAAGAGATTATAATCACATTGGATGCTTAAGATGTGCATAGGGCAGTATCAGAATACTTTGAGACATCATACTTTCGATTGCTTTAAAAACATTTGTACCAAAGGCCTCAAATTAAATTGATTTAGGAAATGTGAGTAGGTCAAATACTCTCAGAAAGGATTGTTTTGTATTTAATATTTAATAGAAACTACTTATGTCATAAAATAGTTTTTTTTACTGTATACAGTGCATTCGGAAAGTATTCAGACACCTTTAATTATTCCACAACTTTATTCTAAAATTGACTAAATACATTTTTTTCCTCATCAATCTACACACAATACCCCATAATGACAAAGCGAAAACAGGTTTTTAGAAATGTTTGAAAATTTATCAAATATGAAAACAAAAATACCTTTTTCAGACCTTTTGCTATGAGACTTGAAATTGAGCTCAAGTGCATCCTGTTTTCATTGATCATCCTTGAGATGTTTCTACAACTTGATTAGAGTCCACCTGTGGTAAATTCAATTGATTGAACCTGATTTGGAAAGGCACACACCTGCCAATTTAAGGTCCCACAGTTGACAGTGCATGTCAGAGTAAAAACCAAGCCATGAGGTCAAAGGAATTGTTTGTAGAGCTCCGAGACAGGACTGTGTCGAGGCACAGATCTGGGGAAGGGTACCAAAACATTTCTGCAGCATTGAATGTCCCTAAGAACACAGTGGCCTCCATCATTGGGGCAGTATTGTGTAGCTTGGATGAAAGGTGCCCAGAGTAAACGGCCTGCTCCTCAGTCCCAGTTGCTAATATATGCATATTATTATTAGTATTGGATGGGAAACACTCTGAAGTTTCTAAAACTGTTTGAATGATGTCTGTGAGTATAATATAACTCATATGGCAGGCAAAAAACGAAGAAGAAATCCAAACAGGAAGTGGGAAATCTGAGGTTGGTTGATTTTCAACCCAGCCCCTATTGAATACACAGTGGGATATTGGCTATGTTGCACTTCCTAAAGCTTCCACTAGATGTCAACCGTCTTTAGAAACTTGAATGACGCTTCTACTGTGTTGTGGAGCCAGATGGGAGCTCTTTGAGTCAGTGGTCTGGCAGAGAGCCAGGTCCTGGTCACACGCATTTCGCATGATAGTGACCTGCGTTCCATTGCTTCTGTACAGACATAGGAATTCTCCGGCTGAAACGTTATTGAAGATTTATGATAACAACATCCTAAAGACTGATTCTATACTTAGTTTGACAAGTTTCTCCGACCTGTAATATAACTTTTTGAAGTTTCCGTCCAACGTTCGGCTGGACCTGCACGAACGTTTGGATTTGTGTACTAAAAGCGCTAACAAAAGTAGCTACTTGGACATAAATAACGGACATTATCGAACAAATCAAGCATTTATTGTAGAACTAGGATTCCTGGGAGTGCATTCTGATGAAGATCATCAAAGGTACGGGATTATTTATAATGTTATTTCTGATTTCTGATGACTCCAACATGGCGGATAATTTTCTTTTTTTTCTGAGCGCCGTCTCAGATTATTGCATTGTTCGCTTTTTCCGTATAGTTTTTTTGAAATCTGACGCAGCGGTTGCATTAAGGAGAGATATATCTATATTTCCATGTCTAAAATTGTATTTATCGACATTTATAATGAGTATTTCTGTAAAATGATGTGGCTCTCTGCAATATCACCGGATGTTTTTGGAACTAGTGAACGTAACACGCCAATGTATACTGAGATTGTTTTGTATAAATATGAACTTTATCAAACAAAACATACATGTATTGTGTAACATGAAGTCCTATAAGTGTCATCTGATGAAGATCATCAAAGGTTAGTGATTAATTTTATATCTATTTGTGCTTTTTGTGACTCCTCTCTTTGGCTGGAAAAATGGCTGAATTTTTCTGTGAATTGATGGTGACATAACACAATTGTTTGTGGTGCTTTCGCTGTAAAGCCTATTTGAAATCGAAACACTGTGGTGGGATTAACAACAAGATTACATTTAAAACGGTATAAAATACATGTATGTTTGAGGATTTTGTTTTGAATTTGGCGCCCTTCACTTTCACTGGCTGTTATCATATCGATTCCGTTAACGGGATTGCAGCCCTAAGAAGTTTTTAAATGAAAGAAGATTGGAAACACCCAGACTCTTCCTAGAGCTGGCCACCTGGCCAAACTGAGCTATCAGGGGAGAAGGGCTTTGGTCAGGGATTTGACCCGATAGTCACTCTGACAGAGCTCCTCTATGGAGATAGGAGAAACTTCCAGAGGGACAACCATATCTGCAGCACTTCAACAATCAGGCCTTTATGGTAGAGTGGCCAGACGGAAGCCACTCCTCAGTAAAAGGCACATGACAGCCCGCTTGGAGTTTGCCAAAAGGCACCCAAAAGACTCTCAGACCATGAGAAACAAGATTCTCTGGTCTGATGAAACCAAAATTGAACTCTTTGGCCTGAATGCCAAGCGTCACATCTGGAGGAAACCAGGCACCATTCGTACAGTGAAGCATGGTGGTGGCAGCCTCTTGCTGTGGGGATGTTTTTCAGCAGCAGGGACTAGAAGACTAGTCAGGATCGAGGGAAAGATGAACGGATCAAAGTACTGAGAGATCGTTGATGAAAACCTGCTCCAGAGCGCTCATGACCTTAGACTGGGGCAAAGGTTCACCTTCCAACAGGACAACGACCCCAAGCACACAGCCAAGACAACGTAGGAGTGGCTTCGGGATAAGTCTCTGAATGTCCTTGAGTGGCCCAGCCAGAGCCCGAACTTGAACCTGATCTAACATCTCTGCAGAGACCTGAAAATAGCTGTGCAGCAACACTCCCCATCCAACTTGACAACTTGAGAGGATCTGCAGAAAGAATGGGAGAAACTCCCCAAATATAGGTGTGCCAAGCTTGTAGCGCCATACCCAAGAAGACTCGCTGTGATCGCTGCCAAAGGTGCTTCAACAAATTACTGAGTAAAGTATCTGAATACTTATGTAAATGTGATATTTCAGTTTTAAATTGTTTATACATTTGCAAAAACGTCAACAACAAAAAACTGGATTCAAGCCATTTTAGAATATGGCTGTAACGTAACCAAATGTGGTAAAAGTCAAGGGGTTTGAACACTTTCCGAATGCACTCTATCATAGACAACTGAACACACATTTAAGCATGTTGCTAAAATAAAGCCAGGTTTAGACAGTGAAATAGTGGTATTAGTTGTATATATTTGTGTGGTTCAGGAATCAGAAGTGAGAATGGAGTTTCAACTGTGCATTCAGTTACCTTACGACCTACACAATAAAATAACAAAAATATGGTAGACCGTGGGCGACATTTTACACACACACAGTGCACAAAGTAACCATGTACAGGTAACTGACAAAATCAAGGAAACACCAACATAGTCTCTTACTCTGGCGTTGGGCCACCACGAGCCACCAGAACAGCTTCAATGCACCTTGGCATAGATTCTACAAGTGTCTGGAACTCTATTGGAGGGATGTGACACCATTCCTCCATGAGAAATTCCATCATTTGGTCTTTTGTTGATGGTGGTGGAAAACGCTGTTTCAGGCGCCGCTCCAGAATCTCCCATAAGTGTTCAATTGGTTTTGAGATCAGGTGACTGAGACACACCCACACACCATTTAACCCTCTATGCTACTTTGAGTCTCCTCTTTCAAAGTCACTGAAATCTTTTCTTCTAGCCATGTTAGCCAACATAATGGGCAACTGGGAATTTTTATACATGATCCTAAGCATTATGGGATGCTAATTGTTTAATATGCTCAGGAACCACAACTGTGTGGAAGCACCTGCTTTCAATATACTTTGTATCCCTCATTTACTCAAATGTTTCCTTTATTTTGGCAGTTACATCTACAAAGTCAAAAATCTGAATCTATCTTTGTCTATGTTTGAAATACACGTGATTATTGACACATTCAAAATAGTTACAGCTGACAGAAGCATGTCTTTGAGGATGTAAAGACCAAGCTTCCCTTGTCCTGTATCTCTCATTTAGTCAAGTGTTTCTTCAAGTGTTTCCTTTATTTCGGCAGTTACCTGTACACTGAGTGTTTGAGGGAAAGTGTTGTCTCTATTTCTCGTCGTCATCCCCCTCACTCATGCTGCTGAGGGAAGTTGAGGGATGGGCAGAGGCACCCTTGGGGTAGGTGGCGGAGGAACGAGGAGAACGAGGGGATTGAGAGGAGGGAGAGGAGGGAGGCGATGGAGAACGCCCTCTGGTGGGGCTGCTGCCGGGGGAGCCACGGGGCGAGGCAGCGGGCGATGCGTAGGGTGACAGAGCCTGGAGCATGCGCCCACTCTTCTCCTGGATCACATGCTGCTCACAGAGAGGGAGAGAGGGGGAGAGAGAGGAAGAAATGGAAAGAGGGAAAGACAGAGAGAGAGAGAGAGAGAGAGAGAGAGAGAGCGAGCATGGAATGGGATCATTACTAACCGTCTTCCCCTATTGACCTTTCATGCTTCCTAACATAGTATCTATCTATTGTGGGCTAAAGATAAACTTACCCACGCTCCACCTGGACCAAACGACTCCAGGAAATTACTAATGAACTCCCAGGACTTCTCCTCCCACTTGTGGATGAGGTCTTGGCTCTTCTCTTCCACCGAGTGCACAAAGTGCTTGGACTTCTCCTCTACTGTCTTTACCGTCTCCTTCATACGATCCACCTGGTTTTGAAGACGGATTTTCTTCTCCTGCACAAGTTAGACATGCGGTTGGCTGTAGGGAATCAGCTAAAGATGGTCTAGTGTTTATCAACCACAACCACCAATACTGAAACAACCATTCATCTTCCTCAAATGCAAGCTAATGTAACAGATGTTTATTCCAACTTCATTCATTGTTCTAAGGTAATTATGATGTCATTCTTACCCTGATGAAGCTAACGTTGAGGTCACTGGCTGTGTAGCCTCTCTGCAGGTTGCGTCGGACATAGAGGTCGTAGTCTCTCACTATCCTGGTGATGAGGTCAGAGGTAGAGATGCCGTCTGTCCTCTGTGTGGCCACAAACATCCCTGAAACCCAACAGAGAGAACAGTGCTCAAACACAGTCAAGATGACACAGGTAGTGACAAATAGTAGGCTGTAACTCAGCAAACACACACAGATACAATCTCCATTGGCTACAGGTTAATATCTGTTTCAGAGCAGATCAGTTAGTTACCTGCTTCCTTGATGTGTTTGTAGACATCCTCTGATCCAGCAGAGGTGTATGGGATATCATCATGCGCTACAAAGTCAATCTGGGAAAATCACAGGATAGCATTAAGGTGATTTTTACAACAGAAAAAAGGGACATGCTGTATATCAGATTTTAAGGCTTATTGTTAGTAATATTGAGTAATGTACAGCAATGGTCTCCATCCCTTTTCAGTTACTGTACCACCAAGTACATTTTGCTCTGCCCAGAGAACCCTTGAAGTATCGCCTCATTTACATTTTACCAGTAAGCTTATGGTCTCATGAGTCTTCTCAAGTACCCCCTGTGGGTAGGTCCTAGTACCCCTGTGGATAGGGCCTGGTACCCCCTATGGATAGGGTGTTGTACCCCCTATGGATAGGTCCTAGTAACCCTGTGGATAGGGCCTAGTACCCCCTGTGGATAGGTCCTAGTACCCCCTGTGGATAGGTCCTAGTACCCCCTGTGGATAGGGCCTTGTACCCCCTGTGGATAGGTCCTAGTATCCCCTGTGGATAGGTCCTTGTACCCCCTGTGGATAGGTCCTAGTACCCCCTGTGGATAGGTCCTAGTACCCCCTGTGGATAGGGCCTGGTGCCCCCTGTGGATAGGTCCTAGCTGGATAGGGCCTAATACCCCTGGTTGAGAAACACTGATGTACAGTATATATGACCCTTGTCCAGAAGTGCTGACCTTATGTTTCTTCAGGAAGTCAGGGCTGAGGGTCCAGGGAGCGTCCCGTACCACCTCATCCACATAGCGACAGTGTATCAGGGCTTCGTAGCGCTCAGACTCTGTCATCACCGTGTAGCCCTTATACCGGTGTGTGAGTTCATCACTGCAGACTTCGAGGAAAGACACACAAAAACATAATTTACACCTTGTGCTGCTAAAATGTGAGTTTTGTGATCTGATCAATATGACCCAATCACTGTCTGTGATCTATTTTAAAGGCACTATTTACCTCCCACTATGAGATGTGTGTTGGGGAACAGGTTCTTGGCTTGCATCAGAGCGCGAGCATGTCCAGAGTGGAAGAGGTCAAAGATCCCATCAGCATAGACTCGGACCGGCCGGATTGCTATAACAAAAGAAAAATGCAAATTTGATCTGTCGCTCTCCACGTTCTCCCAGTCTCCATCCCTCCCTCTGTTGACTGCCTCTTACCTCTTCTTATCCTTTTCCCCAGGTAGCCTAGAGGTTAAGAGCATTGGGCCAGTAACCAAAAGGTTTCTGGTTTGAATCCCTGAGCCGGCAAGGTGTAAAAATCTGCCATTCTGCCCTTGAGGCAGTTAACACCCAACAACAACTGGGTGCCAATGACATCGGTTAAGGCAGCCCCCCTCACCTCTCTGATTCAGAGGATTTGGGTTAAATGCAACGTTCAGTTGTGCAACTGAGTAGGTCTCCTCTTTCGCTTGTCATTCTTCACTAATCCCAGCAGGAGTGATCAAACTGGTGGTCACACTGACCTCTGATTAGTCTGACTCACCTGTGACTGGTCTGACCTGGTAAGACCACAGAGTAGATGACTGACCTGGTGTGCCTCTCTTGGCTTGGGCGATGGTCAGCTTTTCATGAGGGACCTCCGACTCATATCCTGCTTCCTTGGCAAATAATGCTGGCTCTCTCAGCCTCTGAGATGGAACAGAAAGTGTTACAGATGTAGGATCTTAATTTGATCACTCTTTTGTTGCTGAGAATTTTCCGGCACAGCAGGAAATGCAAACTGGTAGTGTATTCGAGGTTAAAAAGGCTTCTAAATTTTGTCATTTCCACTTTAAAATGTTAGACTTTGCCCTAACGAAAAATGGATCAACCTCTACAAAGAATATTCCATTAATCATAATCCACATAATAATTCACATTTCATGTTGCTGCAGGGTTATTTTCCTGTTGTAGCAAACTGTCTCAAATTAAGATCCTACGTCTGTAACTGACCTCATGGAAAGGGATGTCTGTACATAAGTAAAGGTGTGTATTCACAGTTATGGAAATCATCAGGGCTTTAATAAGCATTTGAATATATAAGGGATTTCTGGCTTCATGCGTGTTTTCCTCTGCATGTGAGAGCTAGTGGGTGGGAGTGGATATGGTTATTAGGAATGATCTGTAGAGTTGTCAGTACACTTTGAACCCTGAACTGTTTGAAATATGCCCATGATTTGAGAAAAGACTAACAAAGAGTTTTAAAAAATCCATGTTAATGATTAAGAATGCTTTCATTGACTGTAGAGGTCAATTTACCATTCAAAGAGCGAGACCATTCCCATAATGCTTTAACATTTACAGTGAAAATATCATAACATTTATTGAGGAATCATTTGTAGCTGCCTATGTTATACAAGTACATTATAGGCTACATTTGTATTTTCAACTATTTGATATGCCACCTCTCGGTAGTCTGACAGACTCACCTTGCGGGGTCCCCCCGTGCTTTGCTGTTGGGGCTTCTGTGACCCCCTGGTGGCTCTGGAGCCACGTCTCCTTCCCACCATGCTGGATGTTCTGTTGCCTTGTTTACCTGTCGACTGGTACCTCGGCAACCTGGTCGTCCTCCAACCCTGTCAGTGTTGCACTTCTGCAATCTGTGAGGGAGTGTTAAAGTGTGCATGTTGCTGGCTGGTCTGACCCCGATGACACGAAAATCTAACGTGCAAAGTTCAAGCCAAGTTGGTAAGAGTATTAGGGCACTTCAGGCCGCGTCTCTTTCATCAGCTCTGTAGAAGACACGGGGTGGATCAGGAGTTGCCCGTGGAGGCCTAAACAGACCTTTACAATCGGACTGACTGACGTAGGCCTAAACAGACCTTTACAATCGGACTGACTGACGTAGGCCTAAACAGACCTTTACAATCGGACTGACTGACGTAGGCCTAAGCAGACCTTTACAATCGGACTGACTGACGTAGGCCTAAACAGACCTTTACAATCGGACTGACTGACGTAGGCCTAAACAGACCTTTACAATCGGACTGACTGACGTAGGCCTAAACAGACCTTTACAATCGGACTGACTGACGTAGGCCTAAGCAGACCTTTACAATCGGACTGACTGACGTAGGCCTAAACAGACCTTTACAATCGGACTGACTGACGTAGGCCTAAACAGACCTTTACAATCGGACTGACTGACGTAGGCCTAAACAGACCTTTACAATCGGACTGACTGACGTAGGTCTAAACAGACCTTTACAATCGGACTGACTGACGTAGGCCTAAACAGACCTTTACAATCGGACTGACTGACGTAGGCCTAAACAGACCTTTACAATCGGACTGACTGACGTAGGCCTAAACAGACCTTTACAATCGGACTGACTGACGTAGGCCTAAACAGACCTTTACAATCGGACTGACTGACGTAGGCCTAAACAGACCTTTACAATCGGACTGACTGACGTAGGCCTAAACAGACCTTTACAATCGGACTGACTGACGTAGGCCTAAACAGACCTTTACAATCGGACTGACTGACGTAGGCCTAAACAGACCTTTACAATCGGACTGACTGACGTAGGCCTAAACAGACCTTTACAATCGGACTGACTGACGTAGGACCTAAACGGACTGACCTTAAACAGACCTTTACAATCGGACTGACTGACGTAGGCCTAAACAGACCTTTACAATCGGACTGACTGACGTAGGCCTAAACAGACCTTTACAATCGGACTGACTGACGTAGGCCTAAACAGACCTTTACAATCGGACTGACTGACGTAGGCCTAAACAGACCTTTACAATCGGACTGACTGACGTAGGCCTAAACAGACCTTTACAATCGGACTGACTGACGTAGGCCTAAACAGACCTTTACAATCGGACTGACTGACGTAGGCCTAAACAGACCTTTACAATCGGACTGACTGACGTAGGCCTAAACAGACCTTTACAATCGGACTGACTGACGTAGGCCTAAACAGACCTTTACAATCGGACTGACTGACGTAGGCCTAAACAGACCTTTACAATCGGACTGACTGACGTAGGCCTAAACAGACCTTTACAATCGGACTGACTGACGTAGGCCTAAACAGACCTTTACAATCGGACTGACTGACGTAGGCCTAAACAGACCTTTACAATCGGACTGACTGACGTAGGCCTAAACAGACCTTTACAATCGGACTGACTGACGTAGGCCTAAACAGACCTTTACAATCGGACTGACTGACGTAGGCCTAAACAGACCTTTACAATCGGACTGACTGACGTAGGCCTAAACAGACCTTTACAATCGGACTGACTGACGTAGGCCTAAACAGACCTTTACAATCGGACTGACTGACGTAGGGACCTGTACAATCGGACTGACTGACGTAGCCTAAACAGACCTTTACAATCGGACTGACTGACGTAGGCCTAAACAGACCTTTACAATCGGACTGACTGACGTAGGCCTAAACAGACCTTTACAATCGGACTGACTGACGTAGGCCTAAACAGACCTTTACAATCGGACTGACTGACGTAGGCCTAAACAGACCTTTACAATCGGACTGACTGACGTAGGCCTAGCTTATATGTTCATGTCCTCATTCTGTTATCTGCCTCATTATTGGCTCATCCATTTGAAATAGATCTTTAACTTTGTCTCATGGAATAATGTCATTTTATTTTTAACATGATATTTCCTAGTTTCATTCATAGAAATTGCTCTTAAATATGATCTGACTGAGGCAACCTCTTGACCCAAACATAATAGTGGGACAAGTTGTCCATGAGGCAGCCTCAAGGTGCCTATATATCAACTCCACTGATTATGCAATGTTTAGTGAAACCTCATTCACTCACACAACGTCATTAACTGGCCATGCGACACACCTTTGATCGTAAATCCACTTTATCAAGATTCCCAAATCACCTCAAGCATAAGGGCACTATGCACTATGCCCTTATGCCTGAATCAGCAGCACATGGAGAAAACAGGTTTTATTAGCCCACATAGCTACAGGCCATAGCACAAGGAGCTAACAAGTCTTCAGGCAAGGTTAATCATGACATTTTTACATTTTAGTCAATTAGCAGATGTTCTTACCTAGAGCGACTTACAGTAATGAGTTCATACAGTGTGGCTCAGTTGGTAGAGCATGGTGCTTAACGCCAGGGTTATGGGTTCGATTCCCAATGCTGGACCAGTATATGCATTCACTACTGTAAGTTGCTCTGGACAAGAGATTCTGCTAAAATGTAAATACAGTTTATACTTTATTTTTTTCTTCTCCATACTGGTCTACCATGGGAATCAAACCCACAACCATGGCGTCACAAGTGCCATGCTCTACCAACTGAGCCACACGGGATTATCATCAGTCATCAAGTAAGCATGGCTCATTGAACCACCTCTGTTTTGACCTCTCCACAACAGTGATGTTGTTGAGGTTGAAGCATGTTAATTATCAGTAAGGCCTCTCAGAAGTTTAGAACACTGTCTCGGATGGATGGGTATGTAGAATCAGTAGGGGATGTCATGGAGGCAGAACTATTTGCGGGCCTGAGTTCCAACTCCAGCATACTGTAATACAGACCATGATTGCATACCCTTTTCCTTGAGGGCTTGAAATTCAGTATTTATGTGATGGATGATAAAATAACAATTTCAGGCCATATGTATGTCTTATTAGTTAAGCACACCATTCGCTTCACATTTTTTGAATTAAATGTGCCAGTTCCAAGTGTAAATCTTGTCTCCCTCCATCGAAGTTTCAGACCAGTGGAGGGCAGTAGAGTACTAGTCTACAGCTGTGTAAGAAGCAATGCCTTTGGAAAGTATGGCGCCAGCTGGCAATTGGAAACACAAAAATACAAGACTGGTTGAATGTAGACTGGTTGAATGTAGACTGGTTTAACATTAACTGAAATCTTGAGACCACAGAAAAGACATGGATAATGAAACCAAGCATCTAGTAGGTCCTGACCATTGATGCTGGTCCCTGCTGCTGCTGCTGACATGACCAGGTTGTCAGTCAGTCTTGATGGGTCTGGTCTGTGGGAGTGACATCACCCCAGTGGACACCTGTTCTGTAGGGGGGGGGATCCTTTTATCTGCTCTATTGGGTTGGGAGGCCCTGAGAGGGAAGAATGGGGGGTGTCAAACAGCTGCGTGTCTCTCCTTGATTAATAGATGGCTTATGGGGGACAGACAGTACTGGGGCTGCTGAGCCTGGATCAAATGGGACAAATCAAGTGCTCTGGTCCTCATTATCTGACTGGTCGCACTGTGTTAGTTCCTTGTCCTCAGTAAAGCGTTTGGTGGTGTTATCAGATCAAAACAGATTAGAGAACTGAACACTGTCCATCTTTTCCAGCTTTCTCAATTAACAGCTTAGCGCTCAAATCAACAATTGATGGTTAACTTAACAGCCGGGCCGTTTAGCTAGATTATAAATGTTCTACTAGCTTATCCCATTAAACACAACTGTTCAAGGTTATCAAATGAACAATGAGATGATCCTATTGGCCCTATCCTCCCCAGAGTCCCCTTCATGGCCCTCCATAACCCTCCCTCTATGGCATAGTCAGGGAGAGGCAGTGACGACAGGACCTTTCTTGAGAAATGTGAAACTAGACAGCGCCCAGCTCTCAACAATGGTACTCATATTTCGGCCAGCCTTGTTCACGGTATGGCTTAATGGCTCCTGGGCAAGGGGATCTGTCCCTCAGGACCAATGTGTGATTGTAGAGAGGGAGATGTTGTTGAAGGAGATGCTAGGCTTCAGACAGACTGTAGTTCCCTGTGGCCTGTTTGCCATTTGACAGGCTGTCAGAGTAGCATTAGGTCTGTACTTCTGAAGATGGTAGTATGGGTAATCCACTTCCAACCATTAACCACATGAATCCTTTTTATTGTATGGTAGGGTATAAAGGGATTTACATGTGTTGAAGGAACGATGAGTAGAAGGGAGGGTTTGTATGTGATTTTGTGTCTATATGCATCCATATCAAATCATATCAAGTCAAATGTTATTGGTCACATACACGTGGTTAGCAGATGTTATTGCGAGTGTAGCGAAACTCCACAATAAATGCCTAATACACACAAATCTAAGTAAAGGAATGGAATAAGAATATATAAATATAAATATATGGATGAGCAATAACAGAGCGGCATAGGCTAAGATGCAATAGATAGTATAGAATACAGTATATACATATGAGATGAGTAATGCAAGATATGTAAACATTATTAAAGTGTCTAGTGTTCCGTTTGTTAAAGTGGCAAATTATGTCAAGCCTGTATGTAGCCAGCAGCCTCTCTGTGCTAGTGATGGCTGTTTAACAGCCTGATGGCCTTGAGCTTGAAGCTGTTTTTCAGTCTCTCGGTCCCAGCTTTAATGCACCTGTACTGACCTCGCCTTCTGGATGGTAGCAGGGTGAACAGGCAGTGGTTCGGGTGGTTGTTGTCCTTGATGATCTTTAAGGCCTACCTGTGACATTAGGTGCTGTAGGTGTCCTAGAGGGCAGGTAGTTTGGACCATTCCATTTTGTCCTTGATGTGTATGCCGAGGAACTTAACTGTCCACCTCTCCACTGCTGTCCCTTCGATGTGGATAGGGGGGTGTTCCCTCCGCTGTTTCCTGAAGTCCATGATCATCTCTTTTGTTTTGTTGATGTTGAGTGAGAGGTTATTTTCCTGACACCACACTAGGAGAGCCCTCACCTCCTCCCTATAGGCTGTCTCGTCGTTGTTGGTAATCAAGCCCACTACTGTTGTGTTGTCTGCAAACTTGATGACTGAGTTGGAGGTGTGCATGGCCATGCAGTCATGTGTGAACAGGGAGTACAGGAGGGGGCTGAGCACGCACCCTTGTGGGCCCCCAGTGGTGAGTGTCAGCAAAGTGGAGATGTTGTTTCCTACCTTCCCCACCTGGGGACGACCCATCAGGAAGTCCAGGACCAAGTTGCACAGGGCGGGGTTGAGACCCAGGACCTCATATTGATGATGAGCTTGTAGGGTGCTATGGTGTTGAATGCTGATCTATAGTCAATGAACAGCATTCTGACATAGGTGTTCGTCTTGTCCAGATGGGATAGGGCAGTTTGCAGTGTGTTGGCGATTCAATCGTCTGTGGACCTATTGGGGCGGTAAGCAAGTTTAAGTGGGTCTAGGGTGACAGGTAAGGTGAAGGTGATATGATCCTTGACAAGTCTCTCAAAGCCCTTCATGATGACAGAAGTGAGTGCCACAGGGGGATAGCCATTTAGTTCAGTTACCTTTGCATATGATTGTGGCAGTGCATACGTAGCCACATTTTCTGTCCTAAATGCATGCAGGCATAAGTGATTGTGTGGGTAGTGTGGAAGTAGTGAACCTGTATGTTTGTAGCACAGGAGGCTGGTGCACCTTAATTGGGGAGGACGGGCTCGCGGTAATTGCTGGAGCAAATTTGGTTGAATCTTATCAAATACAGTGCATTCGTAAAATATTCAGACACTTTGACTTTTTGGCAAAACTGTTTAGGTGACGACATGATTCCATATGTGTTATTTCATAGTTTTGATGTCTTCACCATTATTCTACAACGTTGAAAATATTACAAATAAAGAAAAACCCTTGAACGAGTAGGTGTTCTAAAACTTTTGACCGGTAGTGTACATATACTATTTGACAACCACAAGGCACCCATATCTCAGAGAAAGAGCATTAGTTCCATTAAATTGCAGTAGTAAAATATCATTTTTAAAGCAACATTCTCTCAGTGTTTGTTTTAAAATTGAGAGAATAGGGTCGGCTCTAGCATGTCTAGCTTCTGTTCAGGCAGTGGTTTTCTAAGGCCTGGCGCCCCCTCCCCCAAACTCCTAACTCTGTGGAGTTTTTGAGTTGAGGTGGCAGGCTGCCATGTCCCTGTGGCTCTAAAGCTGGGGTCTCCAACCTTGTCTAGCATGAGAGCTATTTGATTTTTTGTTTTTGCAAAGTACCATTTTTCTTTCTAGCTTTCAAATATACAAATTCCTTCAACCCCTTCCCCGGTCCTTAGTGTACAAGAAAAAGTAGTGCACTATGTTTTCTGTCAATATACCTGGTAAAATAATGGTTAATAAACATCTGTAAATGGGGGGGCTATAAAATCTGTGAATTATATATATTTACCCAAATTATGTTTTCTCAGTTTTATTTTTCCTGTTTTTGGATTTGTGCTAGTTTTTCACTCTCAAAATGACAATTGTTCATAGAGGAAAGGGGAAATTGGATGTTCTGAGTCCATGTCAATGATTAAATCACATCAGAAGACCATTTTCTTTAGGTCTGGAAGAAAACTAACAAATTGTGCATCTGGACCTTTATTTGCACATCTAGCAAATGAGGAATGTCCATCTAATGTTTGTTTTTTTAACCTTTATTTAACTTGGCAAGTCAGTTAAGAACAAATTCTTATTTTCAATGATGGCCTAGGAACAGTGGGTTAACTGCCTGTTCAGGGAAAGAACGACAGATTTGTACCTTGTCAGCTCGGGGATATGAACTTGAAACCTTTCGGTTACTAGTCCAGTGCTTACTAGGCTACCCTGCCGCCCCAATGTGCAGGTCTAGTGATGGTTCTGTACTGCTGCTGCTCATGTCATGGCAAAGTAAGCTAATAACAAATAATATATACAAATGATGATATAATATATACAAATGATACTTACTCATTATATACTTCTGCCAGGTAAGCCTACTTAATTTAACATTTAATTTAGAAGGTTTTGGTAAAAGTATTTCTGTCAACCCACAAGACTGTTATCACATCAACTGGCTACACATTTCTGTCAACCCACAAGACTGTTATCACATCAACTGGCTACACATTTCTGTCAACCCACAAGACTGTTATCACATCAACTGGCTACACATTTCTGTCAACCCACAAGACTGTTATCACATCAACTGGCTACACATTTCTGTCAACCCACAAGACTGTTATCACATCAACTGGCTACACATTTCTGTCAACCCACAAGACTGTTATCACATCAACTGGCTACACATTTCTGTCAACCCACAAAACTGTTATCACATCAACTGGCTACACATTTCTGTCAACCCACAAAACTGTTATCACATCAACTGGCTGGCTACACACAGAGTGATAAATAAATGCGTGCCACACAGACAGACAGGGGCAATATCGCTGGACATTAATTGGAAGATATATTGTGTTAAGTTTGGCTTTTTAAGCCAATAGTGGCTAACCAAGGGTGGGATAGTGTCAATTTGGTGTTGATTAGTTAGTAGCTGGGAGCTTGTGGTTGTCTGATCTTTGGGAGATTTGTTTATGTTAGTTTGCGGTGGAAAACATGAAAAATTGCTTGTACTTTTAGCATTTTTTGGCGAGCTAATCATATGTGGGCTCAAAGCTACTGGTAGCTGGCGATCCACCTGTTGGAGACCATCTGCTCTTAAGCATGCCAATGATGTTGGCATGCAGGGCAGCAGATATCACAATTACATTCTATTGTTGATGGTGAACCAGATCTTTCCACAGTGTTTAAACCAACATGGGTCCCTACTTTTATTAATGGTGGTTCCACTTGCTTCTTGGAAACAGGTTAAATAGTAACCTGCCATCTGAGTGAATTGAAATGCCTCTTGGCACTGAAATGTTCCCCAATGAGATGGCCTACTTCAGAAGGCCAAAGGTTTGTTTAGTAAGGCCCAGAATACAACACAAACAGCAATGATTATTGAGGCATTATGACCCTACCCGTATTTCTACTTAGAAAACGTTCAGTGTGACACAATTAGCACCTCGGGCCAGCCTTAATCAACCCTCTCTGACCCAGCAACACAAAGATGTTGAACTAGCCGACTGCCGGATTAGATACAAGAGCCATCCAGGAGCTAACTCTGTGCTGCAGCACAAAGCCAAAAACAGCAGCCAAGCAAGACCATTACACCACCTGTATCTACTTCATCACCACCACAGGCTGTATGTACCCTGATGTCTCCAGTGATCCAGAATTGGGCTTTATCTGGTGGTAACCTAGGTCTAGGACTCTGGTTGAGTGTAAGAGCGTTAGACCAGTATCAAAAAGGTTGCTGATTTGAATCCCTGAGCTGACTAGGTGAAAAATCTGTTGATGTGCCATTGAGCAAGGCCCATAACCCAAATTGCTCCTGTAAGTCCCTGTGGACTAAAATGTAAATGCAATCCCTCCAGGGTAATGTGGGTCAGTTATTTCTCCCCAAAGAGGGCAGTGTAGTGAGGTGTCATGAAGTTAAGTTTATGACTAATGGCTCTGTGCCACTGGACTGTGGAACACTGTGAGAAGTCTGACTTCTGACCTCTTGGCCACTGGCCACCAGCCACAGAGTTAAATTAGACCCATTATCTGTCCGTGGACCTGCCTCTGTTTGAAAATGTGGACCATGCCTATGGCAATAACTCACCCAGGGCTGGGACAGGGGGGGAGGCAGGGGTGGAGGTGTGTGGAGGAGAGATATGATCTGAGTAAACATTTTCCCAAGCACATGTTCGTCTGCACTCCCAAATGATGTACTCTCTGTTGTCAGAACCACAAAACGTGTCGTTTGATATTTCAGGAACAAGACATAATGGGAGAGGTGCATGCATTGTGACGGAGGGATACTGGAAAATCACGCTGCCAGTATGTATTTGATATGGCATGGCTACACAGGAATGGGGTCAGACTCATTAAGGATTGGGCTGTGGCTTAATGGGACAAAATTAAATGGGGGTTATTGGATAGTGCTGGTGGTTGTATGGTATGAGGTGGATGTATAGGTTATACCACATTGTTAGGAGGTGGAGTGATGTCTGTGTGTGTTTCTAATGTGTTGGGGTATGCACCAGGCAGTAGCCTCATTGTCAAGATGTTTGTTGCGCAGATGGCAGGCCCGGCCAGGGGAAGGGTATGTTTGGGATGAGGTAGGTCTTGATTTTCAGAGGTTTCATGTCCAGAATGCTGGCCTCGCTGCCTGCTGAAGTGATTTCAGGCGGTCGTATTAAATAAGAGGTGGTATTTCTGGGGACTTAAGGGTGCAGAACAGAGTGAGTCTCAGTTCTATGATCCCAACACTGAGGCATGCCCTTCCCGGCCTCCAGGCCTGGTTACTGACCTTCAAGTGACATCAGAATGACATGCTCACAGAGGCTGAGCTGTAAATTAGACAGGAAGGAGAGAGAAGAGAGCGAGAGAGTGGGATAGAGAGGGGGGAGGGGAAGAGAGCGAGAGAAGAGAAAGAGGGGGAGACCGAGGGATAGAGAATTAGACATCATGTTCAGGGAAAACGTTTAAGGATATCACTGGTTGAAATAAACCAATTATTACAACTGACATAGAGAAAAGCAAGGAGAGAAAAGCTGACCGTAGCAGTTTAGTCAATTTAATTTTGGTATAGTTTATAAATATTTAGGAACAACACAATGTATATAGTTTGATGACCACAGCATACAGCAGGGATCATCAACTATAATATAATAATAATAATAATAATAATAATAATAATAATAATAACTACTGTCGATTCAGGCGCGGGCCAATTTTTTTCTTGAGCGGCTGGTCAGGGGGCCGGAACATAATTACAAATCATTGTAGACTGCAAAGAACCCCAAACAGAAATCATATTTGATGAAAACATAACAATTTCAAACCTTGCTTCCAGGTGTAAAAATGTTTAAATATGTTTGCTCAGAGAACTTGGGGGAAAGGGGGGCAAATTAAGTCACCCGCAGGGCATATTCGGTCCACGGGCAGCCAGTTGGGGAACCCTGGCATACAGTATGTAAGTGTCTATGAATATCCCATGCTTTGGAGACAATGGCATTCAGTTTCTCCATTGGATTTTTGTGTGAGTGTTGAGTATATCCGTGTGTGCTCCTTGAGTGGTCTGAACAGAGATTGACTTCATCACTACTTGTATTTGTGAGAAGTATTGACATATCGAATGCACCAAGCTGTCTGTTTAAACTACTAGCACACAGCTCAGAGACCAGTGGTGGAAAAAGTACTCAATTGTCATACCTGAGTAAATAGGAAATGACTCAAGTAAAAATGAGACACCCAGTAAAATACTACTTGAGTAAAAGTCTAAAAGTATTTGGTTTTAGATATACTTATGTATCAAAAATAAATGTAATTGGTAAAATACACTTCAAACATAAAAGTATAAAATACACTTAAGTATCAAACATAAAAGTGAAAGTATAAATTATTGCAAATTCCTTATATTAAGCAAACCAGATGGCAATATTTTCGGATAGCCAGAGGTACACTCCAACACTCATAATTTACAAACAATCATGTGTATTTAGTGAGTGCCCCAGATCAGATGACCAGGGATGTCCTCTTGATAAGTGTGTGAATGTACTACTAAGCATTCAAAATGTAACGACTACTTTTGGGTGTCAGGGAAAATGTATGGAGTAAAAAGTACATTATTTTCTTTCTGAATGTAGTAAAGTAAGAGTTGTCAAAAAATATAAATAGTAAAATAAAGTACAGATACCCCAAAAAGTACTTAAGTAGTAGTTGCAAGTATTTTTACTTAAGTACTTTACACCACTATCAGAGACCCATGCGTACCCCACAAGACCTGCCACCAGAGGTCTCTTCACAGTCCACAAGTCAAGAACAGACGATGGGAGGTGCACAGTAGTACACAGAGGCGACATTGCAAGGGTTATGTGACACGTGTAGAAGCTAACCTCATGGCGTCCTATGTTTTGATTGGCTTGAAGTGTGTCCGTTGGCTTGCGTTTAAAGTCGAGCCCCTCCAACCTCCACCCTGGGGAGCATTCCTAGGCCATGGTCAAACTACTTGTCTTTCACTGCCACCACCACCCCAGTCCCTCAGCTGTCAGTCCTGTCAAAACACTGTCTCACCCTTTGGCCCCGGGGTCAAAGGTTAATGAGCTCTGTGACAAACTCAACACAGAGAACAGCACTCAGAAATCTAGGCCTAGATTCAATCAGATCAGGTGTTAACAGGCGATAGCAGACACCCGCATAGCGGATGTTTTGGCAGTGTTGGAGGTGGAACTGTTTTACAGCCGTCAAAATCGGTGAGCAGCTGCTCTTGAGATCATTGTCAGGAAGCCATAGCCGCCCCATTCGTGTTAGAAGTTCAGAACGAAAAACTGTGTAATCTAGTAATAATTACGCTCAAGTAAACAAGGCTGCATTGGATTTCTGTTAATGTGACTCTGTGAAGCCAATGGCAATGTCCGCTTTAGCTATAATGCCAGGAACCGCTTGTGGTTTGACAGCTCTAACGCAGTTCCACCCCAGACACCGCCAAAACAACTGCTATGCGGATGTCAGCTAAAGCAGATCTAATTGAATAGAGACCTTAATAAGACAAGTGGAACTGTAGCCTTGTAGTCATCACTGCTCTCTCATCACTGCTCTCTCATCACTGCTCTCTCATCACTGCTCTCTCATCACTGCTCTCTCATCACTGCTCTCTCATCACTGCTCTCTCATCACTGCTCTCTCATCACTGCTCTCTCATCACTGCTTATTCTTTAGAGGATATAGATTATTTTAGTAATCTCTCTGTTTCCTCTCCTTCTCTCTTTCTCACTCTCGCTCTCTCTCAATTCAATTCAAGGGGCTTTATTGGCATGGGAAACACATGTTTACATCGCCAAAGCATATGACAAACAATAAACAAAAGTGAAAAAAACTATCAAAAATGAACAGTAAAACATTACAACAAAAAGTTTCTCTCTCCCTCTGTTTGTCTATCCATCTTTTTCTCTCATTCATTCTGTCTCTCTCTAATTCTCTTTCTTCTTGGTCTCTAAATAGCACCTCTGACCAGCACCATGTGGCCATCCTAAGAAGGTGTGGAGACCACAGTCAGTAAACCATGAATGAGAGAGCTGTGTGGAGTATGTAGCTAAGCTGTTCCTGTCGACAGGCAGAACAATCAGGAGTAATGACAAACTGCTCCTGTAGACAGGCAGAACAATCAGGACTAATGACAAACTGCTCCTGTAGACAGGCAGAACAATCAGGACTAATGACAAACTGTTCCTGTCGACAGGCAGAACAATCAGGAGTAATGACAAACTGCTCCTGTAGACAGGCAGAACAATCAGGAGTAATGACAAACTGCTCCTGTAGACAGGCAGAACAATCAGGACTAATGACAAACTGTTCCTGTCGACAGGCAGAACAATCAGGAGTAATGACAAACTGCTCCTGTAGACAGGCAGAACAATCAGGACTAATGACAAACTGCTCCTGTAGACAGGCAGAACAATCAGGACTAATGACAAACTGCTCCTGTAGACAGGCAGAACAATCAGGACTAATGACAAACTGCTCCTGTAGACAGGCAGAACAATCAGGACTAATGACAAACTGTTCCTGTAGACAGGCAGAACAATCAGGACTAATGACAAACTGCTCCTGTAGACAGGCAGAACAATCAGGACTAATGACAAACTGCTCCTGTAGACAGGCAGAACAATCAGGAGTAATGACAAACTGCTCCTGTAGACAGGCAGAACAATCAGGAGTAATGACAAACTGCTCCTGTAGACAGGCAGAACAATCAGGAGTAATCAGAATAATTACTCACAGCTCTGCTTCAGTGGTCTCCCACCACCGGAGAAGTCTTCTAGGACAGTGTTCAGTGACTGTGCTCTGAGGTGATAATAACGGTGCTAAGTCAACCCACCTGTTGGAACAGCAACAGTCACACAGATCATTCAGTTCTTTTCATGACCCCAGACCACAGCCACTTATCACAAGTTGAGTAGAGCTCCACCAGATCCCCATGCAGACTGTTTGATTAACTCTAGGTTGATCATGATGAATTTAGATTGGAATCTGCCTCTTTATTTATGGAGATTGTATTTTTGCAGTTGTTTTCTCTCTGATCTCTTTAAGCTGAGACTCATGACCCCTGCCATTATGACCATTCATATCCAATCACCTAACCTCAGAATCCAAGCTGACCTTGCGAGGAGGAATGACAAGCAGAGCGATAGGGCTGTTCTGGCATTAGATAAGGCCTCTTCTCCCTCCCTCAGCTTATAAAAGGGGACCCATAAGCTGCTCTGTGGAGTCGAGCTTCACACAGAAATAGCCACACTGTGTCCTTGTCTCAGGTGGAGCCGGGGACGAGGGGTGAGTTTGGAGTTGGGCTTGCTGTTGACAGGACGCAGAGCTACAGCATCTCCGTTTGCATGCCCCAGATTAGCACCCTTATTTCTGAACCACAGGACCATGTCACCCACCTGTCCACATCCCTCTGCTGCAGAGGTCACCCCCACATACACACACACACCATGACACATGCTAATCACATACACAAACACACCATGACACATGCTAATCACATACACACACCATGACACATGCTAATCACATACACATACACACCATGACACATGCTAATCACATACACACACCATGACACATGCTAATCACATACACACACCATGACACATGCTAAATCACATACACACACACACACCATGACACATGCTAATCACATACACGCACACACCATGACACATGCTAATCACATACACACACACACACCATGACACATGCTAATCACATACACACACACACCATGACACATGCTAATCACATACACACACACCATGACACATGCTAATCACATACACACACACACCATGACACATGCTAATCACATACACACACCATGACACATGCTAATCACATACACACACCATGACACATGCTAATCACATACACACACACACCATGACACATGCTAATCACACACACACACACACCATGACACATGCTAATCACACACACACACACACACCATGACACATGCTAATCACACACACACACACACACCATGACACATGCTAATCACACACACACACACACCATGACACATGCTAATCACACACACACACCATGACACATGCTAATCACATACACACACACACCATGACACATGCTAATCACATACACACACACACACATAATACACATGCTGTACGTAAATACATTCAAATTACACAGTCTACACACATGCTTATCATGTACTGTACACCAAGAGTTCCACATCACATTACATACACACACTTCTCTACCTGTCCTGCCACTTACATACTGTACTATGTGTCATCACACGTGTCATACAGCTGAATATGAGCTGCCCAGTCTGGTGTCTTATTTGTCTTACGCTCTTAGAAAAAAAAGTGCTAGAACCTAAAAGGGTTCTTCAGCTGTCCCCATTGAATAACCCTTTGAAGAACCCTTTTTTGGTTGCAAGTAGAACCCTTTCCACAGAGGGTTCTACCTGGAACCAAAAATTGTTCTACCTGGAACCAAAAATTGTTCTACCTGGAACCAAAAACTGTTATCCTATGGGGACAGCAGAATAACCATTTTGGAACCCTTTTTTCTAAGAGTGAAGGTTGCGGCCCATTCTATGATTGTAACCAATAACCCTCGGATACAACTGCATAGTTCTCTGCTGCCCACAAGTTGCTGTGGTAAAAATGACCCAGTACAAAATTAAGTTATGTGAATTTACCACACAGTTGGAGTTCCCATCATCATAAGTCTCTCTCTCTTCCCCCTTCTCTCTCTCTCTCTCTCTCTCTCTCTCTCTCTCTCTCTCTCTCTCTCTCTCTCTCTCTCTCTCTCTCATATCTGTTTGTGTGTCTCTCTCACTTATTGCAGCTGTTAGGGCAGAGAGGGGGTAGAGAGGGGGTAGAGAGGGGGCCCTGTCTGCCACACAAGCGTTTCCTGATTAGCAGTCATTAGTGGTTATTATGACTCCGCCTGTGTGTGGATCTCAAGTCCCATTTAAATGCTGTTTATAACCCTCTCACTGAATTATCCTCCATTTAAAGGAAATCATAGTGGCTTACTCTGATGCAGTGATGAATTACTGAATAAAAGTTCTAATTAAATGTGTTTTTTCCTGAGGTTGTCAGGAATTCTGGCAGCAAGTCCCCCTTAGCAGCTGTTAGAGTTCATCACAGTGCACACCATTTCCTAGTTTCAAGCAGATACAGAGAAGTTGGGAAGTTAACTGTGTGTGTATGTGCGTACATGCTTGGTTGTGTTACGCTGTGTCTGTGTGTTGTTCAGACCCCTCATGAACAACTTAACTAAAATGCAGTTGTTTTAACCCCTGCGACACACAACCCAAACTGCACCATCTGTTAAACCCCCACTTTATCACAGGCCCATTACCCGTTCATACAGAGTGATGTGTAAACATTTTGGAATTCCTCCATCCAATTAAGAGAGCCGCTTGCAAACCAGTGGATTGAGTTTCCTCTGCACTTACAGCACTGATAATGGAGACAGCTCTAAATGTCCACTAATTAGCCAGAGAATTAGAGACATCTGGGAGATAAACGCTGTAGCCCACTGAACGTGGCCTGGTACACAGCAGAACACGTCACATTGCACAGATCTACAGTATTACAGGACACTCATAAACCACAGACAAATCATGTTCAGGGACAGAAGTTTGTCTTGACCCATGCGACCTGATCTTGTGACCTAACCCATGTGATCTGATCATGTGACCTTATCATGTGATCTGACCCATGTGATCTGATCAGGATAAACTCCTGACCCATATCGAGGAGTCTACAAGGAAGTCTAATGAAGCTCTCGTCAAATATCTGAGCTTTCCCACTATCCTCATCTCCCTTTACAGTACATGGACGATAGTAAAACATTTACAAAAATAAGTTGAATTTGAAAAATACTTTTAACATTGCAGAACCAATTTTATTTCTGTAAACTTATGTTGACAATTTTGGCCAAAATGATTGGCACCTGGAGCTAGTACTTGGTTACACAGCCTTTGGCCAAGATAACTGCAGACAAACACTTTTTGAACGGTGCCCTCCACCAACTGCTGTTTTCTGCTCTTGCCATGGGTTACGGACGCTATATTCAGATCTGAACTCTTCATTGGCTACTCCAGAAAAGTCCTGTGTTTATTCTTGAACCATTCCAGGGTGCATTTGATGTGACATGACTGTAAGTCGCTTTGGATAAAAGCGTCTGCTAAATGGCATATATTATTATTATTATTATTATTATGTGTGTTTGGGGTTGTTGTCCTGCTGGAAGATCAACAACCTTCAATGCTGGAAGATCGACAACCTTTCAGAAGTCTCTAAAACCTGACCCATGGCAACACAGTGACTAGGGTCAAATTTCAATGACAGACTCTTTAGGCATCTCCCGGCCTACGTCACTACTCTAAAATACTAAACAGTATCTACTTTAGCAAGATGTAGATTATGGAGGTTGTTTGTAATGAGTGGCTAGGTTGCATCAACTACCTTCAATAAAATCACTGCAAAGGTTTTTTCCTGTCAACTTTGGTTTCGAAATGTGTCTTTCTGGCATAAATGCCTCGTGATTTGTTTAGGAGAGTCCCAGGATTTGTTGTCTTCCCTTTATCGACGTAGGTAGTGACATAGTTCCTCTATGCCAAAAGAGTCCAACATTGAAACCGTACCCTAGTCACTGCTTTTGCCTAGGGTTGGATTTACGAGACTACACAGTTTTATAAAATGTAAACTTGTTGCATAATCCAATGTCTCTTTGTCATGCCCTGATCTGTTTTTACCTGTCTTTGTGCTTGTCTCCACCCTCCTCCAGGTGTCACCCATCTTCCCCATTATCCCCTGTGTATTTATACCTGTGCTCTCTGTTTGTCTGTTGCCAGTTCGTTTTGTTTCATCAAGCATACCAGCGGTTTTACCTCTGCTCCTGTCTCTTGTTTGTGCCTGCTTTCTAGTTTTCCCGTTTTTGATCTTTCTGCCCGCCCTGACCCTGAGCCTGCCGTCTTTTACCTTTGCCCCACTACTCTGGATTACCAACCTCTGCCTGATCTGACCCTGAGCCTGTCTGCTCTCCTGTACCTTCGCCCCACGACTCTGGATTATCGACCTTTGCCTGCTTTGACCTGTCGTTTGCCTGCCCCTGTTGCTGTAATAAACATTGTTACTTCGACAGTCTGCATTTGGGTCTTACTTGAAACGTGATTCTATTGATACATCCATTATTACTTTGTTCACAATAACAAGATCACACATTATAGATCTGCTCAGGGCACCCCCCTTGAGAATATAAATTATTCATGTTTAGCCCAATATGGTAAAGCACCCTTAATGAGAGTCTAGTTGTAACAAATACATTGTGGAAAACAGAACAAAACACCTTATACACCTCCTAACCTAGGCCTGACTTGTCCTAACCCCTCCCAAGCCAATAACCCAGGGCCACCTGTCTTGTAATAAATAAGTCCTCTTAGCAATAGAAGACTGGACAAATACAGGGGTCTGTTTATGTTTTATAGATGGAGGAAAGTAAAGATGGGGAGTTGAGGCTAACATGGCTACAGATAAGAAATGGGCATTGTTTGTTTAGAGTCCTGTCCAAACAGAGGCATTAATGAATTGAGAGGTGGAGAGTCCTGGACACCTCACTACTGTCCTCATTAGCAGGCTTACATTCTCAGGGGGCAAAGGCAAATATACATTTACACATTCACTCCCCAGTCTGGCCCAGCGTCACTAGCAGAAATAACAGTGTTGCACAAAGACCTGGTATTTACCCTGCTTTAATGGAGGTTGCCATGGCGTTTCACAAATCATTGTAATTATGCTCACCATGCGGGTCACCCATGGTAACCGGCTGGTGGAAGGGTAGGATGGGGGGGTTGACTGGAGAGGAGGGAAAGTGATAATCTGTGATAAATGATAGGTTGAATTGCTGAATATAAAGCCCTTGATTTACCAAGAAAATGTAAAAGAGGGCTTATTCTTTAGGCTTACTCTTCATCGGTTAGGGCCAGGGTGGGAGAGGGCTTATTCTTTAGGCTTACTCTTCATCGGTTAGGGCCAGTGTGGGAGAGGGCTTATTCTTTAGGCTTACTCCTCATCGGTTAGGGCCAGGGTGGGAGAGGGCTGACCAAAGGAATACCAAGGTACAGAGAGATACAGTATATAGAGAGATGAGCAACAAAGAGAGAAAGGTTGGCTGCTTTGAATGCTGAGCCCTTGTAGCCTTGCTCTGTTTTGTTAAATTACCTGGAATTCATTGCAGAGGTGTCTGTGTTCATTGGATTAGAAATTGACTGGTATAATTACGTAATTGGTAGAGCTTTATCCTCGAAATAAGCTGTCACCTGGTGGAATTGATTTATTTCCCTTCCCCACTTCTCTGACATCCTCATTTCCAACCATAATAACTGACTAAATTATACTGTATAGGCTGCAGTGACATCATATGGCATCTTTCCATTTAAGTGTTGCCTCTATAGTAGTCAATAAACCTTCCCAAGAAAAACAACTATATCAAATGTCTATATACCCACAGCCTGGACTTAGAGTTGAGTTGAGTTACCATTTTCTAGCATAAGGGACGTGTGAGTCCGTTATTGAAGGCAGTGGGATTGTAGCTAGTGGTCAGATATCAGACATTGTATGAGATGACCCAGGTCAAATGAATGGGAGAGAAACCTGCCACATTGTACGAGAGTTGAGGGGATCATCATTAAATATGATCTAGAGATTCATTCCTCGTTTCCTTTCATTCACATGGCACTGACTTCTCCTCTGTTGAATAATTTGCCTCAATAAATATTTTTAAAAGGACAAATATTGCCCAGATCAATTTGTGTTTGTTCCGCTGGTTAACCATGAAAGGTGCATGCTGCTACAGCCATACCTGGCTAGGAATAGTGATTCATTAGTTGTGGTAGTGAGTGGGAGTGTCATACCAGTGTGACTTTAGCTCATTTTGCCAGGGGAAAGGCAGGTGCCAATTAGATCTGAGTAAAGGTTCTTCTATACATGCACTTCTATTATAAAGTGTATTATGAAACCCCCATCACAGGACGAACAGCCCCACTCCCCCTTGCCCTGCCCACTATCCTGATGGACTAAAATTGCTCCAAGTAGACGGGATTGATTCAATGGTTTCTACTGATTTTGAAAGAAACCTCTGGTTTATAATGATACTATTCAAGCTGTTACAATGGATACTGATTTGAGATAGACAGTTGAGAGCAACAGAGTGAGAGGGGGGGGGAGAAGGAGAGAGGGTGAGGAGAGAGGGGAGAGAGAGAGAGAGAGAGACGGAGTGAGAGAGAGCGCGTTTGAGAGAGACTGATTTGGGGACTTGTTATGGGGTTGTTGAGCTGCATGTTTGTCCAAGAGGACTGGGGTTTTGTGGACAGTAACTGTCCCCCTCATCTTTTTATTGTTCTCCCGCCAATATCTCCCCCTATTTCATCTCCCCCTCACTTGTCCCTTTTCTTCCTCAGTTGTATTGATGTGCATCACAGTTTCCTATTTTCTCCAGTTCAAATTGCAGCATGTTAATTCTCCCACAAATTACAGCAATAGCAGGTATCTCTCTGTGATACTTTATAGAGGGGAGCAATCAGGGATAATTGAGTGCCTTTCAGATGGAGCCCAGCACATTCACTCCATTCAGATGGAGCCCAGCACATTCACTCCATTTCAAAGAGCATCCATTTATGGCCTAATCGCTCTTTAAGCACTGAATTTCTGGAACACAAATGATTTTGCTTAAGTGTATTTGGGAATCATAGTCTTTTGAGGATGGATAATAGAAATCAAATCCCTTTCACGAGAGCTGACATTTCTACATTTTCCAATTGAAATTAATTTCTCAAATTTAGCATGAATATCTTCAAATTGCTGACAATTATAGCTTTCAATGGGAACAAATTACACGCAACAAAAAGTGGAGACATCAACTGGTGCTTCAGTTAAATGGCTTTGTTTCCCAATTCCCTGCTTTTCCTTATTTTCCTTATAATGATGTACATACAGTATATTGACTCAGGGGGCGACCTGATTTGTGGATTACTTTCCATTCTCATTTTTGCCCATTAAATGAACTAAAATTGTTTATTTTTGTTAAGCTTCAACAAACCTGTTTAGGATTTTTGTTTCTCTACGGCAGCTGCAGACATAACTGTTTATGTGTTTACAATGGAAGTTGTGGGGCCAGAATCTTGCTGCTTGACCTCTAGTCAATAATTGATTTTAGGTGTAGCAAAGCATTCTCTTTGAACTATTAGACTGAATACCAATGTGGACTGAATAATGCTAGGTATTGGACAGACGTTTTAATAAGGTTTGTTTTCGCTCTTGGCCATTGTGTTGGTAAACAGTTTTACAACATGGATGTGATGGTGTAATGGGAATGCATCCATGTGGGGGTGTAGGGTTCAATAAATTCCCTGGTTGTCCTGAAATCCTGTTTGGTAGTCCCAAAATCCTGTTTGGTAGTCCCAAAATCCTGTTTGGTAGTCCCAAAATCCTGTTTGGTAGTCCCAAAATCCTGTTTGGTAGTCCCAAACCAAAATCCTGTTTGGTAGTCCCAAAATCCTGTTTGGTAGTCCCAAAATCCCAAAATCCTGTTTGGTAGTCCCAAAATCCCAGTTGGCATTCCCAGAATGAGAAGGGAATAATCAGGAAATCCAACCCTGGATTTCTGGAAAATCAGGGAATTTATTGAAGGTTCCTGGAATGTGAGCGGCACTTTTAGGGGCTTGCAGCCAAAGAAGGGGGGACATTGGTTTGCTCTGATAAAGAAGTCATTTCACAGATGGTTAAGTCCAGCGTTGCTCAAGCTGAAAAATCTGCAACTTTGCTGTGAAAATAGCTTTTTTTTAGGCTTGCAACAGATCAGCAAATAGGAGTCATGGAATGTCATAATGTGTGTTGGAGACGGAGGGGAAGGGTTCATTAATAGTGCTTTGCTGAACTGACAGGCTACAGTTCGTGGGTAACAGTTGCCAAGACAAACAAGAGTATTAAAACCATTCACTCTTCCTAATTCCCCCTAAAGTGTTATTCATGCAAGAATTGTATGACTACTATGGGGACACAGCGGTTCAGGCCCAATAATGACAATTAGCATGAAGAATAATGGCGAATAATCAGCTTCCCACACAAAACAAACTATTATGAAGGAGGTCATTTCTCTGCTTTTCTCCATCACTCATGTGTATGACTGGAACAACAGTGGCAGGTGTTGAGTTGAGTTAGGGCAGTTACTGAGGGATTTACAAGCAAAACAAAAGGTTTTCACAGGTCTCCCCACCTCTCATAGGGAACATCACAGGATCCATCTCTCTGCTCCTTCATAACAATATTTATCATGATCAATTTGTAATGAGCTCCTCTGTGGCTTTTGGAATAAGCTTCTGGTACAGCTCATTTGTTGATGGCTGGAATATTCTAAGCCTATCCCCTTGTAAAAAAAAACACACAAAGGGACTTGAACCATTTTGATGATGGAACACTTATATAGGTTGAGGATAGCTCTGACAGCAGCTCAGCGATTCATCCAGTCATTTCTGTAGAATCCATTCTTACAATTCCTGACCCCTCATACTGTCCATTTTGTCCAATGCAGCCAGTTGAAATGTTTTCTCAAGTGGTGGTCATTTTGGGGAGGAGAATAAATGATGCGCCTATATATTCCTCTCGGGTAAGGACATTTTGACAGCACTCACTTTACAGTGGTCGCAATCAGGACGCATCCACAATGCAAATTGGACCAATCACTGTCCTAGGAGCAGGACAAGGAGACAGCGGGAAAGAGGGCGCCATCACACTGCCTGGACGGCCGGTGTTGATTGAAAACAGTCTTCAGACTCCGGGAAATAATAGGGAGAGTAATTGACGAGAGGGCAAAAGGATAGCCCTTCATAAATAATGGGACATGGAGCATGTGTTTGAGCTGGCCAGCTAGGCCTTGTTTGGTGCGCTCAAGACGAGCTTCAGGCCTGGTATTTTCATCTGGGGCCCTGAGAGGCCTAAGGGATCGTTATCATCACACGTTGCCATGATGGATGTCACTTGATTGAAAAAGGGGACCCTCTTAGAATGGATTTGTTTAAATGTTAGTGAACACTTTGGGAGTTTGTAGCGAAAGGCAGGGAGGCTGGTTAGATGTGTAATCAATAGATGAATGCTCATCTGTCTAGGCCGGATTCCAGGGGAGAGGCTAACATGATTATTTCTTCATCCTCTGTTCTTCAGACACCACTTAGGCATTCAAGGTTTGCTGTATATATTTATTCATCAATATATTTGTATTCCCCCTGATTCAAGGGCCACTGTTCAGCAGCACGCAACAGTTCACACGTATAATTCTGAGAAAACGCACACACACAGACATACACACATCAAGATGAATAAACACACACTTCTACTGATTTAGAAAATGCATTTGCATGTTAAACTCCATGGCGTTTCCCACCCTTCAATTAGACGTTGTACTGATTCACTCATACATTTCCACATAGCTGAAAGTATGCAATACCTTATTGCTATACCTTCTAGTCATGTAGCACCCAACACTTTAAACAGCTAGGCTAAAAGTAATGATAACTACATGTGCATTCCTACACTCAAAATGGAATGCACAACTTGTTCCAACATGAACGGCGACCCAATTGGACATTTGATTTATTCTTCCCTACGAATATTTCTGACAATGCTGTTGAGATGAGACCAGAGAACCTAATGATTGTCCTCTGTTCTGTGGTTCACTAATCAGACCTCTGTCATTTAGTTCCTGACAGATTTGGCTGCTGGTCGTCTGAGAACAGACCTGCAAAAGCATAGATACCACACAAATGTGTTCTCTCACACGCAATGCATGGCAACCTTTTAAACCCATTTTCCCCTTAATCATTCAGGCACATTTGTTCCCTTTTCCTCTTTAAACTCAATAGCTCAGGAATAAGCTCTGATTTCTGAATAGGATGGGAAACAGCAAAGAGAGAGGGATGAATAGAGGGATGTCAGAAGGAGGAGAGGGTGGAGATTCAGGGGGGATGGCGCTCACAGCTAATCTACATGTAGACCACAATCCTCTCTGCCTGATTGGTGTCTACCAAGTTAAATGTGGAGGCAATTTAAAACACAGTGTGAGCTATTCGGTGAAACGTAAAAAACGCAGACGATTGAATATCCAATATCAACAGATTCTCTGTTGACTTTGATTGTAATTCTCATGTGAACAACTTTTCATCCCCCCTCTGGCTACTGCGTTCTCTCATGCCCTGTATCTGTAACTCCTCATACTCATGTCCTATAATGTGGTCTGTGTGATTCCATGCATATTTACATGTCATTTACCACATTGATAACCTAAAATGGTCTTTAATCTGCTCTGCTCATTTTCTCTCAGGCTCCATGTCTTGCTGGGACTCACTCAGCCCACCTACCACCCCCTGAGCCCTGCACCATTGTGAATCCACTGGTACAATTGTCAAACCAATTATTAATTCTCTGCAATTACAATCGCACAAAGAACTTTTCTCTGCTCGGAGTGATGATTAAATTAACAGCTATCCCAGCTGCCTAATAACATCTAATAGAATATTCATAAGCAGCTCAAATGGAATGTGTTATCTCCATTAACTTCATCATGCTCACTTAATTACATGATTGTTATTGTATTTACACCTTATTAGCACTCACTGAAGCTGACACACTTTGTGACTGGCTGTACAGACTGTAGAAGAGATTATCACAGCATCTCTCTCAATTCAATTCAATTCAATTCAAGGGCTTTATTGGCATGGGAAACATGTGTTAACATTGCCAAAGCAAGCGAGGTAGACAACATACAAAATACATCTCTCTCTCTCGCTCTCTTTCGTCATCTCTCTCTCTCTCTATCGCTCTCTTTCCTCATCTCTCTATCTTTCTGTTTTGATATTTTCTACTCTCCTTTCTTGGCTGTCATTTTAGCTCTCATTATCACAATAATGTACTCTCTTTCCTCAGCCTTTCTCTCTCCTCTCCATCTTTCTTATCCGTGCTGTAAGGCATGCCATTTGACTTGTGATAGGGCTCCTGCTGTGACCCAGCGGTGCTTTCAGGTGAATGTGTTCAAGGGAAGAAGATGCCTCATACAGTCTCCATCGCTTTAGAATGGTCTATCTACCTCTCCACTCCTCAGATTGTTCAAATGCAAATCGGAAAGATACTAAATCTAATCTTGAACATGATTGCTTTTGTTTTGATGACCTTTAATCCTCCTCTTGATCTTCCCTGTTTTCTCTTTACTTTCTCTTGTATTTGGGTTCTTTTGTGTGATCATCATGTGCTCATCTCTCAGAGTTTCACCCATGACTCTCAATCTGTGCCAGTTGAGCAGTATTTGTCAAATGCTTGGAATGAGGCCTGCATGCATGAGGCCTGTGTGATGGCCATTGTCACAAGCCCTGTCACCAAGGTATGGGCGTTATAAGGCGTTTGAAATGATATTTTTTTAAAGTATATATTTTAATATAAACTAATTGCTAAACGGATTATTATGTTTTAAATGTATGCTTAACCCTATTCACTTATTCTTCCCTCTTTCCAAATGTATTTTCCTCTTCACATATTTTCCTCTTTCCTTAGATTCACCTCATTTCCCCCTCTGTTTGTTGACATCATCAAATTTGTACCTTCAGAATACGTAAAATGGGAAGGTTTTAAATGATTTCTAAATACAAATTTCGGAAAATGTTTATTCAATAATAGAGGTCTAATTTGTTCTGATATTTTTATAAGCCAATAACCCATCAACAGAGTGGGTCAACGTTTTCTCTCTCCCACGTGCACTCTGTACTGTTCATGCTGTTGAATACACCTCTCAATGCTGTCCTCAGAATGATTGCATTATTCATTTCATTGCAACACAGTTAAAAGCAAGGAAAGGTGTAACGTTTTCCATTTGAAAGTTTATTGAAAGTGAAAATGTTTTTCTCTATAATAGAATATAATTTGTTATGATATTTTGTACACCTCTCTCTATCTCTGAGCCAACTCCCCAATGTCCACTTTCCTCTTCCTTTCTCTCCCTCTCTCCTCCTTCTCTGCCTACATGGCAGTAAGTGAAAGTTTGGCTGTAACTCCCCTACAGCTGTGAGGTGGAGTAAATAGTTCCCTTTTCTCCAACCTGGTGGGAAAAGTCAATATGCCATCTACAGAGTGAGTTCATTCACACTCTCTCTCTCTCTCTCTCTCTCTCTCTCTCTCTATCTTATTGATGGACTAATTTGTGATCCAACAAAATGCCTGGCATTTGAGGCGTAAGTTGCACAGTGACAACCTCAAATTGGTGGCTAATGATGCACTTACTCATTTTTTTGCCTCTGTTTATCCAAATTATAACTTGTTGGCCATTATTGTTTCATTGCCTGCATGTTCTTTAGTCTGATTAAACATCTTGTGTGTGGTCAAATATGTTCAAATACATCTTGGCATTCAGAAGAGTGTTTCAGCATGGCCTGTTTCCCTCTTTGGGGCTATATGCCAAAGCCTCTCAACCACCCATCACAATATGACAGGTGTTTGGCTGTTCCTTATTTTCTTCTTGCCTCTGAGTTCCCTTGGATTAGGCTACTCAATGAAATTCAATTTACTGTGTTGCTGATAGTCCTTTGAAGGGGGATTGGTGTAGGCCTATCCTGGACTATTATTCTCTTGCCATTATTCATGACATTGTCGAATATGTAAGTAGCCTGCCTCAGGGAAATAATGGAACCCCCAGCCTTTTAACAAAGTGATTTCCTTGTTGCTCTGAATGGAAAGCTATGAGATGACAAACCGCTTAATAAATAACGCATTCTAATTGGATGAAGGAGAATGAGCTGCAAGAGAATTGACGCAAATCACACAATGAGTGCCATACTTCAGTCATTCTTTGCTTTTCAAAATCGGTCATTCAGTCATTCAACGTTATCTCCAGTCGATTTTTAAGGTTTATTCATCCTGGAACAGGCTTCACTAATCGGGTTATTGTCCATTGTTAAAGATGCTTTCTTGAGATGCCGACGAAATGCGTTGTCATGAAAACAATGTTACATTTTAAAATATTTATTTGGACAGTTTATTTGGGTTAATTATTACGCCATGCTATTTGAAAAGGGGAAAGGAATGGCTAAAAATGCGCGCACATATACACATAGATGTAAACGCTTGGAAAACACGTGGAAAGACAGTTGGGAAATAGTTAGCCCTTGTAACAATGCGCCTATACTAAAGGGAATCCAGCTGGTGAAACTGAAATACAGCTACTTCTAGTGACCCTTTTATCTAAAAGTCGCTTTATTGTGTCGTTTAAATTAGACGAGATTAGTAAATAAAAGACGCGAAGGATTTTCAATAAAAATGGATATTAATCGGAGAGGTAATTTCACGCGATTTGGTTCAGCAGCACGGACGGGGTCAAATTGAGCAGAAGAGTTAAATAAAGGTTTTTAAAAAAGGAGCGGTAACTGCTATCAAGTTAATAGCCAATGGTAGGGCTTCCGAATTAAGACGTGAGATCAAGAGGAAAAACAACATCTAATGAGATGGTAGGCTACGGCACCACATGTGAAAAAAAATCAGTCTTTTTTTAATGTCTTTTAATGCCGGTCTACGTTTTGTTGCAAAATAAATATGACCATATAAATCCCTTAATCCACACCTTTGTCCCTGTTTAAAAGTTGAATCCAGCTCTTGAGATCCATCAATGGGACTATGAACTAGGCTCTATCAATCCATACTGGGCAAGAGTATTTTTGGAGACACGTCTGTTTCTCTTTTGAAAGCTTGTTAATACTATTTCATGCTGTTGAATACACCTCTCAATTCTGTCCTCAGAATGATTTCATTTAGCATTTTTCCATTTCATTGCAACACAGTTAAAAGCAAGCAAAGGTGCAAAGTTTTGCATTTGACAGTTTTTTGTCAACTGATTCATCTGAAACCAGGAAAGAAAACTTAATTTATATATATATATATATATATAGAACATTTTACACACATATATATATATATATATGTACAATGTTCCTCCTGAAAACTTGCTTCTGGCTCATATATGATTGATCATAAATAATAACTTGAATACCCAAGTAATTTAATAAGACTGCGAAAATCTATCTATCAACAAACACCATATCATCAATACACTAAACATACAATGGGCTTATATGATCAACAGCATTGCTCTCCTTTTAAACCTCTCCAGGGCCCAGAGCTGTTCCTTTGGTGGCCTGTAGTACCCTGTGCGAGGCTGCTAATGGGTCATTCCTGAGGGTCAAAGGGCAGGGAGTTCACTATTTTTATTTCTTCTCTCTTCCTCAGTTCACGAGGAAAGCATGTTGTGGACAGTCTGGAGTAACAGAACATTGGGACAACTAACTGGGAAAGATGAGGCCTTGTTGTGCTATAGCCTACCACTTCAAAGCTGCTATTCCTTTGGTCATGACTCCTGCTCCATGTAGAAGGAATTGGAGGGGGTTTAATGTCTCCTAACACACCTCCTTCCCAGTGGTGCTGGAAGGTAGGATGTTGAGTTGTGTCAGCTGAGCTGAGTGCTCTTTGGCTTTGAGGCGCAGTGCTGCGATACTGGAGGCCCGGCGGTCTACAGGCGAGGAGGGGGAGGCCTCTGACAAGGCTGTTGGGGGCTGGACTGGGGCCTCTACTGCAGGTATGGGCTGACGTAAGAGTGTCAGGGGACCCATGCTGGAGAAGAGTCTGTCAATGGAAGAAGGGCGATAAAAGAAGGGTGGAAGAGATAGATACAGAAGATGTCAGGGAAGGAGAGAAGTGAGAAATAATTCATTATACATATAGTCCAAAGTAACCACTTCAATCAGATGAAGCCTTACTAATAGAGGTGTTGATGGTGCTCACCTTCCAAAGGAGGGGCTAATAAAGGTGGGGTGTCTAAACATGGCTGCTCCTAGGAAGGGGCCAAATCCCAGGGGGGAGGAAGAGCAGGAGAGGGGGTGGGTTAGACCCTGGAATGAGGTGGTAGCAGCTGTCCAGGCACAGTCCAGGGAGGGGTGAGAGTGGGGCGAAAAGGGACTTCCCTCCAGGTAGTGGCTTAGGTGGTGTGCTGCACCCAGGGGTCCAGAGATGGTGTGGCCCTGGGGGTGAGTCTGAACCCCAGATTTCTCTCGTTTCCGCCACTTAGCTCTACGGTTCTGGAACCACACCTTAGATAGAGGGAAGAAGAGAAAGAACATTAGACCTAGTGTTGGGGTTAGAGTTATGTGGTTGTGGTTAGTATTTCAAAATGTTGGGTACATACTTAGTATTATGTATTTAGTATGTGTTATTTGATGAAATTGTCATTTGGACATGATAATAAAGCATGTTTTGTTCAAATTGAAAGTAATCCAATTATTGGCGACAGTGAAGAGAACAGAGACTGAGGATTCCCCTCCCATACAGACTTGACACTGGTTATAAAACGAAATATATGGAATTTACGAGGTTTTATCAACTCTCCAAAATATGATTAGCTAATCTACAGCTGAAGCGAGTGACATCTGGGGGTTGAATGCTTAGTCTGGAATCTAAGGTTGAGACTTGAGTTTCAAAATGTAAGCATGAGGATAGGGTAGGATAGGGTAGCGAGCACCTATAACGGCGTCTATCTCACTTGAAGTGCGAGATATCAACATGTCAATGCAGGACTATTACAAAAGAAGACGGGAAATCGAACAGCATTACCAGCCACCGCAGTGAGAGTGAGAGGATGGCCGTTACGTCAATATTGGCTGTTTGAACTGATATTAAGTGCACGATAAAGTCATGAACGCCCTAATGCAAATTCCGTTTTCTGGTGTGTTTTTTAAATTATTTCCCCTCTCACTGTCATAAGTGAACTGTATTACTTAATGTAATAATAATAATAGCAATAATATGCAATTAGGTCTATCATGGACTTTACACGTGTATTTTAATGCACATTATTATAAGATATAATATAATGTGCTTGCATTGTTTATCGAAATCAAATATAGTCATAATGATGTAAAATATGAAGTAATAATAATTTAGACTCACTTGCACGCGCGCCTCGGTGAGATTCAACTGCATCGCTAACTCCTCCCTAAAAGAAGAAGAAAAAATGGCAAATAATATTCAGTATCATCGCTTTAAACATCTCAATGATGAGAATAATACGAGCCTAAAGATACAATAGAAATGACATTATATAAAATATGAAATATTGTTGGATTAGCTTACTTTCTGTGTAGGCTTTTTATAATGAAAATAAACAATGACAATTCATAGCTATCAATCTTCAAAATTCTGCTATTTGAATCAATAGATATCCTGTCTCACAAATATGTTGCAATTATGCAGACAAATAGCTCCATCATTTAATAACAAACCTTTCTATCTGCAGCAGCCAACTTCAATTGACCTCTCAATAATTTAAACACTTTCGAACAATATTTTTGGAATATTTTTTTTTTGCAACCACAATTATCATGAGTTAAAAAAACCCACAATATTTCACAATTATAATTAATAATAATGAAAATGAGTGTGTCACTGTCAGATCATCATTACAATGGGTTTAAAGGAATATAATATTTAAACCAATATAATAGCCTACTCTATAATATTTCATTGGTATTCTATTCCTTGCACACACACACCTTTTTATATTTCCTTTTGTTATGTGTGAATTATAGTGTATTATTATTATTATTAGTATTATTAATAACAAAGTAGGCTAATGATGCGTAATATGACTGTTATATAATAATTCATAACAATTTAATAAATTATATTACTGTTCTGATATTACTATTAATGATAATAAATGTTTGATATTCTTACATTTCTTAGGCAAACAATGTTCATGTATATGTTGATCACCTCAATGAAAGGATTTACCATTAAAAATGGCTAACTTTCGAATCATATCTAGACTCCTAATTTGGATTATCACAAACTGAAAGCTCATTTTTATTGTATTTTCATAACCATAGGCCTAGCCATATATATGCAACAGATTAACATTTTGATAGTGTTAAAATAACATATTTTTAAAAGTGCTGGCACACGAGAATTCTACCTTGTGAACACATCCGGGTAGTGCGTCTTCTGGAAAGCTCTCTCCAGCTCCTCAAGTTGATAACTTGTAAACGTAGTCCTGTATCTCCTCTGTTTTCGCTTTAGCATCCCCTCCTCTGAGTCACTGCCAGCTGAAAGGCACACGTTGTCCTCGCGATCTTTTACATCTCCATCAATGTGCAAACTCTCCCCGTTCTTTGGGGACGTTTCTACGTCTTCGCAGATGCGCTCCTTGCAAGTGTCCTCGAACTTTGGGGCGCCAAGTTCACCCTGCCCCTCTTTCCCTCGGCCGAGGTTCTGTTCTTCCTCTCTCGGACTGTGGGACGCGTTCTCCCTGTATGATTTACTGCGGCTGATGTTAACTTGTGGCGCCTGAGTGATTTTCAGAATTTCATGGGCTTTGTCTAGAGGACGCTCCCTGTCTTCTTGCTTCTCATGATCGCGAACTCCGCGACTGGAGTCCATGAACTTCCCCGCTGGGCCATATAGACGCCGCAACTTGGTGGGCAGGTGTATGTCGGCATTTTTCTGAGAGGCTGTGAAGACAGGCCGTTTATTTTAAGGTACTTATAAATAATCAACAGCGCAATATGCAATATGTTTAATAAGACTAGTATATAGCCCTGTATATGCTAGTCTTCTCTAAAAACCCATAGGCGGGCCTAATGAAATGTAAGTTAAATGCAAAGGGCAGGCTGCACAAATTTGACAATTTTTTTTGTTTCTCATGTTGTTTCGTTCGTATGCGTTTTGAACGCTATATCCAGTGCTTGACGTGGGCGGGAGCAGAGTAGGCCTACCGGCATCTCCGGTTTTACTGCTTGAGCTCCTGTTCCTCTTATAGACTATTAAGCTCAAACGTATCGTGGGAGCTCCTGCACCTAAATACTGTATAAATATTACCGGCACCCAAAATGAGTACCGGAACCTATTTCAGTCCAAGTCAAGCACTGGCTATATCTTAACCATTAGCTGCAAATGCAATATACATTTGTACATGTTTACATTTGGAGATGTATTATTTAATTGCATATTGCGCCCAAAGTAGGGTGCAAGGTGTTACAGAGAAAGTCAACCAACAACATATTACCTTCCAAAGACGCATTATGCTCCACTCTTCCAGACAGCATTGGTAAACTTTGCATTCCTGTGAGTCTGACTTTGAGAGGACTTCTCCGGCCGAGTATGCTTTCGATGCAGTACGAGAGCATATGGGGGGATTTAGGTTTACTCTCGGTTGTGTCAGAGGCATCTTTCTCATTTGGATGGCTCATCTTTTACGCCGCACAGGTGAGCCTCTTGTCTGGACTGAGCTTGACTGCGTAAAAGTATGTTCGTCAACCACGCTGCCTCCCCTCTCTCATCCCCCGTCTACACTGACATCTGCGGGCTACTTTACTTGTCACAGTCCCAAATCTGTCGCATCCACGTGTTCTTGGCTTCCTATTGGTTGCCAGCTGAAAAAATAAGCATAATAGCCCCCGATTGTCAGTCAAGAACCAGACAGATCACAGCTTACATTTTTAAAGAGCTATTGCCATACGTTTCGATTTCAGGCTAGTGTAACGACCCTGGGTTTATAAGCGCGGAAATCGACTCTGCCACAAGAGCATGCTTTTGCGGCACAGTCGATAGCGCGCCGGACCTCGGGCTCGAAGGTCGAGGGTTCGAGACCTGCTCCCTGCTGTTTCATTACATTGGCGTCAGAAGTGATCGGACCTCGCATCCATGACAATGCGTGCGCTGTCATGGAGCGCGTTCCTGTAAGTCGCAAGCTAGCGCGGAAATCGAACCTGCGGCACAGTCGATAGCGCGCCGGGCCTCGGGCACGAAGGTCGAGGGTTCGAGATCTGCTCCCTGCTGTTTCATTACACTATTAAAACACGTATCATTTAAATTCTTATGCACGTTGAGATCAGATACTTTGACATATGGATAAAATTATGTTTATAGACCTAGGTGAGGAAGAACAATAACCTTATAATATAATTTATAATATAATTTATAGGATAAAGTTATTATAGGACAGGTGATACAGGGGGACTGACGTTTTAATGTGCAGCGATCAGTGCTAAGGTGTGTGTGTGTGTGTGTGTCATTGAGTGGTGGTTCTATTACGTCAACCGTGAATTAAATATGCCACCTGCTGTAATTGTTTTGCCATTGCAGGTTAGGAAACGAACGCAGTTTTCGTTTTTTCTCTCACTCGCTCCCTTTCTATTTCTCGCTTTCTTTATTGGTAATTTGGCATGACGTACACAGGTAGGCCTAGCTATATAATTACTTTTTAAAATCACAATGAATGCATTCAAATCAATGGCAATAGCATTAGATATTGTGTGATATTGGATATCATTAGATATTGTGTGTTGTGTGTTTCTGTCTATTTTACACACTCCTGCGTAATTGTTGTAGTTGGGGAATAAAGGATTGGGGGGAAAAAGATAAGTGTTTTTTTATTTAGATTGAAAATCACCCACATTTCTCTGGCCTGTAGGGTTGATTGGCTTATCAATTTGTTGATTGGCTTATCAATTTCCAGACACTTGGCAAACAGGATGTCTAATCTCTCAGCGTTCGAGAATGTGTGACCATGGAGACGGGTAAACAAACACAGAAAGCGGTTGTTGGTAGAATGGCTGCGAAAAATGAAACAGCGCAAGAATCTGTCGATGGGCCATATTACCTTGAAAAGGTGTTGATACCAGATGACTCAGACGACGATTATCAATATGAGGAGGTTCTGGCCGATGAAGAAAGGAGTTTGGCAGAGGGGGATGATGAGGATTTGGAGGCCGCGGTAAGAGCATTGCGCGATGCTTCAGATGGAACGGGGTCAGTGTTACAGAGGCTCAGCTCAGCTAAGCAACCCGTCTCACACATTCCAGAAGTGGTGGACGACTTTCTCCGCAACTTCCTTGTCAAAATGGGCATGAGCAGAACTTTGGATTGTTTCCAAGCAGAGTGGTACGAAATGGAGCAGAGGGGGTTGTTGAAAACCGAGCTAGTGGAGTTTGTGCCTGACGCGTATACACACAACCAACTTCTAGACAACGAGTTGAAGAATGTACAGAGAGAGCGGGACAGCTACAGGCAGGCAGCTTCCAAAGCTAGCGAAACACTGGTCAAACTTCAGAAAGAGAGGGATTTCCATCGTCTGCAGCATAAGCGTGTTGTCCAAGAAAAGAACAGGCTTGTTGAAGACATCAAACGACTGAAGAAGCACTATGGGTCATATGAGCCTGCACTGAAGCAGTTGAGTGATAAGTACCAAGTGGCGCTGAAACAGAAGATGCTCATCAGTTTAGAGAGGGACAGAGCATGTGGCCAGGCCAACAGCCTGGAAGCCACCCTGTGTAATGTACATTCCTCATCTACAATCCGCTCAGCCAACAGAGACACAGGTCTGCCCCCACAACAGGAGAAATATCAGAGTAAGTCTGGAAAAGGAATCCAGCTACAGAATGATGGAATTGCCCTCTATGACCAAGACAAAGACCCAACCAAAAACACAGCTCAGAAACACCCGAAAGACTCAGAGTTTCCTGTGAGCAGCCGTGTGAACCCCTACTTAGGCCAAATTAAGGCCCTGGCCTCACACTGCCCCAAAGCATCTGGATTCCGCTTCACCAACTCACTGAAGGCCCATACCCTGCCAATAAGCTGTCTCGCCCTGCACCCCCGGAAGTTTATTGTAGCCTCCTCCAGTGACGATCAGCTCTGGAGGTTGTGGGGTATGCCCATGGGGGACATGATCATGACTGGAGAGGGTCATAGTGATTGGCTCTCTGGCTGCAGCTTTCACCCAAATGGTGGTAGCCTGGCCACCACCAGTGGAGACACAACAGTAAGGATCTGGGATTTCTCCCAAGGCCGCTGCATCCTGACTCTGGATGGCCACACCCATGCCACTTGGGGCTGCTCCTTCCACTCATGTGGGGACTTTGTGGCCTCCTGCTCAATGGACAACACTGCAAAGGTGTGGGACTTGCAGAGCGAGCGCTGTCGTAGCACACTGCGTGGCCACGTTGACTCGGTCAACAGTGTTACTTTCCTGCCCTTTTCCAACACTCTTCTTACTTGTTCAGCTGATAAAACCCTGTCTTTGTGGGATGCCAGGATTGGCCTGTGTGCACAGACCTTCTATGGCCACCAGCACTCCTGCAACCATGCCACCTTTAATGCACTGGGCAACACTGTTGCCTCCTGTGATTCATATGGAGTGGTCAAACTATGGGATGTGAGGAAAGTAGCAGCCTTGATAACCATGGACACTGGGCCACATCCCAGCAATCAAATGGCCTTTAGCCCGTCAGGCCGAACACTGGCTATCGCCAGTAATGATGGCTCAGTTAAGCTGGTGGAGCTGGCATCTAGTCAGGTGTCCAGTTTATTGGGCCATGATGATGCTGTCCAGAGTGTAGTCTTTGATCACAAGGGGGAGTACTTATTATCAGCTGGGTCAGATGGTGCCATTCTCATCTGGTCATGAAATTAATAAATGCTTAAAATTATTTTTAGCTGATTATTAAATGTAAAATAGACTTCTAATTGCTGACGTGTTATATTGTTTGATTCTTGCACATAATTCTGTTCTCCAATGATCTTATTTTTGAAGAACATTTACCACTTTTCCTGAATAAAATAAGATATTTAAAGATGTTTTATAATTTACTAATTTATTTCTGAATTGAAGCATTAATCAGGTTTTAATGACCTTATTTACATGATTCATATTATCTATGCCTATGATTAATACAAATCACTAATTTAATTGACACAAGTAGTCTACCGGTAAGGAAAAACATAGTCGTTTCTCTCTAGAATGCCCAGGTGCGGCGCTATGATTTTAGTAGCCTTTTTTTGAGTGCAGAGCGGAAGTGGGAAGAAGCACAGACACAACATCTATAAAAACAAAACAAAACGTGCACACGAGATACAATTGGAAGTTTCAATTTTTTAAGGTTCACCGAGATTAAAGCTTGGTATCAATTTAAGAGTAACGTTGTTTATATATGGTTGCTCGCATAGATAATGTTTTATAGGCGACATTTTACACAAATGAGCATGTTCTGCATCTCACATTAGCTAGCTAATTGCTAACGTTAGCCAGCCAGGGTTGGTAACGTTATTTAACTTTTATTTGGTCTGTTAACTTAGCAGCACTGTGTAAGCAACTATGGAAAGCCTGTACAAGCGTCAAGTGTTCGCGACGATGCGAAAAAATAAAGCTGAAGCAAATAAGAAAAGGGCTCAAATCGGTCTGCCGTCGTCTATCCTTGATGACAGTGACGAGGAGTCATGCGCGAGCACGACCAGCATCAGCGCCTCAGACTCAGAGAGTGAGTATCAGAATTCAGACAGCGGGAGCGAAAGCACACCTGCCAGTGGAGAACAGAGTGAAGGTAGTAGCTCCAGCGAAGGTAGATCCCGTCCTCGTCGGAAGCGCGTCCTCGCTGATAGCTCCAGTGACTCTGACAGCGACGTAGGAACCAAACCCAAACGGAAAGTCGTTCCCAAAAAACGCATTAAACAGCAAAGTCAAGATTCTGACTCGGAGGACCAGAGTGCTGCACAAAATGCCAAACAATTTGCTGAAGCCAAAGAGACCGCAGCTAAACGAAAGCAACGCCAGTCTCAACTCTTGGCACTATCCAAGAAGATGAAGTCCCGCGCCCCGAAACGCAGGAGCACGTTGGAGGTAGCTTATCACAATATATAATGTAAACGAGCATAACATAACATGCAGTATCTTTAAGTGTTGATCCATTGTGCAAAATCATGTCGCATATACCCACCCACAAAACGTCCATAAGGTACTGAGGAAATGTTTAACATCGTTTTACAACCAATGTTTTGTTTGCTTGTAAAGATTCAGGATTCGGGTGAAGAAAAGAAAGGTAAAGAAGCTAGTGGTGATGAGGATGATGACCACAATGATGATGCCCCTGAAGTATTGGTGGGCAGTAGTGAAGAAGAGGCAGCAGATGACAGCGACAGTCAGAAGGACTTCATAGTTGATGATAAGAAAAAGACAGGGGACAAGGAGTCGTCAGATGAAAAGGCTGTTTCTCTTCCACGCCAGTGTGAGTCTTAGCTGACACAATATATCGCGGGTCAATGTTTACACCTGAAATCACCACTACTATATGTGTTATGATTCATTTTCCTGTTTTTGCTAGTCATCACTGGGTCTCAGCTCAATCACTTTCAAGTGGTCGTCAAAGCCCTTATGATCAACGTCCTGGATGAAACCTTTCTCAAGTCTCTTTATGGTAAGTGTTTTTTTAAAACAATAATGGGTCTTTAACACCATCCCCAATTGACTGTATCATCCAAGTGTGGGGAATCTAATTGGTTGATCACTGAGCAGGTGGTGATCGGACAAAGCGATATGCTCAGGAGATGATGGCGTCGCTGTTCCACTTTGATGAGCGGATGATCCTCCCTCGCCTGGAGAACCTAAAACAGAGGAGCCGCTGGACTGACCGGTACAAGGTGAAGAAACATTTCAGAGAACTTAAGTCATTCAACTGTGGCTGCATATTCACCGATCTGTATACATCTATGCTTGTACTTTGGCTAAAACTAACATTCTTTACATCATGTGAAAAAACAATATATGCAAGCTGAGGTATGTTTTTTTTTGTGTCCATGTACAGGAGCGGGTGGAGTGTTACCCCAAGGTCCAGCTGATGAAGTTAGGATTGCATGGGAGTGTTTGTGAGGCATGCAAGCTCCAGCGACAGTGCAGTTTCAGTGTGAATCTCTTGGGGCAACTGCATGACCTCAACAGCCTTCAAGAGGACCAATTCATGCCCAGTGACACACAGGTACTACATCTGAGAAGAAACCAACAGTCTTTGTTTTATCCATCGCTGTCCGCAGATGAACGCATATAATACGTGACGTTGGCATCTCATAAAATCCACCCTAACAAAAAGTACATCACATCAGATCGAATAATTATGTATCCTTATCCTTGCACCAATTTAACCTTTTGTGAAATGTCAGGTTTGCAGTTTGTCTGAGAGGGTTTTCCACAACAGGTCACCTACCTTGCATGTCTTTCCTAAATTACAGGCTTTCAGTGTGTGCTCTGTTTGTGCCAGCCGAACAGAGGTGTATCATGCTCTGAAACACTTCAAGTACCACTTGTTTCAACACTGCCGGACAGTGATGGAGGAGGAGAAGAATGGCGAGGAGGAGCCGGTGAAGGAAACTGTGAAAAGGGTGTTCACAAAACTGGAGGAGAGTGGCTGGATCTCAGAGGTATATACCCCACTTACTCTCCATAAAATGACAGTACTCCTCATTGAATCATCAAATCAAACTTTGTCACATGCGCCGAATAGTGTAGACCTTACCGTGAAATGCCTACTTACAAGCTCTTAACTCTTTCTTGAACTGTTATCTAATGCCTGTTTCCTCTTTACTTGTTCCCCCAAACTCCATATGTGTAGAATAGAAAGCCATGCTCTGATTTTCTTTACTGACCATCACTCGCTGTTTCACTCTCATTTCTCTCTCTTAGGAATATGAGAAGTTCCAGGACCATCTCAATGAGGCAGACTACTTCCAGGAGGAGAAGCTAGACTGAAGGTTTACAACAGACAGGATCATGGATCCATATCTACATCATATCGGCATCCATTTAAGTTTTACTGTTTATTCTGCACATTGTTAGGAAAGAAGTGTTTTATTCCTATAGACATTTGACTTTCATTCAATGTAAACATTTAAGATTGTACTGAAAGCTTTTTAATAACTATTTTCCTCCTTTAGTCGTTACCCTATACAAAGACATCTATTGTACCTGTATTTTATCAACCATTTTATATCAGTAAATGCTCATAAGCAACCAAAGCATTTAGTGCAGACATATGTTATATACTGTATGTGCAAAGATGAAGCAGAATACTCTGGTACTGCTGTAAATCAAATGAATGCTACCACTGAGTGTTTTCTTTAAACTGTCCTTACCTTCCCTACTAAGTTGAAGCAGTGTTGTCCTTCTAATAGTTAAGATCATGTCAAATGGAGTTTGCTACAACAGATGATCTGAAGTTAAAATTTATCTGAATTGACTATATAAACATGAGTAATGTTCTGTGGACTGCAGTATAGGAAGGTACGACTCTTGTGAGTTGCTTATTTTCTATTAAAAACGCCTGTGTGCTGCTTCATAACACAAACCAATAATAAAAACTACATTAAACAACATGTTGTCCATCCTCATACATTCATATTTCACACTGCAATTTTATCTGGCATGTAAGAAAAACAATTAAAAACACAAACCCACAGACAAATGTAACAAACACTAGTTGGGAGACTCTTACATCAGTCCCAATGTGTTCTCCATCCTGAGATGTAGCTCTCCCATCAATTCACATTGAGCTGGATCTGCAAGACAATCTAAATATGACCACCACATTAGTCACACTCCTTTGTAAAACAGCCGAATGATGGCAGTTTTCAAATACTCTAGTAAACAGTAAACTACACAAATAAAGTTGCATATAAATTATGCTCCAAAACATTTAATGGGTATAGCAACTAAAGTTTTGGCACGCAGTGCCGTGCTTTCTTCAGGATTGAAGAAGCCACTGTGCCAAAACGTTGGTTGCTACACCCATTAAATGATCAGGGGCATAATTGATTAGTGTGCAACTTTATTTATAGTATTCAAATACTCACCATTAAGAACATCCTCAAACCACATTCTCTCATCACTCCCACTGAATGTGTCTAGAGAAAGGTTGAAACTTTGTAGGAATTCCTAAATTATTCTGCAATCTGGCACTCAGACGAGAGTGCACTGAAATTGGAGTTGATAGCCAGAGTGAATTTACGAACACACCCTTTGTAGGAAGTCAAGCGCCTGTCTCCTAGGATAAGATGACAGTGTAATAGTGTGGGAATGACAGATGCATGTGTAGTACACAATCAAAGACACTGAAAACTAACTAGATAGCAATTAAATGTACAATAATTGTATTAGTTTAGTACACGTAGCAAGGTAACTAGCTAGCTAGCAAATTCCTAGAGAACTTGATGTAGTTGGCTAACTAGCTAGTATGGACCATTGGTATGGATGGACCAAACAAAGCTAGCTGGTTACTATACCGCTAAATGGTTAGCTAACTTCAGCTAGCTACTTATCTAGTTAGTTAGGATGAAGGTGATTGTAAGATATTAACTAGACTTCGTTGGTAAAGAGTACAATCATTTGTAATGAGTTTGAATACAAGTCGGTATTCAATCACAATGATAGGAATTTAAGGTGAAAAAGGATCGGCTTGGAATTCAGGTCAAGAGGGTCATTGTTTTTGACCTCTCGAAATGGGATCAGTATGAAAAGCTTTTCTAGAGTAATATGCTATATGATACTGGGTTATAAGAATTTGTTACAAAGTTGGCTAGCAAACTACTCAAAATGCTCACTATGGCTGCTGTCTTGTCATTCAATTGAACAAATACTCACTGCCTACTTCCGGTGTAGGCTCTGAAACTTTATATTTATTTTATTTAACTGGGCAAGTCAATTAAGAACAAATGCTTATTTACAATGATGGCCTACCAAAAGGAAAAGGGCCTCCTGCGGGGACGAGGGCTGGGATTAAAAATTTAAATAAATTAAATAAATATGTAGGACAAAACATACATCACCACAACTAGCCGGCGTCGAGCTACTACTAGATATATATCGTAACGACCCTGGGTTTCTATCTGCGGAAATTGATTCTGCCACAGGAGTACGCTGTTGCGGCACAGTCAATAGCCCGCCAGACCTCGGGTTCGAGACCTGCTCCCTGCTGTTTCATTACAATATACTTGTTTTGTATCAAAACTGTGGCGATAGACTCTAGTCAAAACATAAATTATCTAGGAAATAAAACCACAGGCAGTCCAAAGTGAAGTCAATGTGATACTACTCTACGTAAGTTTTACAATCTAAGCATAGCCATCTCGGTGCTGTTTAACGAGTAGCTAGCTATAAGTACTAAAACATACCCTACGTAAATTTAACAATATACGCATAACCACCTTTGTGCTGTTTAATAAGTAGCTATATATATGAAAACATTCCTTGATTTACACGCACTGGGGGTATAGCTCAGTGGTAGAGCATTTGACTGCAGATCAAGAGGTCCCCGGTTCAAATCCGGGTGCCCCCTCATTTTTGTGATTTTTAGCCTTAGTTGTATACAAGAATAATGGATCACAAGCAACAGTAACTGTGAAGCTAATATGTAGTTTATTAATTGCGCAATCATAGGTTATTGTCACGAGTCTTGCTCTGTAGGCAGAATTGAGCGATTTCCGCTAGATGGTTGAACCGCAGTATTGTACAAATTCATGAAAACAACATTTCGCTTTTTGGTCTTAATTTAAGGTTAAGGTTAGGCACTATGGTTAGCAGTTATCAGATTTGATGACTTTGTGGCTGTGCCAGCTAGTGACCACTCTGCAGAGCCTCTTCCAGACCAATATTTATGCCGGAAAAAAAGCAATCAATCTATAGTATATCATGCCAACAAATTGTTTTATATTGTCCCCATCCAAGGAATATCTATAGTAATGGACACTCTTAGAACAGTTGTGGCTGCTTTGCGTGATGTATTGCTGTCTCTACCTTCTTGTCCTTCGTGCTTTTGTCTGTGCCCAATAATGTTTGTACCCTTTGCTTCTGCCATGTTATCATGCTGTGTTGTCACGTGTTGCTGCCATGCTATGTCGTCATCTAGGTCTATCTTTATGACGTGATTTGTCCTATATTTCATTTATTTGATTTTTAATCTCTGCCCCCATCCCTGTAGCAGGCCTGTGCCTTTTGGTAGGCCATCATTGTAAATAACAATGTGTTTATAACTGACTTGCCAAGAAAAATAAAGGTTCAATTAAATACAAATAAATAACCAAGGCAAACAGGAGGTTAACAAACATCAAAGGCAATTAAGAAAATTAAAAAAATATCAATTTTTATAAAAATGCAATCATGATGACCATCATACAATTACAAAATGGAGTACAAAATATCACACAGGACAGTGAAAACAGTGGAAATTGATGTTTGCATAATGGTCTTGTCAATAAAGCGGTCATAATCCAGGCAAAGTGAGCTGTGACATGGTCCCTCTGGCTCAAACCAAATGGAATATTTCTCTATATGAATGTTGGTATATCCACTTAGCTAGCAGTCCTGATCTCAGAGGTAATTCTTCCTTTAATAAGCACTTTCTGTATTGAAATAGCTAGGGTCTCTCCTCTTTCCTTTCAAAGTGTTTTGATCAGAGTTCATCCTTATTCCGGCTGGGATCATCTATTTGAGGCTCTCGCTGACAGCTACAAAGGGCACTCTGGTCTGAAGGCTGGGGCACCAGCTCCATATCTGGATGTTGTGTCGGCCGGCTTGTCTGACGCTCAGAGTACATCTGTTATGACAGGAAAGAACTTCCTCAGCCGGGTTTCTTATATCAATGATAAGAATGCTACCTTAATATATGAGCCGATTTAGCATTGGCAAGCACAGCATAAAAACAATACCAGGAGGCAATTACCTGTAGCACACTAAAATAGTAACAGTACAGTCTGTTCGGTTGTACCAGCTCTCTTACAATTGCCTGGCCTGCTTTAGCGATTGCCTGTGCTTCAGCATCATTCTCCTGCAGGGAAAATAAAGACATTACTAATCTTAATCAAATATGCACACAAAAAAACAGCTAAATCCTAATGGTAAAAAAATGCATTCGCAAGCAGACAAACATACAAATGGTAGCAATGCATATTGACACACATTGACATACATTCCTTGGCATGTCCTTCCTTAACATGCACTTACTGCTTGGCATACAACGCAAGGCGTTAAGAGGGTAGTGTGTACAGCCCAGTACATCACTGGGGCCGAGCTCCCTGCCATCCAGGACCTCTATACCAGGCAGTGTCAGAGGAAGGCCCTAAAAATTGTCAAAGACTCCAGCCACCCAAGTCATATTGTTCTCGCTGCTACTGCATGCCAAGCAGTACTGATGCACCAAATTTGGAACCAACAGGGCCCTGAACAGCCTCTACTCACCCCAAGCCATAAGACTGCTAAATAGTTAACCAAATAGCTACCCAGACTATCTGCATGACCCCCTTTGCACTAACTAATCACATACGCTGCTACTGCTGCTTATTATCTATCCTGTTGCCTAGTCACTTTACCCCTACCTACAGTGCATTCGGAAAGTATTCATATCCCTTGACAATTTCCACATTTTGTTAAGTTACAGCCTTATTCTTAAATGGACATTCAGAGAATTGTCCCGAAGCCACTCCTTCGTTGTCTTGGCTGTGTGCTTAGGGTCATTGTCCTGCTGGAAACTGAACCTTCGCCCCAGAAATCCTGAGCACAGTGGAACAGGTTTTTTATCAAGGATCTCTCTGTTCATCATTCCCTCGATCCTGACTAGTCTCCAAGTCCCTGCCACTGAAAAACATCCCCACAGCATGATGCTGCCACCACCACCATGCTTCACCGTAGGGATGCTGCCTGGCTTCCTCCAGACGTTATGCTTAGCATTCAAGCCAAATAGTTCAATCTTGATTTTCATCAGACCAGAGAATCTAGTTTCTCATGGTCAGAGTCCTTTAGGTGCCTTTTGGCAAACTCCAAGCAGGCTGTCATGTGCCTTTTACTCAGGAGTGGCTTCAGCCTAGCTACTCTCCCATAAAGACCTGATTGATGGAGTGCTGCAGAGATAGTTGTCCTTCTGAAAGGTTCTCCCATCTCCACAGAGGAACTCTAGAACTCTGTCAGAGTGGCCATTGGTTTCTGTTCAGAGTGACCAGACATTTTTTGGTACCCTTCCCCAGATCTGTGCCTCGACACAATCCGGTCTCAAGAGCTCTACGGATAATTCCATCAACCTCATGGCTTTGTTTTTGCTCTGATGTGCAGTGTCAACTGTGGCACCTTATATAGACAGGTGCTTTTCCAAATCATGTCCAATCAATTGAATTTACCACAGGTGGACTCCAAGTTGTTGAAAATCTCAAGGATGATCAATGGAAACAGGATGCAACTGAGCTCAATTTCGAGTCTCATAGCAAAGGGTCTGAATACGGTATGTTTTTTATTTTCAATACATTTGCAAAAATGTCTAAACTTTTTCGCTTTGTCATTATGGGGTATTGTGTGTAGATTGATGAGGGAAAACATTAATTTAATCAATTTTAGAACAAGGCTGTAAAGTAACAAAATGTGGAAAAAGTGAAGGGGCTGAATACTTTCTGAATGCACTGTATATTGCCAGGTTATCGTTACTCATTGTGTATTTATTCCTCATGTTATCTTTCTATTATTTTTTTCTCTCTGCATTGTTGGGAAGGGCCCGTAAGTAAACATTTCACTATTAGTTCTCTCTGCATTGTTGGGAAGGGCCCATGTTGTTTACGTAACAAATGACATTTTTTATTTTTATTTGACTCTCTCCCTTACCTTAGCCCACTCAATCTTTTGTATGAGGTCAGAGAGACTCCTCTTCACATGGATGTAGTGGGTGCCTGGCTTCAGATGGGTGTAGAAATGCTCATAATATGGTGAGATCTGCTTCAGCACCAAACTGTTCCCCAGCATCAGGTAAGGAAACCTGTAAGCTGCCACTGTACCATCCACATTCACCTGATACTTATACTATAAATGGGAGAGGGAACTCAAGGTGTCACAGTTCTGAATAAATAAATTAAAAATCATCAATGGCTAATATTTCTTTATCTTCTCACTTCTCACTACTCACACATGTAAAATCAGTTTTTAAATGGGAAACTGCTGGCTTTGGGTGATTGGAGTGTTCAGAATGTTCCCTCACCTTGAAGAAGTCAAAGAATCCAACAAGATTTGCTTTCCCCAGATCCTTCTCCCTTTCCCTGAAAAAGAACCAGCCAGTGATCCCGGCGTCTAGCAACTCTGGGTTTTTCTTGGACAGAGTGACGAGGTGTAGGCGCTCTTCACGACTATCCCGGCCACGGAAGAAGGCCTGTTCCGTTTTGTTGGCCCAAGGGGGACCTAGACACCAAGGAAATGATGTGTAAGTAAGCAGAATGAGGTTAAGGGGTAGTGTATGAGGTTGTATGTCTTACCTGTGTTGCCTTGGACTGACAGTAGGTCATTGGAAACGCCCCTCATGGTCTCCAGTGTTGAGTGAGTGATGTCGTAAGTGGGCAGAATGATGTCTCGGGTGTCTGTGGAGCCACACCAGGAGATGATTGGAACAGGCCCAGGATCGTCATCTGCTTTCCTTGTTTCCATTGGCCAGTCTCCCACATTGATGTAAAATTCCACATCAGGCAGTCTCACCTTTCAATTCAAATTCAGAGACAAAGACAGGGGAGCTCAGTTTATGCAGAACAATGAACTAAACAATTATATTGAAAATACGGTATTAGGAGAGTTTCAGGCAACGGACAAAGTATCACAAAACAGTTCAGAAAGGAACATGATCATACTTCTTGATGAAAGGACAGAGACCTGCACACAAAACCCCCCACAAAGCAACTCTTTACCTTCCTGGCTAGGGATAGTAACATCTCATCAGAGAACATCTTGAAGTCAGTGTATTTTCCCAGCGAGCGACGGTACACCTGGTTGTTGATGACAGCATAGTGAATGAGACCTCCTCTGTTGGAGAACCGCTGGGGAACTTCCTGTAGGAGGCGCTGCAGATCAATGGAGGGGAAGGCATCGAAGTCCCTCTGGATCTGGGGTTCCTCAGCAGGACACTGCATAATGCTCTGCCAGGTGGGAACATCATGCTCTGGGCAGTCGCAGTACTCATGATAGACTGGGCCTGAGTATATACAACCAAAAGGATGCATCATGAGGAAGCAGTAAGAATAGATCAAATTTACAACATACTGCCATCTAGTCAAGTGTTTCCCAGCTCCAGTCCCCCCAACAGTACATATTTTTGTTATGGCCCTGGACAAGCAAACCTGATTCTACTTGTCAGCTAATCATCAAGCCCATGACAAGTTCAATTAGGTGTTTTTGTCTGGGGCTACAATAAAAATGTGTGCTGTTGGGGGTATTGGAGGATACACTGATCTAGCCTATATTATTCATACAGGCATACTCTGATGAGGAGTTCACTTGTCATTTCTGTCAAATGATCACACTAATCTGCTTTCATTTAAATAATCTGTGAGCCATTGACTGATATAGGTACCTTGTAGGGTGTAAGGTGACTTGGCAACGTGACTGTCTCTGTAGAGTACTTCGACCTTCAGTCCCTTGAGGATACTGCCATACAGACGGTACCTCATCAGAAAAGAACCATCTCCTCTGTCCAGGGGGAGGGGGACGTGGATGCGGACATGCTCCTTCTGTGAGAGTGAGACAATCTTCACTCTGAATGAGTCTTTACCTACATGTAAAGAGAATTAAAATGAGTTAGATGGATCACCTCTGTAACGGAAACCATAATGTAACCATAAGGTCAATTAGAGATGGAGTAATTGTCAGTCTGCAAAGACTAAGCTAACTAGGGGAATAAAAGGGTTCCCAATCATGGACACTGTTTAAGAATTTGATTTTGTGCAGCAATAAAACATTGGCTAGGGCAACAAAAACATGTATTTGGAAGATGACAAACTCACCATTATATACAAGACCTCAATTGATATTGGGATAAAATGCCTTAAAGGATGGATTGCTAAAAAGTTTCCCAAAAGAGAACTTTGATAAGGGATAGACATCCAACAGATATTAAATAATTGGGTGCGTTCGACCGGATCACTTTTGTCAAGTCAGTGACTATCGTTAGTCACCGCCTTTCAGTGTGTTGCTGTCTGCATTCACTGCTTACTTACAAGCCATTAACCAACAATGCAGTTTAAAGAAAAATAAGTGTTCAGTAAAAAAATAGATAAGTAAACAAATAATTAAAGAGCAGCAGTAAAATAACAGTCGAGAGGCTATATACAGGGGGCACCAGTTAGTTGAGGTAATATGTACATGTAGGTTGAGATAAAGTGAGTATGGACTGCATGAACCTTACAAAATCATGAGATCAAAGGTCATGAAGTTGACTTTAAATGTCTGCAGTTGCTCTTCACCAATTTCATCCTGCAGACATCACCTGCATTGTGGGAGGTGCTATTGTCAAGCAATCATTAGGGTGTTTGTACTTGACCCACGCGAAAGAAACATAAACCAATTTGCTGCAATTCATGTGTAGCCTAGAGTGAATGAAGCTACATGTGATTGAGGCTCTCCCTCACTAATTGATTGCACACATGTGATTTCAGGTTGCGAGTGTGTGATATTGGTGTTGGATTTTTTTTTTAAATCGACATAAAGAAAACATTTTATAAACCATGACAACACTGCATTTCTTGGGGCGGCAGGTAGCCTAGAGGTTGAAGCGTTGGGCCAGTGACCGAAAGGTTGCTAGATCGAAGCCCAAGGTAAAAAATCTGTCTTAAAAATAAGAATTTGCTCCTAACTGACATGCCTAGTTAAATAAAATATTGATCTGAGCCTTGCTTTGGAAAACCACATTACTTTCGGCTGTCGCAGATGCACCGACGTCACTCAACTTTCGTCTTCAGTCGGTTGCGCCCATTGGTTTTTGGTAATTCTGCTGTTTATCAACACGTACCTGGAGAGAGGGTGAAGTTTTTCCCAGCTGAGTTGACAGCCTGGATGATGAAGTATCGGACGGGCAAAACGACTTTTGGGTCGAGCCCTGGACCCCAAACAAGACATTTTTCAGGACCGACTTCACTAGCTTGACAACACGGAAAGTCACTACAACATGTGAATAATATTAAAACTATACAAACTAACGGAAATAAACTCCGTATAGGGTTGAGTAGGTTATCTTTACGCGTCATAGTTAATTTCTAAAAGTAGACTAGCAAACTAATATTTATTTTTATGGTACCAATTATGCAGGCAGCATCTCGTCTTCAGAAAAGGGTGGAGATCGGGGGGTGAAGTTTTGATTTGGCGGAGTGTGATTGGACGGTGTATGAACTCGTGGGTATTGAGGAATTTTGATGAAATACGCACAGGAAAAATCATTTGTTTACACAGACCAATTATCGATTAGATAATTACAGAAGAATACCGTATATTACACGCTTTTAATTAAACAAGATTCGTTTAATGTCACGAACGTTTTTCCAGACTGTGAATGTACCATGAAAATATCCTCGGTGTAGTCCACTGGGATCCATACTTTAGTTCCGCTTACGCAAAGCAACAGTACATAGGCGTAACCATTTTTTTTAATGATTCAATTATTTAAACAAAAATATTAACTGTGCTTATATGTGCAACGCAGGGCTCTACGGTGCGAGCATTTTACTCGCATATACGCCTAAACATCTAGCTGTGCGACCTGGAATTTTTATTTAGGAGCACCAGTGAAACTAGAAAAATTTAAGATTCTAGTTTTATTACCTCAAATATTTTTCATTGTGCTCTTCAATTTATTTGTGTTCGCAAACATTTTTCAACTTGTAAAAAAGCAGAGCCCTGCAACAGTAGAGATGTGATTAAGTTGGCTACAATATGGATTCAATTAATGCACATATTTAGTCCCGTTGTAGTAATGTTTTTCAACAATACAGAGGCCTGTAAGAAATGATTTTCACTAAAACGTGAATTGCTAAATAAAAATATTTACACAATGTTACTCAAAACATTCTCCTTTGCTAGTATTGACTCTTCTCCCAATCACCACTGCTCAAGTAGTACTCTCCATCTGTAGTGGTATCTGAGTCATACTCCTCAAAGTCTGACAAACTGAACCTGTGACGTCTGATCAATGATAAGTGAATTTTAAATCTCTGTGGGCAAAATTGATGACTCATTGAACCGTAGAGGCCGGGTCAATGTCAGGCTCTTAGAGCTTAGGATGCGGTCTGTTCTATTCTGGCTAACATAGGTTTTCTGGCTCAGTATGCAAGAACAAGCTCTGGAAAGGGTTCTGTGTGAGCGACCAATGTCCCCTGGCCCTCTGATATCCTCCAGACTCCTTAGGTCCCTTGTGGAGGCCATATCAGTTCCTGTGGAAATGCGCCTGTTTTTTGATGTTCGGTTTGAGTAAATGTTGGTGACAGAGATGGAGCGGCCATGATTCAGGCCCAAATCTGTAGTGGTTGGAGTGCTATTTGGGTATGAGTGTTCTGTGAGTTTAAAACAGCCAGTTGTACTCCTATCTGATCTACTGTCCTTACCTAATGAGCTAAAGAAGGCATCTTCATTCTCCGTGTTGAGGCTAACATGATTGAGTCTAGAACTTTTAGATTCAATCTGGGATTCTTTTACAACAGATTGACTACTAAAATAGGGTGAATGTGGATAATGTGTTCCACTTAATTCTTCCTTTGATAGTGATGGGTTTGCATCTGATATTGATATTGTGTTCCTTTTCTTTGTCTTGAAAACCTATCTGGGCATTCATGGATGCTATTTTAATGGTAGGCATTGTCTGCCCATTCCTGCCTCTGTTCTGTAGTCTTAGTTTTAGCACTTATTTGACCTCTGGACCATTGCTCTTCCCTGTCCCTCTATTCTCAGTGATGTCACAAGCTCCCTCAAGTGTTGAGGGAACCATTTTTCCATTTCTACCAAGCTACACACTCTTCTCCTCTATATGTTTGCTACTGAATGTTATCCTGAGGTGATTCAGTATCTGATCTACTTTGCGGTTGCTTCTGTATCCAGTGGGCTCTTTTTCAGCTCTCTCAGAGATAGGAGTTGCACCTTGAGTAGGCAGATCCAAGCTATTCTTTCTATCTCGAAATGCTGTTTAAGCTGACTGATATGATGTATTTCACAATCATTCATTTCTGAACCAATTGCGTTTATTCTTTCTATGACCTAGTGAAACTGGGGAGCTGTGAAGAAGTGTCTGAGTCCGGTGGGAGGACCTGGAGCTAAGGCTGGAGAGAGAATGAGTCGTAATTGCCAGGTTGGGACCTATGTCATATACACCTGTAAAATATGCATGGTGTTTGAACATTCTTTGGTTATTGGATTGAATAGAAGCATTTGTCTGCAGATTTCCTCTGTGGGCTGATGGCTTTTGATTAACCAACTTGGGCTGCTAAGTTATGCTGCTTTGCCAACATGTTGATTCTCTCAGAAGATGACAACCATCTTGTTTTACTGGGTGGCGAGTAGAGGGAGTTATTGTCACCAGCGGTTAAATGTCTATCAAGTGACTTGGCCCTGTTAGTGTTTTTGACTCTCAGCAGCACAAAACATGGTGCAAACTTTATTGGGCACAAACAACAGCACAAAGGACAAGAAGGTAGAGAATAGAGGTCGACCGATTTTACTTACAACAATACTGAATGAACAATGAACACACTTTTAACTTCATATAATGCATAAATAAAATACATTTAGTCTCAAATAATCAAACATGTTCAATTTGGTTTAAATAATGTAAAAACACAGTGTTGGAGAAGCAAGTAAAAGTGCAGCATGTGCCATGTAAAAAAAGCTAACGTTTAAGTTCCTTGCTCGGTCGCAGTTGCAAATGAGAACTTGTTCTCAACTAGCCTACCTTGTTAAATAAAGTTGAAAGAATAAAGAAAACAATTCTCAGAACATGAGAACATATGAAAGCTGGTGGTTCCTTTTAACATGAGTCTTCAATATTCCCAGTTAAATGTGACTCCCAAACCCGCATGCGGGAGCGTAATCATAGCCTGAAACTAATTAGCATAACGCAACGGACATAAATATCCCTAGAAAATATTCCTATTCATGAAAATCACAAATGAAATATATTGAGACACAGCTTAGCATTTTGTTTAATCACCCTGTCATATCAGATTTTCAAAATATGCTTTAGAGCCAACGCTATACAAGCATTTGTGTAAGTTTATCGATAGCCTAGCATAGCATTATGCCTTGCTAGCAGCAGGCAACCTTGTCACGGAAATCAGAAAAGCAATCAAATGAAATTGTTTACCTTTGATGAACTTCAGATGTTTTCACTCACAAGACTCCCAGGTAGATAGCCCAAAGTAAATTTTTTCCCAAAATATTATTTTTGTAGGTGAAACAGCTCCGTTTGTTCTTCACGTTTGGCTGAGAAATCGCCCGGAAATTGCGGTCACCACAACACCGAAAAATATTCCAAATTAGCTCCATAATATCGACAGAAACTTGGCAAACGTTGTTTAGAATCCATCCTCAAGGTGTTTTTCTAATATCTATTTGATAATATATCTGTCGGGACAATTTGTTTTTCTCTAGGACCGATTGGAGTAATGGCTACCTCTGTATTTTACTCAAGAATCTCTCTTGGAGCCACCATGTGACCACTTACGCAATGTGGCCACCTGCGGCTATTCTTCAACAGAAATGCGCAAAACTACGTCACAATGCTGTAGACACCTTGGGGAATACGTAGAAAGCGTAAGCTCGTTGATGGTACATTCACAGCCAAATAGTGAGTCATTGGAACGCAGCGCTTTCAAAACCTGGGGCACTTCCGGATTGGATTTTTCTCAGGCTTTCGCCTGCAACATCAGTTCTGTTATACTCACGGACAATATCTGCTCTATCAAATCATATACTTAATTATAATAAACACACAGAAATACAAGCCTTTGGTCAAATCCGGAAACTATAATTTAAAAAACAAAAAATGTTTATTCTTTCAGTGAAATACGGAACCGTTCTGTATTTTATCGAACGGTGGCAACCCTAAGTCTAAATATTACTGTTACATTGCACAACCTTCAATGTTATGTCATAATTATGTAAAATTCTGGCAAATTAATTAGTCTTTGTTAGGAATAAATGGCCTTTCAACAGTTCGCAATGAGCCAGTTGGCCCAAACTGTTGCATATACCCTGACAATGCTTGCACTGAACGCAAGTGACGTGACACAATTTCCCTAGTTATTAATGACATGAACATGAATTAACATGAATTTCTTTCAACTACCTATGCAGGTTTAAAAATATATACTTGTGTATTGATTTTAAGAAAGGCATTGATGTTTATGGTTAGGTACATTATTGCAACGATTGTCCTTTTTTTGCGAATGCGCTTTTGTTAAATCATCACCTGTTTGGCGAAGCTGAAGTCGGCTGTGGTTCGATGATAAATTAACAGGCACCGCATTGATTATATACAACGCAGAACAAGCTAGTTAACATAGTAATATCATCAACCATATGTAGTTAACTAGTGATTATGTGAAGATTGATAGTTGTTTTACAAGATAAGTTTACTGCTAGCTAGCAACTTACTTTGGCTCCTTGCAGCCACAAGGTCCTTGCAGCCTCCATAATTTTGATGCTGCACTCACGTAACAGGTGGTCAACCTGCCACGCAGTCTCCTCGTGGATTGCAATGTAATCGGCTTCCAAAAATATTAATCGGTTGACCTCTATTAGAGACAACAATACATCACGCGAAGCAGCCACAACTATGAGTAAGAGTGTCCATGATTGAGTCTTTGAATGGACAGATGGAGATAAAACTGTCCAGTTTGAGTGCTTTTTTGCAGTTCGTTCCAGTCGCTAGCTGCAACGAACTGAAAAGAGGAGCGACCCAGGGATGTGTGAGCTTTGGGGACTTTTAACAGAACGTGACGGACAGAACGGGTGTTGGATGTGGAGGATGAGTGCTGCAGTACAGTAGGTATCTCAGATAGGGGGGGAGTGAGGCCTAAGAGAGTTTTATAAATAAGCATCAACCAGTGGGTCTTGAGATGGGTATACAGAGATGAACAGTTTACAGAGGAGTATAGAGTGCAGTGATGTGTCCTATAAGGAGCATTGGTGGCAAATCTGACGGCCGAATGGTAAAGAACATCTATCCACTCGAGAGCACCCTCACCTGCTGATCTATAAATTCCGTCTCCATAATCTAGCATGGGTAGGATGGTCATCTAATCAGGGTTAGTTTGGCAGCTGGGGTGAAAGAGGAGTGATTACGATAGAGGAAACCAAGTCTAGATTTAACCATAGCCTGCAGCTTTGATATGTGCTGAGAGAAGGACAGTGTACCATCTAGCCATACTCCCAAGTACTTGTATGAGATGACTACCTCAAGCTCTAAACCCTCAGAGGTAGTAATCACACCGGTGGGGAGAGGAGCATTCTTCTTACTAAACCACATGACCTTTGTTTTGGGGGTGTACAGAACAAGGTAAAGGGCTGTCGTGTCTTTGGCTATGCCGGATTAAGTGATATGACATGCTATTCTATAAAATCCTTTCTCCGTAATTAATATTACCTGATTGAGCTAATCATGTAAATGTAATTAACTAGAGAGTCGGAATAATATTTATAGAGCTGTTATCTTCCGAATAAACTCTTTTATCTCCCTCACCAACTTCAAACATCAGCTAGCTGAGCAGCTAACCGATCACTGCAGCTGTACATAATCTATTGGTAAATAGCACACCCATTTTCACCTACCTCATCCCCACAGTTTTTATTTATTTACTTTTCTGCTCTTTTGCACACCAATATCTCTACCTGTACATGATCATTTATCACTTCAGTGTTAATCTGCAATATTGTAATTATTCGCCTACCTCCTCATGCCTTTTGCACACATTGTATATAGACTCCCCTTTTTTTTCTCTGTGTTATTGACTTGTTAATTGTTTACTCCATGTGTAACTCTGTGTTGTCTGTTCACACTGCTATGCTTTATCTTGGCCAGGTCGCAGTTGCAAATGAGAACCTGTTCTCAACTAGCCTACCTGGTTAAATAAAGGTGAAATAAAAAAATAAATAAAAAAGACCTAGTAATATTTTACATCAATAGCAGTCATCTGAAAGTTGTAAATTCTTGGTTATCTTCACAAACCCTGGCTAACAAGTTGAATCAGCAATTACAAAATTGGTTTTAATTATTTATTTACTAAATACCTAACTGATCACACAGAATTACACATACACATATTTAATAATAACTTGATTACAAATTACGTCATAAAGGAAAACGTCCCGAACGGGCAGAACAGATATGACAGCCTGTGACACAAAAGAAAAGGGCTGGGTTTGAGTGAAAGAGTTAATGCTAAATTGTAATTATTTCACCTCTCTGGCCTATTTATTGCCTTAACTCCATACTCTTCTACATTTGCACACACTGTACATATATTTTTCTATTGTGTTATTGACTGTATGTTTGTTTATGTGTAATCTGTGTTGTTGTTTTTGTCACACTGATTTGCTTTATTTTGGCCAGGTCGCATATGTAAATGAGAATGTGTTCTTATCTGGCCTACCTGGTTAAAATAAAGGTGAAATAAATAAAATGCTGTTCATTGACTATAGTTCAGCACTCAACACCATAGTACCCTCCAAGCTCCTCATTAAGCTTGAGGCCCTGGGTCTCAACCCCGCCCTGTGCAACTGGGTCCTGGACTTCCTGACGGGCCACCCCCAGGTTGTGAAGGTAGGAAACAACATCTCCACTTCACTGTCCCTCAACACTGGGGCCCCACAATGGTGTGTGCTCAGCCCCCTCCTGTGCTCCCTGTTCACCCATGACTACGTGGCCATGCACGCCTCCAACTCAGTCATCAAGTTTGCAGACGACACAACAGTAGTAGGCTTTATTACCAACAATGCCGAGACAGCCTACAGGGAGGAGGTGAGGGCACTCGGAGTGTGGGGTCAGGAAACAACCTCTCACTCAACATCAGCAAAACAAAGGAGATTACTTTAGGAAACAGCAGAGTGAGCACCCTCATATCCACATCAACGGGACAGCAGTGGAGAAGGTGAAAAGTTCCTCGGCATACACATCACGGACAAACTGAAATGGTCCACCCACACAGACAGTGTGGTGAAAAAGGCGCAACAGCGCCTCTTCAACCTCAGGAGGCTGAATAAATTTGGCTTGTCACCTAAAACCCTCACAAACTTTTACAGTGTACAATTGAGAGCATCCTGTCGGGTTGTATCACCGCCTGGTATGGCAACTGCACCGCCCACAACGGCAAGGCTCTCCAGAGGGTGGTGTGGTCTGCACAACGCATCACCGGGGGCAAACTACCTCACAGGAAGTCCAAAAAGATCATCAAGGACAACAACCACCCAAGCCACTGCCTGTTCACCTCGCTACCATCCAGAAGGCGAGATCAGTACAGGTGCATCAAAGCTGGGACCAAGAGACTGAAAAACAGCTTCTATCTCAAGGCCATCAGACTGCTAAACAGCAATCACTAATTCAGAGAGGCTGATGCCTACATTGATACCCGATCACTAGTCATACAATGCACTCTAAATAATGCCACTTTAATAATTTTTACATATCTTACATTACTCATATCACATGTGTGTGTGTATACTGTATTTTATGCCATCTATTGCACCTTGCTTATGCCGTTCGGCCATCGCTCATCCATATACTTACATGAACACATTTTCATTCACCCCTTTAGATTTGTGTGTATTAGGTAGTTCTTGGGGAATTGTTAGATGACTTGTTAGATATTACTGCACTGTCGGAACTAGAAGCACAAGTATTTCGCTACACTCACACTAACATCTGCTAACCATGTGTATGTGACAAATACAATTTGATTGTATTTGATTTATGGGCTGCCAGAGTGTGAGATGCAGCATTTGCCAACGTTACAACGTAAACCCTCGTAAAAAAATAATGAAAAAAAACTAGATTCTTGCGATATATCCATTTGGTATATCGCACAAAAATGAGATATCGCCAAGCCCTAATGTGATGTGATAGTTGGTGTGAGCTAAAGGCTAGAGCTGCTGCTTTTATTTCATCTTTATTTAACTCGGCAAGTCAGTTGAGAACACATTCTGATTTTCAATGACGGCCTAGGAACGGTGGGTTAACTGTCTCGTTCAGGGGCAGAACGACAGATAATTCAAAAGCCATTGTGGTGAGTGTGAAACAGCCAAATTATCGCCAACATTATCTTCAAAACATAATATGCAACATACTGCCTTCTGTGTCATAATTTTACAAAGCCATGGGAAGTCTAATTTGTATTTCAGGCACAACCCCTAAATGTGTGCTTTACCCACAACCTTATTCAAAATCATTGATTGATTTAGTAATCAAGACTGCAAAATATCCTAATTCAGGACTGAATGTTCTGCTTCCCTGAAGCCTGTAATCCCAGTGCCAGGGGAGCCGTCTGGTCTGGACGAGCCAGTCAGTGAGACCAGGGTGTACTCACAAGGGTGCTGGGTCTGCACCCAGCGGCCATCCTCCTCACACATGAGAAGATCTCCAGAGTACCCCTTAAACATCAGGAAGACAAAGTCGGTGGACATAATTGTCACACACTACATGGATACTACTAACAGTAATTCAATGGCATTGTGTACTGATGACATGCATTGTACATCACACAAATACCCACACTTTACTATCTCGCCTGGGACAGCAACCATTTCTCAAATATTTCCTGGTGCTGTTATTTCCCAGAAATGTAGTGGTCTACAGCCAATAACATGCTATAGTGTGTCCAGGTCTCTCTTGAAGAAGAGATTTTTATCTCAACGAGACTAACCTGGTTCAATTAAATAAAAATAAAAAACTGCCCACAGAGGGATAAAACCATTGTTAATCCACGTACATGGCCCCATCCTGGCTGTGAGGACCAGCTCACCAGGGGCGGCACTCCCTGCTGCAGCACACCACGCACATGGCCCCATCCTGGCTGTGAGGACCAGCTCACCAGGGGCGGCACTCCCTGCTGCAGCACATTACCTACTGCCTGGAGGGAATATCAACATTTACAGACAAATGCATCAACCACATCCTCAGATGAACCTGTTCATGGCAAGCTGAACTAACTTGTTGAGTGACACCAGTCCTCACCTTGCTCTGCTTCTGGTCCCCAGCCTGCAATCAAATACTTCCTCCAAGCCTCGTCGAACGTCTCATTCCAAAATCATGGGCATTAATATGGAGTTGGTCCCCCCTTTAACAGCTTCTACTCTTCTGGGAAGGCTTTCCACTAGATGTTGGAACATTGCTGCTGGGACTTGCTTCCATTCAGCCACAGGAGCATTAGTGAGGTCGAGTACTGATGTTGGGCAATTAGGCCTGGCTTGCAGTCGGAGTTCAATTCATCCCAAAGGTATTTGATGGGATTGAGGTCAGGGCTCTGTGCAGGGCAGTCAAGTTATTCCACAGCGATTTTAACAAACCATTTTTGTATGGACCTCATTTTGTGCACAGGGGCATTGTCATGCTGAAACAAGAATGGGCCTTCCCCAAACTGTTGCCACAAAGTTGGAAGTACAGAATCATCTAGAATGTCATTGTATGCTGTAGCATTAAGATTTCCCTTCACTGGAACTAAGGTGCCTAGCCCGAACCATGAAAAACAGCCCCAGACCATTAAACATCCTCCACCAAACTTTACAGTTGGCACTATGCATTGGGGCAGGTAGCGTTCTCTTGGCATCCACCAAACCCAGATTCGTCTTGTGAAGCGTGATTCATCACTCCAGAGACCAGTTTCCACCTCTCCAGAGTCCAATAGCGGTGAGCTTTAAATCACTCTAGCCGATGTTTGGCATTGCACATGTTTGGCATTGCGCATGGTGATCTTAGGCTTGTGTGCGGCTGCTCAGCCATGGAAACCCAGTTTATGAAGCTCCCGACAAACAGTTCTTGTGCTGACGTTGATTTCAGTGGCAGTTTGGAACTCGGCAGTGAGTGTTGCAACCGAGGACAGACGATTTTGAACCGCTACGCGTTTCAGCACTCTGCGGTCTTGTTCTGTGAGCCTGTGTGGCCTACCACTTCGTGGCTGAGCCATTGTTGCTCCAAGACATTTCCACTTCACAATAACAGCACTTATAGTTGATCAGGGCAGCTCTAGCAGGGCAGAAATATGATGAACTGACTAGTTGGAAAGGTGGCATCCTATGAGGGTGCCACGTTGAAAGTCACTGAGCTCCTCAGTAAGGCCATTGTACTGCTAATGTTTGTCTATGGAGATTGCCTGTCTGTGTGCTCAATTTTATATACCTGTCAGCAACAGGTGTGGCTGAAATAGCCGAATCCACTCATTTGAAGGGGTGTCCACATTCTTTGTGTATATAATAGTGTATTTAGTACTCAAACAGGTCCCACATACTCCCACATACAGTGCCTTCAGAAAGTATTTACAACCATTTAATTTTTCCACATTTTGTTGTGTTACAAGGCTGGATTAAAATTGATTTAATTACATTTTTTGCCAACAATTTACACAAAATAACTTGTAATATCAAAGTGGAAGAAAATAATCTAATATTTGTAAAAAATGAAAAATAAAATACTCATATCTTGATTACATAGGTATTCAACCCCTTGAATCAATACATGTTTTTTTGTAAATCACCTTTGGCAGCAACAACAGCTGTGATTCTTTCTGGGTAAGTCTCTAAGAAATGTGTTCACCTGGATTGTACAATATTTGCACATTATCCTTTAAAACATTCTTCACGATCTGTTAAGTTGGTTGTTGATCATTGCTAGACAGCCATTTTCAAGTCTTGCCATAGATTTTCAAGACGTTTTAAGTCAGCACTGTACCTATGTTACTCAGGAACATTTAATGTCGTCTTGGTAAACAATTCTAGTGTATATTTGGCCTTGTGTTTTAGGTTATTGTCCTACCCTTCCAAAAACGTATTTTGACCTTGGCACCTTACCGTTGGACACCCAGGTATTACCCGCAACACTCAATCCATCTTCATTAAGTACTGGTGGCCCACCTGTGGTCTCCTGCTACATCAACTCCTGCTCCATACGTTCCCAAACCAAGTTTATATATGTCTCCCCGGAACGCACCATCAGGGAAACTCTTTCCCCTCCCGTGCCTCAGCGGCCTTGAACCCATCTGTCTTCTGGAAGTTCAAAGTGGTAACTTACCAATTACAGCTTCCCGATGACTACCGGATCTGACCCTCTTTTTACGTTTTCCTCCTCAGGCCGGTGGTTCCGGGTCCCTTGGCTGATGCCATCCCTCACGACACCCCTCCACCTCCCCTGGAAATTGAGGGTAGTCTGGTCCCTCCTGAACTCTAGACATTATGAGGGTCGGCTCCAGTACCTGGTGGACTGGGAGGGGTACGGTCCAGAGCAGCGGTGTTGGGTTCTGGTGGACGACAATCTAGATCCCAACATCATCCAAGATTTCCACCTTCGCTGTCTGGACCAGAGGGGGGGGGGGGGGGGTACTGTCACGTCCACTCCCGCTACCCCTCTCCGGTGCTCGACGTCGCCAGTCCACTAACCACCGGTCCTGGCAACACATCCTGCCGCACACCTGACAACCTTCATTAGGCACATCTGGACTTCATTAGCTCCCTGATTACTTCCCCTTTATATCGCACTCTGTTGTTATCACCCACCAGGCAATATTGTTAATGTTTCCATGTTTAGATGCTTTTCTTGTTTTGTATCGTTCAATGTTCTTAATCATTACACTCACTAACTGCACTGGCATCCTGACTCCCTGCGTCTACGTTACATTGACTTTTCCCTCATCAAGGGCCACCTTTGCTGAAGTTCCTTTATTGGCATTTCCCATTTTTCCAGATAATCCATGGGTAGCAATCACCTCCCTCCCAAACACAGCCATAGTCTTTAACCATGGCTGTGCTGGAGGTACCACCTCTACCACAGGCCTGCAGCGTGGCATTACTTATGCCCAAAGGGGTAATCCATCTGCCGATGGTCCTGGCTGTATAGATGTTAACATAATTATACACTAATATCTTAGCACTGTCCAACATTAAAAGATGACAAATACACATTTGAATGGCTAATTAAGCACTTACCTTTGGGTCTGGTGGTTGGACAGTGTTCTGAGGGGCTGGTAGTTGGGCAGTGACCAAAGAGGCTGGGGCACAGCTTCAAGTTTTAGAAGCAAGGGTATTCATGAGATTGAAGAACAGAAGCAAATCAACATATTCAATTAAATAATTTGAAAACAGTGAAAGACAGAAGAGAGAGACATTCAGGTGATTCCTTAACAATTCAAACATGCCTATAACATACCTCTCTGCAAAGACATGTTCAAGGTTGTCAGTTCCTGGTTTTGGACTTTCAACTGTTTCACCTCTTTTTTAAGAGCCTCCTCTTCCTTAGCCTTGTTTTCCTTTCTGTGATATTCTCTGATCCTTTGTCCCGTCAGCAACCTATTCAGTCAAAAGTACAATGTAAGAAAACAGGAGTTCCTTGAAATTGAGAGAGCAATTGAATGATTAACTTTAAGTATCTGCACAAGAATAAAAACTCTTGGGCCTACCTTTCTCATCTTCTTTGCTGGACTGGTGTCGATCCTGGCAGACTGGGGAGTGCTGGGGGGAGTGTATGGGCGCTTGGTCTGCGTTTCTCTTTGCTTTTGGGTTCCTCTAGTTTGAGTAATTTCCTCATCAATTTGTCTTTGTGCTCAATAAAAGTGTGAGTTGATAGACAGCAACAATTAGGCAAATATTATCTAAGCAAGGCAATAATATGAGACACCAGTTTAACATATCCATGTAAACATTAGAGACAGACAGACAACCAGCCAGACAGACATGTGAGAGAAAACTGATGTCACATACAGTAAGTTACAGACAGAACAAAACCTACCACTTGCTTCAATCACTTTGACAGGAGAACTCTCGTCCTCCCACACATCATCCACTATTTCCCCCAGGTTGAACACCTTTATGAGTTTTTTTTATTAATGAGTACAATATAAAATGTGGGTGGCTCCTCCTGCCACTCTATTAGCACCCACTTATCTGTAGGTTCAACATCGAGAAATCATTACAATGGGGTCAATAGGGATATGCCTTACTGAACCCATTGACAGCTACATTAACGTTATTGATATCTTTGAAAACCCCTTTAGCTTTAGTCTAATGTTAGCTAACGTTAGATAACCATGGCCTCCAACTAAACTACTGTTATATGACTTAATCTGGCTACTGTAAAGTCAAGTTGTTTATGTCAGATAGTTAGATAGCTAACATTAGCTACATTAGCTAACCTTAACATTATTTTCTAACTTAGTGGCTAGTTAACTTAGTTAGCTAGTTGGATATGTGGTTAGTTATTCAGTAAGACATACTAATTACCTACAGTTTAGTTACCCAACATATTTACTTATTTTAATTTCCAGCCATTTTAGGAGTCAGGATTGGAGATTGTAACTAGCTATGTAACTTGTCTTGGGATAGCTAGCTAGTGTAAATGTGACCGCTGGAAGAAATATGTACATTCCCTGTCTTGCTCTCCGGTCTTTCTCACTCTCGTGTCCGCTCTAACTACACCAGTTTAAACCAATCACGTACAGATGGTTCTCCAGGAGGCATCCCAGGACTACCCGGACGTGGGGGATGTGCTCCTCCAAGGTGGCTGAGTAGATCAGGGTGTCGTCGATATACACGACCACCTGGCACCCAAGTATGTCCTGAAACACCTCGGTCACGAATACCTGAAACACAGACGTAGCATTGGCTAAACCTTAAGGTATCACCAAGTACTCGTAGTGCCCAGACACCCTACTAAAGGCCGTCTTCCATTCATCCCATTGTAGGCATGTTGGGCGAGTTGAAACCGGTGTATTTCTGAATCAAATATGCCAAATAAATGTACATTTTTGGGACATAAAGAAGGATATTATAGAACAAAAGGACCATTTGTGATGTTTCTGGGACATTTTGGAGTGCCAACAGAAGAAGATCTTCAAAGGTAAGGCATGAATTATATCGCTATTTCTGACTTTTGTGGCGCACCTGCCTGGTTGAAGTATAATTTTCATGTGTTTGTATGCGGGGCGCTGTCCTCAGATAATCGCATGGTTTGCTTTCCCCGTAAAGCCTTTTTGAAATCTGGATTAACAAGAAGAAGAAGCTGGATTAACAAGAAGTTACGCTTTATTTTGATGTATAACACATATACTTTCAAGAATGTTAAATGTTTGAATTTCACCAGATGTTGCAATTTCACCAGATGTTGGCCAGGTGGGATGGTACCGTCTCACCTGCCCATAAGAAGTTAATGACAAAGAACGATACAAAACAAGAAAAGCGTCTAAACAAAATTGCCTGGTGGGTGATAACAACAGAGTGCTATATAAAGGGGAAGCAATCAGGAGGTAATGAAGTCCAGAGGTGCCAGGTGTGCGTCAGGATGGGTTGCCAGGACCGGTGGTTACTAGACCGGCGATATCGAGCACCGGAGAGGGGGGAGTAGGGAGTCGAAGTGACAGTCAAACTGATAATTGGTAAGGAAACATTTAGATCCTAATGCAGCACTTTGTAGAAACTGTGCAAACTAAGTTTCCAGATATACCCCCTAGTTTCCAGATATACACCTCAAATTAATCCGAGCCGCATTGAGGGAGAAGATGAACAATGAGTATAAACTTCACATTAGGTATAGGGTTACATACTTTCTTGTCAATGTATAGGTGCGTTTAGTGTTAATATACAGTACACATATCTTCTGTGTTTTTAGACAAAAAAGACACTTACATGGGCAACGTTTCCTTAACCCCAAATGACCCCTTTTACTCAGTTATAGTATAAACCCTGCTTTGCTTCACTTCCTACTTTTCCCAGGGGGATCAGCTTCTTTACTTTTTCATCTGTAGCGGAGCCTTGTGTGGTAGGCTCCACGACACCTGAGCTTTGTAATGTTGTCACATCAATGAGGCCATTTGGATGGTTTGGACCAATGAGTTGTGCTTTTTTTATTTCAGCATAGAGAGAAAAGATCATCAATATTTAATAAAAGAAACAATGTCTTCTGTATTTTTTTGTAACATGTTAAATATTACATCATGACATAGGCAATGTTTAAACAACAATCAAGTTTGTTTCTGTTCCAAGTGCAACCCGTTTCATTGAGTTGGATTTATGACTGTAAGTACTATTCTGGTAAGTATGACCTAACTGTTACTTGTTATTTCCTTTGTCACTGTTCTTCATGTAACACACACATAGTTTCTGATGTTACATCCTGTGAACTCTGTTCTCTCATCTCTTTCCTCTCCTACCCAGTTAAGACCGAGCCAATGAACAACAGAGAGATTGACTAACACAGGCAGCAGCACTGCACAGCCATGCAGGCGAAGGTAACACAACACACAGTTTCAGCTCTTATATCCTCTGTCCCTCTCATTTATCCTCTTCCCTAACAAGCGCGCACACACACACACACGCACACACACACACACACACACACACACACACACACACACACACACACACACACACACACACACACACACACACACACACACACACACACACACACACACACACACACACACACACACACACACACACACACACACACACACACACCTAGGAGGAGATACAAATACAAAATAGCAACAAAAAAAAATAACAGTATGGGGATTTAGTAGTTGGATGGGCTATTTAAAGATGGGCTATGTACAGGTGCAGTGATATGTGAGCTGCTCTGACAGCTGGTGCTTAAAGTTAGTGAGGGATATGGGTCTCCAGCTTCAGTGATTTTAAAAAATTTGTTCCAGTCATTGGCAGCAGAGAACTGGAAGGAAAGGAGGAGTTGGCTTTGGGGGTGACCAGTGAAATATACCTGCTGGAGCGTGTGCTAAAGGTGGGTGCTGCTATGGTGACCAGTGAGCTGAGATAAGACGGGGCTTTACCTAGCAAAGACGTATAGATGACCTGGAGCCAGTGGATTTGGCGATGAATATGAAGCGAGGGCCAGCCAACGAGAGCATACAGGTCGCAGTGGTGGGTAGTATATGGGGCTTTGGTGATCAAAACGGATGGCACTGTGATAGACTGCATCCAATTTGCTGAGTAGAGTGTTGGAGGCTATTTTGTAAATAACATCGCCGAAGTCAAGGATCGGTAGGATAGTCAGTTTTACGAGGGTATGTTTGGCAGCATGAGTGAATGATACTTTGTTGCGAAATAGGAAGCAAATTCTAGATTTAATTATGGACTGGAGATGCTTAATGTGAGTCTGGAAGGAGAGTTTACAGTCTAACCAGACACCTAGTTATTTGCAGTTGTCCACATATTCTAAGTCAGATTCGTCCCAGAGAAGTGATGCTGGACGGGCGGGCAGGTTTGGGCAGCGAACGGTTGAAGAGCATGTATTTAGTTTAACTTGCATTTAAGAGCAGTTGGAGGCCACGGAAGGAGAGTTGTATGGCATTGATGCTCCTGTGGAGGTTAGTTAACACAGTGTCCAAAGAAGGGCCAGAAGTATACAGAATGGTGTCATCTGCATATTTGATAGCTTTGTCATGTTTTATCTTAGATTGTCTTGTCATTTTGCTTTTCCCTCTGTTCATTTTCCCCCTGCTGGTCTTTTTAGGTTCGTTCCCCTTTTTCTCTCTCCCTTCCTCTCTCTTCTCTCTATCGTTCCGTTCCTGCTCCCAGCTGTTCCTATTCCCCTAATCAATCATTTAGTCTTCCCACACCTGTTCCCTATCTTTTTCCCTGATTAGAGTCCCTATTTCTCCCCTTGTTTTCCGTTTCTGCCCTGTCGGATCCTTGTCTATTGTTCACCGTGCTGTGTCTGTGTATCGCCCTGTCGTGTCGTGTTTCCCTCAGATGCTGCGTGGTGAGCAGGTGTCTGAGTCTGCTACGTTCAAGTGCCTTCCCGAGGCAACCTGCAGTTCTTGATCGAGTCTCCAGTCTGTTCTCGTCATTACGAGTGGAATTATGCCTTATGATTGTAGATTTACTTTACTGGATTAAAGACTCTGTTTTCGCCAAGTCGCTTTTGGGTCCTCATTCACCTGCATAACAGAAGGATCCGACCAAAGAATGGACCCAGCGACTACAGACGCTCGTAACACTGCCGTCGAGATCCAAGGAGCCATGCTCGGCAGACACGAGCAGGAATTGTCTGCTGCTCGCCATGCCGTGGAGAACCTGGCCGCTCAGGTTTCCGACCTCTCTGGACAGTTCCAGAGTCTTCGTCTCGTGCCACCTGTTACTTCCTGGCCTGCCGAGCCTCCGGAACCTAGGGTTAATAACCCACCTTGCTACTCCGGGCAGCCCACGGAGTGCCGCTCCTTTCTCACCCAGTGTGATATTGTGTTCTCTCTCCAACCCAACACATACTCTAGCGAGACAGCTCGGGTTGCTTACGTCATTTCACTCCTTACTGGCCGGGCTCGAGAGTGGGGCACAGCTATCTGGGAGGCAAGGGCTGATTGTTCAAACAATTACCAGAACTTTAAAGAGGAGATGATTCGGGTTTTTGACCGTTCAGTTTTTGGTAGGGAGGCTTCTAGGGCCCTGGCTTCCCTATGCCAAGGTGATCGATCCATAACGGATTACTCTATAGAGTTTCGCACTCTTGCTGCCTCTAGTGACTGGAACGAGCCGGCGCTGCTCGCTCGTTTTCTGGAGGACTCCACGCAGTGGTCAAAGATGAGATTCTCTCTCGGGAGGTTCCTTCCAGTGTGGACTCTTTGATTGCTCTCGCCATCCGCATAGAACGACGGGTAGATCTTCGTCACCAAGCTCGTGGAAGAGAGCTCGCGTCAACGGTGTTTCCCTGCTCCGCATCGCAACCATCTCCTCCTCTGGCTCAGAGACTGAGCCCATGCAGCTGGGAGGTATTCGCATCTCGACTAAGGAGAGGGAACGGAGGATCACCAACCGCCTGTGCCTCTATTGCGGATTTGATGGACATTTTGTCAATTCATGTCCAGTAAAGGCCAGAGCTCATCAGTAAGCGGAGGGCTACTGGTGAGCGCTACTACTCAGGTCTCTTCATCTAGATCCTGTACTACTATGTCGGTCCATCTACGCTGGACCGGTTCGGTGCTACATGCAGTGCCTTGATTGACTCTGGGGCTGAGGGTTGTTTCATGGACGAAGCATGGGCTCGGAAACATGACATTCCTTTCAGACAGTTAGACAAGCCTACGCCCATGTTTGCCTTAGATGGTAGTCATCTTCCCAGTATCAGATTTGAGACACTACCTTTAACTCTCACAGTATCTGGTAACCACAGTGAGACTATTTCTTTTTTGATTTTTCATTCACCTTTTACACCTGTTGTTTTGGGTCATCCCTGGCTAGTATGTCATAATCCTTCTATTAATTGGTCTAGTAATTCTATCCTATCCTGGAACGTTTCTTGTCATGTGAAGTGTTTAATGTCTGCCATCCCTCCCATTTCTTCTGTCCCCACTTCTCAGGAGGAACCTGGCGATTTGACAGGAGTGCCGGAGGAATATCATGATCTGCGCACGGTCTTCAGTCGGTCCCGAGCCAACTCCCTTCCTCCTCACCGGTCGTATGATTGTAGTATTGATCTCCTTCCGGGGACCACTCCTCCTCGGGGTAGACTATACTCTCTGTCGGCTCCCGAACGTAAGGCTCTCGAGGATTATTTATCTGTGTCTCTTGACGCCGGTACCATAGTGCCTTCTTCCTCTCCGGCCGGGGCGGGGTTCTTTTTGTTAAGAAAAGGACGGTACTCTGCGCCCCTGCGTGGATTATCGAGGGCTGAATGACATAACGGTTAAGAATCGTTATCCGCTCCCCTTATGTCATCAGCCTTCGAGATTCTGCAGGGAGCCAGGTGCTTTACTAAGTTGGACCTTCGTAACGCTTACCATCTCGTGCGCATCAGAGAGGGGGACGAGTGGAAAACGGCGTTTAACACTCCGTTAGGGCATTTTGAGTACCGGGTTCTGCCGTTTGGTCTCGCCAATGCGCCAGCTGTTTTTCAGGCATTAGTTAATGATGTTCTGAGAGACATGCTGAACATCTTTGTTTTTGTCTATCTTGACGATATCCTGATTTTTTCACCGTCACTCGAGATTCATGTTCAGCACGTTCGACGTGTTCTACAGCGCCTTTAGAGAATTGTCTCTACGTGAAGGCTGAGAAGTGCTCTTTCATGTCTCCTCCGTTACTTTTCTCGGTTCCGTTATTTCCGCTGAAGGCATTCAGATGGATTCCGCTAAGGTCCAAGCTGTCAGTGATTGGCCCGTTCCAAGGTCACGTGTCGAGTTGCAGCGCTTTTTGGTTTCGCTAATTTCTATCGGCGTTTCATTCGTAATTTCGGTCAAGTTGCTGCCCTCTCACAGCTCTTACTTCTGTCAAGACGTGTTTTAAGTGTCCGGTTCCGCCCAGGGAGCTTTTGATCTTCTAAAAGAACGTTTTACGTCCGCTCCTATCCTCGTTACTCCTGACGTCACTAGACAATTCATTGTCGAGGTTGACGCTTCAGCGGTAGGCGTGGGAGCCATTCTATCCCAGCTTCCAGTCTGACGATAAGGTTCATCCTTGCGCTTATTTTTCTCATCGCCTGTCGCCATCTGAACGCAACTATGATGTGGGTAAATCAAAACTGCTCGCCATCCGCTTAGCCCTAGGCGAATGGCGACAGTGGTTGGAGGGGGCGACCGTTCCTTTTGTCGTTTGGACAGACCATAAGAACCTTGAGTACATCCGTTCTGCCAAACGACTTAATGCCCGTCAAGCTCGTTGGGCGTTGTTTTTCGCTCGTTTCGAGTTTGTGATTTCTTACCGTCCGGGTAGCAAAGACACCAAGCCTGATGCCTTATCCCGTCTGTTTAGTTCTTCTGTGGCTTCTACTGATCCCGAGGGGATTCTTCCTTATGGGCGTGTTGTCGGGTTGACAGTCTGGGGAATTGAAAGACAGGTTAAGCAAGCACTCACGCACACTGCGTCGCCGCGCGCTTGTCCTAGTAACCTCCTTTTCGTTCCTGTTTCCACTCGTCTGGCTGTTCTTCAGTGGGCTCACTCTGCCAAGTTAGCTGGTCATCCCGGTGTTCGAGGCACTCTTGCGTCTATTCGCCAGCGCTTTTGGTGGCCGACTCAGGAGCGTGACACGCGCCGTTTCGTGGCTGCTTGTTCGGACTGCGCGCAGACTAAGTTGGGTAACTCTCCTCCTGCCGGTCGTCTCAGACCGCTCCCCATTCCTTCTCGACCATGGTCTCACATCGCCCTAGACTTCATTACCGGTCTGCCTTTGTCTGCGGGGAAGACTGTGATTCTTACGGTTGTCGATAGGTTCTCTAAGGCGGCACATTTCATTCCCCTCGCTAAACTTCCTTCCGCTAAGGAGACGGCACAAATCATCATCGAGAATGTGTTCAGAATTCATGGCCTCCCGTTAGACGCCGTTTCAGACAGAGGCCCGCAATTCACGTCACAGTTTTGGAGGGAGTTCTGTCGTTTGATTGGTGCGTCCGTCAGTCTCTCTTCCGGGTTTCATCCCCAGTCTAACGGTCAAGCAGAGAGGGCCAATCAGACGATTGGTCGCATACTACGCAGCCTTTCTTTCAGAAACCCTGCGTCTTGGGCAGAACAGCTCCCCTGGGCAGAATACGCTCACAACTCGCTTCCTTCGTCTGCTACCGGGTTATCTCCGTTTCAGAGTAGTCTGGGTTACCAGCCTCCTCTGTTCTCATCCCAGCTTGCCGAGTCCAGCGTTCCCTCCGCTCAAGCGTTTGTCCAACGTTGTGAGCGCACCTGGAGGAGGGTGAGGTCTGCACTTTGCCGTTACAGGGCACAGACTGTGAGAGCCGCCAATAAACGTAGGATTAAGAGTCCAAGGTATTGTTGCGGCCAGAGAGTGTGGCTTTCCACTCGCAACCTTCCTCTTACGACAGCTTCTCGTAAGTTGACTCCGCGGTTCATTGGTCCGTTCCGTGTCTCCCAGGTCGTCAATCCTGTCGCTGTGCGACTGCTTCTTCCGCGACATCTTCGTCGCGTCCATCCTGTCTTCCATGTCTCCTGTGTCAAGCCCTTTCTTCGCACCCCCGTTCGTCTTCCCTCCCCCTCCCGTCCTTGTCGAGAGCGCACCTATTTACAAGGTACGTAGGATCATGGACATGCGTTCTCGGGGACGGGGTCACCAATACTTAGTGGATTGGGAGGGTTACGGTCCTGAGGAGAGGAGTTGGGTTCCGTCTCGGGACATGCTGGACCGTTCACTTATTGATGATTTCCTCCGTTGCCGCCAGGATTCCTCCTCGAGTGCGCCAGGAGGCGCTCGGTGAGTGGGGGGGTACTGTCATGTTTTGTCTTAGATTGTCTTGTCATTTTGCTTTTTCCTCTGTTCATTTTCCCCCTGCTGGTCTTTTTAGGTTCGTTCCCCTTTTTCTCTCTCCCTTCCTCTCTCTCTTCTCTCTATCGTTCCGTTCCTGCTCCCAGCTGTTCCTATTCCCCTAATCAATAATTTAGTCTTCCCACACCTGTTCCCTATCTTTTTCCCTGATTAGAGTCCCTATTTCTCCCCTTGTTTTCCGTTTCTGCCCTGTCGGATCCTTGTCTATTGTTCACCGTGCTGTGTCTGTGTATCGCCCTGTCGTGTCGTGTTTCCCTCAGATGCTGCGTGGTGAGCAGGTGTCTGAGTCTGCTACGTTCAAGTGCCTTCCCGAGGCAACCTGCAGTTCTTGATCGGGTCTCCAGTCTGTTCTCGTCATTACGAGTGGAATTATGCCTTATGATTGTAGATTTACTTTACTGGATTAAAGACTCTGTTTTCGCCAAGTCGCTTTTGGGTCCTCATTCACCTGCATAACAAGCTTCCGTCGCATCATCCATTAAAAGATTAAAGAGAGTTTGACGCAGCGCATTTTCCACGAGCGCTCAAGTAGGCTTTCCACTTTCCTCAGGTATTTATTTAGCAAATATGATAACACTAATCACTCCAGACAAACAAAAGCAAAAACTCATGATATAAATGTTTCAGCAGCCTAGGCTACACCTAAACATTAGATATCTGACATACTCTGGTCAGATGAGACAAAAATGTAGCTTTTTGGCCATCTAGGAAAATGCTGTCTGGCACAAACCCAACACCTCTCATCAACCCTAGAACATCATCCCCACAGTGAAGCATGGTGGTGGCAGCATCATGCTGTGGGGATGTTTTTCATTAACAGGGACTGGGAAACTGGTCAGGGGGTAATATTTCACCTCATTTTTTGGGGAGCTTGGGGGTCCCTGATAATATATCCATCATTAAATTTGTGAATTCCCTGCTGAGCCAGTGTGAGCAGATGAGGGACACTCGTAAACCAGTTGTCAAATAAAAGCTTGTAGTTCTCTTGCTTGGGTATAGGCTGGGCCAGTCAGAGGACAACGTTGCCACTTGCTCCCACATCGGTCTTAAATTGTATTGAATATTTACGTTTTAGGGTACCTGTGGTTGAATTAGGAACGTTGTTTGTAATGTTTAGACCAAGTTTACAGGTAACTTATTAGATACTTTGTAGGCATGTTGGGCGAGTTGAAACCGGTGTATTTCTGAATCAAATACGCCAAATAAATGTACATTTTTGGGACATAAAGAAGGATATTGTAGAACAAAAGGACCATTTGTGATGTTTCTTTTCCCCTTCAGGAGACTGGAAAGTTTTGGCATGAGTCCCCAGATCCTCAAAAATGTCTACAGTAACACCATCGAGAGCCTCCTGACCGGTTGCGTCACCGCCTGGTATGGCAACTGCTCGGCATCCGACCGTAAGGTGCTACAGAGGGTAGTGGGTACGGCCCAATACATCACTGGAACCAAACTTTCTTCCATCCAGGACCTATATACTAGGCGATGTTAGAGGAAGGCCAAAAAATTGTCAAAGACTCGTCACCCAAGTCATAGAATGTTCTGTCTGTTACTGCACAGCAAGCGATACTGCAGCGCCAAGTCTAGGTCCAAAAGGTCTTTAACAGCTTCTACTCCCAAGCCATAAGACTGCTGAACAATGAATAAAATGGCCACCCGGACTACTTACAACACTTATTATTATCTATGTGTAGTCACTTTACCCCTACCTACATGTAGAAATTACCTCGACTAACCTGTATGCCCGCACATTGACTCAGTACCGTTATCCCCTGTATAAAGCCTCGGTATTGTTATTTAATTGTGTTACTTTTTATTTGATTATTTTCTTTCTATTTCTTGAACTACATTGTTGGTTAAGGGTTTGTAAGTAAGCATTTCACGGTAAGGTCTACCTGTTGTATTCGGCGCATGTGAAAACAATTTATTTTAATTTTGATTTGAGACGTTGAATGTCACAGTGAAGAAAATCTAAATGTTTAAGTCTGGATGGTTTTTCTCTGGGTCAGTCAGGTGACCATGATAAAACTAACACACCACCAGCAGGGTCAGACACTGCTGTCCCTCCGTGGACGAGCAACGCCGCTTCCCACACCACATGGCTTCCTGACCTCCTCACACAATCAGTCAGTACAGTCTTCTTGTACATCAGCTGACAGCTCACACCCAATTCTCAGGGTCTCTGTGATTCACACACTCTTCCTGTGATGAACTGTCATACGATAATCATTCCGCCCTGTGTAGTGTGTAGTGAGTCTAACTACAGTTGAAGTTGGAAGTTTACATACACCTTAGCCAAATATATTTAACTCAGTTTTCACAATTCCTGACATTTAATCTTCGTAAAAATTCCCTGTTTTAGGTCAGTTAGGATCACCACTTTATTTTAAGAATGTGAAATGTCAGAACAATAGTAGAGAGAATTATTTATTTCATATTTTATTTCTTTCATCGCATTCCCAGTGGATCCTAGAAGTTGATACACTCAATAGTATTTGGTAGTATTGCCTTTAAATGGTTTATCTTGGGTCAAATGTTTGGGGTAGCCTACCACAAGCTTCCCACAATATTTGGGTGAATTTTGGCCCAATCCTCCTGACAGAGCTGGTGTAACTGAGTCAAGTTTGTAGGCCTCTTTGCTCGCACAAGCATTTTCAGTTCTGCCCACAATTTTTTTATGGGATTGAGGTCAAGGCTTTATGATGGACACTCCAATGCCTTGACTTTGTTGTCCTTGAGCCATTTTGCCACAACTTTGGAAGTATGCTTGGGGTCATTGTCCATTTGGAAGACCCATTTTGCAACCAAGGTTTAACTTATGATCACACCGGTAATAGATCCATTGATGCATTACTTGTGAGGTACAGCTGAGTGAGCATACATTTAAATAATTTGCTTTTTAATTTACTGGGCTGATGGTGCCTGCATCTGATGGTCAGTCTCAGCGGAGGGAGAGAGCAGCAGACTGAAGGTCCGTCTCTCAATATCCTTCCGCTCTCCCTTTCCTCCACTGACCAAAAGGGGACACTGTCTTCCAGCTGATAGCGAAAACTCGAGTCGCACTGCATTATTTCTCCCTCATGCACAAATTCATGTTGTTACTCCTATGAACAGAGATCGTGAAATAATCCTTGATATAAAAAAATAACCAAGCCGCTAATAATAACAACAACGCAAGACTATAGATACACTTTCCTACTCATTCATTACTACTGCACTGCTTGTTGTGGCGCTGAGTGGAAATAGGAAGAACGCGCATTTTATGGTTTATACAAGTGTTGAATACAAAGTGTTGACAGTGCTAAGTAAGAACTTAACATGAGCACATTCATAAAAACAGCAGCTCTTTGCTGTATTCGTTGACAGTCTCGCTCTAGTCATGGTTTTAAACGTTTTGAAATCTCACAGTATCAATTTTGCCTTTAGCTTTCTTTTATGGCTGCTAAATTCCTGCAGACTCGTTCATCTGAGCAATCTGATTGGCCAGCGAAGTTATAGTGCACTTGATTTCCTCTCCAGGCCCACCGGGAAGGCAGAGTTTGAACCTTCAGATACATGAAATGGCAACAGTTTGCCTACCCGGCGAGCAGGGCAGCCCGGCGAGTAACCACGCCAGCCCAGGACCTCCACATCTGGCTTCTTCACCTGCGGGATCGTCTGAAACCAGTCACAGCTGATGAAACTGTGGGTTTGCGCAACTGAAAAAATGTCTGCACAAACTGTCAGAAACCGTGTCAGAGAATCTCATCGGCGTGCTCGTCATCCTCACCAGGGTCTTGACCTGACTGCAGCTTGGCGTCTTAACCGACTTCAGTGAGCAAATGCTCACCTTCGATGGCCACTCGCATGCTGGAAAATTGTGCTCTTCATGGATGAATCCTGGTTTCAACTGTACTGGGATGATGGCAAACAGCGTGTATGGCGTTGTGTGTGCGAGCAGTTTGCTGATGTCAACGTTGTGAACAGAGTGCCCCATGGTGGAGGTGGGTTTATGGTATGGGCAGGCATAAGCTACGGACAACGAACACAATTGCATTTTATTGATGGCAATTTGAATGCACAGAGATACCGTGACGAGATCCTGGGGCCCAATGTCGTGCCATTCATCTGCCACCATCACCTCATGTTTCAGCATGATAATGCACAGCCCCATAACGTAAGGATCTGTACACAATTCCTGGAAGCTGAAAATGTCCCATTTCCTCAATGGCCTGCATATTCACCAGACATGTCACCCATTGAGCATGTTTGGATCAACAGTGTGTTCCAGTTCCCGCCAATATCCAACAACTTCGCACAACCATTGAAGAGGTGTGGGACAACATTCTACAGCCTGATCAACTCTATGCAGTGGAGATGTGTGAAGCTGCATGGGGCAAATAGTGGTCACACTGAATGGTTTTCTGATGCACATCCCTACCTTTTCTTAAGGTATCTCTGACCAACAGATGCATATCTGTATTCCCAGTCATATGAAATCCATAGATTAGGGCCTAATCATTTTTAAAAATTATTATTGACTGGTTTCCTTATATTTACAATAACATTTACCGGTATGTCATTTAGCAGGCGCTCTTATCCAGAGCAACTTACAGTAGTGAGTGCATACATTTACACATTTATTTGTACTGGTCCCCCGTGGAGATTCCTGCAGAGCGATGCCTTGCCTTGCCTTACCTACTGGGTTATGTAAATAGAAAGGCCGTTTTTCATGTTGGCTCCCTAGGAGTGCATAGACTATGTCATGCTTCTGCACTGCTCTTCCAAAGACCTAGGGCTGTATTCAATCAACTTTGATTGAATGGGACATCTTGTCAGGTAGCTACTCTGTTCAGCTCACTTAATCAGTGCTGTCTGCCCTGCCAATCAAGCAAGTTTGGCACCGCAGCAACAATGGAGCTGGCTAATGCATAACACTGACTACATCCTATAGTAACTGGCAGTCAGGAGTGCTGACTACTTCCATATATTTTTCCACAACCAAAGATTGTGTTGTTTTATTTCTTACTGTGTCCATTTGTCCCTTATCTCATTATAATTTTGTGTCTGTTGTCCTTTGATTTCGATGTTTTGTGTACTGTATTTGTGATATTGAATTTTTGCATGTATGAATGTGTTTGCTTTGCTTCACTATTGTCTTTTTAGTTTTTCCTTTCTCCAGCCTTTCATCATACTTCAGTTCCCTGAGCTACTGTATGTACCTCTTTCTTTCTCTCTCTCGGAGGACCTGAGCCCTAGGACCATGCCTCAGGACTACCTGGCATGATGACTCCTTGCTGTCCCCAGTCCACCTGGCCGTGCTGCTGCTCCAGTTTCAACTGTTCTGCCTGCGGCTATGGAATCCTGACCTGTTCACCGGACGTGCTACCTGTCCCAGACCTATTATTTGACCATGCTGGTCATTTATGAACATTTGAACATCTTGGCCATGTTCTGTTATAATCTCCACCTGGCACAGCCAGAAGAGGACTGGCCACCCCTCATAGCCTGGTTCTTCTCTAGGTTTCTTCCTAGGTTTTGGCCTTTCTAGGGAGTTTTCCTAGCCAACGTGCTTCAACACCTGCATTGCTTGCTGTTTGGGGTTTTAGGCTGGGTTTCTGTACAGCACTTTGAGATATCAGCTGATGTACGAAGGGCTATATAAATACATTTTTGATTTGATTTTTGATTTGATGTGTCTCTAATGCTGTTAATAAAATATAAAACTTTTTGACAAGAGACAATTGTGTTTTTATGGCAAGTGAAATTGTCAAGGTCTCTTCTGATAGTTCTACCAGCAGGTTGCAGAGTTGATTATTGTTATTCTTTAATTATTTGTTACTTTTATTTCTTCTTTTTTTTTTTGGTATTTTTCTTAAAACTGCATTTTTGGTTAAGGGCTTGTAAGTAAGCATTTCACTGTAAGGTCTACACTGTATTCAGCGAATGTGACAAGCAACCTGAGTAGGAATGTGCCAAATTATGTCCTTGGGCAGGGGGGTGTGGCCAGGCTAGAACAGTGGGAGTTTATATCGCTCTGTGGTGTCACCTCTTTTACTTTCTCTATTGAACACAGACACGCAGACATGAATAGAGGGCTCTGGAACTTGACACACTGAGCACAGGGAACCAGTGCTCCCAAGCTAACAACAAGGTAAGGCTTCCACAATGTCTCAATTCCTTTCTGCTTATCTCTCTCATACTCCCTATATTTCTCCCTGAATAAGGTTTTAAAGCTTCTTCAGCAGTATTATTATTCTATAATAGAGTAGATCGTTGGCAGAGTAGACTACAGCATGTACACTATGGGGAATGGCATTTTGGCAGGGTTTTTATTACTGTAAACATGTGAGGTCTAATAATGTAAATAAAACACGTTGTCTGTGAGCAACATGGACAGGCATTGTTCTTCTGATTGTGTGGATTACCTTTAACCTTTTTTTCCCATTCTAATTACTGAATCTTAAAACCTACAATCTACCTGCAGTGAAGCCATTCAACATTCACATTGCATTCAGTCACCTAACCGGCTCCCGGTTGTGTGGATTATTAGCTTTGTGCTTTGACGACAATCCAGCTCAGTACATGATCACATCCAAGAAGTTTTGAACACAACTACAAGGATTAACCACAAGGTTTCACATTGACAGCCAAGCAGTGTCGTTGTCACAGGGTAGATCAACGGTGTTATTACTGCATTAGGTTTTGGTGGTCAGAAACAAATGTTTTCCTTTTACCAAATTCCTTTTGATCTATTTTATTATCTCTCTATCTCATTCGCTCTCTCTCACACATACACACACGTACTTTTATGCATGCTATAGGCTTAAACATTTTTCCTAGGAATACATTTTTGATTAAAAACTGTACTAAGACAAAGATTGGATCCCTTTCTCATACAAAGAGGAATTGAAACTGTAGGCGGGAGGGTGAGGCAACTTTGGAAGTTACTGTCCTTTGAGTTCCAAAGAATGCAATGATAATGTGCTTCTATCTGTGCTACTAATTAGGAAGGTGTCTGTGCTGTCTTAGTGGTGAGCACCAATATCACGAATGCAATATGATATCATTATTGTTTGAGCAAGGCATTTTAAGATATTGTTTTATCCTTGCTGTTAACCTACACTTTTATGTAAAAGAGCATACATGACTGTTCCGGCCGGCTGTCACAAACCCTCTCACAGGCTCTCAGTTTAGCATACTTAACTTCCTGCTGATGGCTTCCCATTGTATTCAAACTGACTGGGAAGGTTAGGACCCCAGAACACTCACACCTGACCCAATGGGCAATCAGCAAGCAGTTGTCTGAATTTCACAAGCCTTTGAAGTGAAGCCCACACAGTCCACATAATGTCATTCAAACCAATGTGATATCGACATTGGTTAGAAGAAATGCAGCTGATACTTGCCATATCAGTGCCCATCAGTAATGCCTATCACTGTTCGAGTTGAACGCAGGATCAGTCAGGAAGAAGGTCTTCCTATCTCCTCATTCATTTTATTGTAACAACGAAGAAAGCCACACACATGGGATCACACACTGCAGAATCAGGATTAGAAAACTACCTAGTAGATTACCTAGTGCTGATCTGTCATGACATTTACATGGCCAGAGTGAGTGCTGCTTCAGTATCAACCTATGTCCATGAGCTGTTCTGATGACAGAGTGACTCTCCAGTGACAATTGAGGGATACTTCTCAATTGCAATCAAAAATAGCTCGCTAGCTTTAGAGATCTTACACTTTTCGAAATCGTCCCTCTTTTGCCTGCTCTACAAGTTCACACATGCCCTTATTGATGCGGTGAAGCAAATGCAGCGCCACGGCATGTCCAGTAGTACACAAATGCACCATAATCACATAATCACAAATGTAAGCGAGAGGGACAGAGATATCCAGCTCAGTCAACTGGTCTCATCATGTTAATGTACAATCAAATAGTGTTATTTTACAATAGTTGGAGAAAAAGGTTCACCGTGTTTTATGACATTTTGTAACCATTGCAGACCTGAATGATGATCTTTTGGTGGTTCCTGGCACTGCTGCTGGGATCTGTTGAAATATATAGAGGTATGGTGACCTAACACACACACACGCATGCACACACACACATACATACACACTTGATTAAGTGCACTTTAACTGTGCTACACATAGGGTGGGGACATCAAATAATACCCCCCCCCCAACGCCCCCCCAGCTATTGGCAGACCATTTGGGAACTTTAAATCATCACATAAATAGGCTGTGTAAGCAGTCACTTAAAGGAAAGGATGCTTATGTTACTTCCCAATCAGCAATTATGGTGATTTCTTCTTTCTGACTCTCTCTCTTTCCCCTTCACTAACCCTGTCTCTAGCCCATGAATGTGATGTGTTCACTTATCTGGACCTTTATCACGCTATCATTGGAACCAGTCTGTATGTGAAGCTGTTGCTGTACACCAGAGCTAATCTGACCTGTGGTCAGGAGCTGTCCCACCATAACCTGTCAGCCCAGCCCCAGTTCAACCTCACCAAGCCCACCACTTTTGTCGTTCATGGCTTCCGTCCTACGGGCGCTCCGCCCAACTGGTTGAATAACATCATAGAGCAGCTGTTGGCCCGCGGAGACATGAATGTCCTGGTGGTGGACTGGAACCGCGGAGCTGCCAATATCAACTACCTGAAAGTTGTGACCTACTCACGAGATACAGCGGACAACCTCACTGCCTTCATCCGAAACATGCAGGTTATTAAGAATGAGTGCTGAAGTCTGAATACCTAACAAATTTGATGAGGGCCAAATGTATTACTTTGTACTAACAGTGTAGTATCTCCTTTGCCTGTTTTGTCTGTGTCAGGAGAATGGTGCCTCTCTTAGTTCCATCCATATGATTGGGCTCAGTCTCGGAGCTCACATCACAGGCTTTGTTGGAGCCAAGTTTAATGGCAAAATTGGGAGGATCACAGGTTAGAATAGATTTTCTTCTTTGTTGTTTTTATTATGGATACAAACTTTAGAAGTCTTTTGAAACCTCGAATACACTATAAGTTTGCAAAGAGTGATGAAATGAAGATCCTACATCTGTACTGATCTGATATTGACCTGATCAGCTGTCGATCCAGCGGGGCCTCAGTTCAACGGGAAACCCCCTGAGGATCGTCTGGACCCTACAGATGCACAGTTTGTAGACGTTGTGCACACAGACATGGACGGTATGTGCCTCTGCTTGCCTGTTTGGTTTAATACAATGGGAATCATGTAGTTATGTAATGTGTTTCTTCTTCTGTCACGTGTTCATTGTGCATTACCAGCATTTGGTTTCAGGAAGCCTTTGGGCCACATTGATTTCTATGCTAACGGTGGAGCCGACCAGCCTGGCTGTCCACTGACCATCTTCTCAGGTAAGTCGCTTAGTAAGAGACCATCCTTCGAATGATACATTAGATATGAATTCAACATGTGTATCACATAGTTTATTCCTGTAATGGTAAATACATCACTGATGTCCTCTAAATCCATCCTCAGTTCTCCCCTTCCTACTCTCCCAGGGTCTGGATATTTTAAGTGTGACCACCAGAGATCAGTGCTCCTCTATCTGGGTTCCCTGAACCGGACCTGTAACATCAGAGCTTTCCCCTGCACCTCCTATACTGACTTCCTGGACGGACTTTGCATGGATTGTGATCAATTCAAACCTGCCGGATGCCCTGTATTTGGTGGGCCCTCTAACTCCCCTTAGATTCATGAGTTTCATCTCATTGAAAGCTTTTTTTAATCACATAAAGATGTGATAGTTTACCTACTCGCCAAAATCAAGGCCTTAATTAAGCTAATGTACGTTACTGAATCGCACATAGGCTGCACTTACACATGCAGCCCAATTCTGATATTTTTTTTTCACACTAGTTGCTATTTTGACCAATCACATCAGATCTTTTCACATCAGATCTTTTTCAGAGATGCCTGTCCAATCGCAACCATAGTTCTTCAATGTGAAACGCAATCTGTTATGGAAGGCAGTGTCCCTCCACGTATACATAACATGGCTGTTTTATCTGTTGTTTCAGGTTATGACATCATAGAGTGGAAGGAGTCTCTGGTTCCTCTGCAGCAAACCAAGGCTTTCTTCACCACCAATAAACAGACACCATACTGCAGTAAGAGGATAATCATCAGCTTGCACACACGTTTGACCTCTAAAGAGAGACTTGCCGGGAATACTGTTGTACATAATGGCCAGTAATTTTTCTGTGATTTACATTTACATTTAAGTCATTTAGCAGACGCTCTTATCCAGAGCGACTTACAAATTGGTGCATTCACCTTATGACATCCAGTAGATGGTCTTCCTGGTCTAGCTTTGCGTGCCTGGCTTATTTTAAATGATCAGGCAAACGTACAGCATAGCAACACGAACAAGAGCTCTGTCAAAGTTGTTAAAATATGTTACTACGCCTATTCAATGAATGGAAACATACAGAGTCTGTAACTAGGTCATTGGTCAAAGTATTTACTTTTTTACCTCTCTCTCTCTCAGAGACGAGCTATTGGGTGGACATTGTAACATGGAACCGTGATACTCGCTGGGGCTACATCACCATAAAACTACACAATGGTAGTGAGGTGACAGAGGCAACAATAAACCAGTAAGTAACTATTTACTCACTGTATCGTTACCAAAACAACACATACTGTACATACAGTATAGAAAGAGACTCTGGGGAATCTCATTAACATCTCATATGCTCTCCTTCTTCAGTAAAGCATCCAGTTTTAAGAAGTACTCAGAGACCCGATTACTGGCCCAGTTTGAAAAAGACCTTCAGAAAGTCCACAAGATCTCAATCAAATTCTCCAGGGTGAATGCATTTAAACCTAAGTACAAACTACGGGTGCTCCGCATCCGTCTCACACACCTGGAGCGCAAAGACAGGTCAGTGTTCCGTCACATCCTCTTTCCTCTAAAGCTTCTATCACATGTCACCTACAGTGCCTTGCGAAAGTATTCGGCCCCCTTGAACTTTGCGACCTTTTGCCACATTTCAGGCTTCAAACATAAAGATATAAAACTGTATTTATTTGTGAAGAATCAACAACAAGTGGGACACAATCATGAAGTGGAACGACATTTATTGGATATGTCAAACTTTTTTAACAAATCAAAAACTGAAAAATTGGGCGTGCAAAATTATTCAGCCCCTTTACCTTCAGTGCAGCAGAAGTTCAGTGAGGATCTCTGAAGGATCCAATGTTGACCTAAATGACTAATGATGATAAATACAATCCACCTGTGTGTAACCAAGTCTCCGTATAAATGCACCTGCACTGTGATAGTCTCAGAGGTCCGTTAAAAGCGCAGAGAGCATCATGAAGAACAAGGAACACACGAGGCAGGTCCGATATACTGTTGTGAAGAAGTTTAAAGCCGGATTTGGATACAAAAATATTTCCCAAGCTTTAAACATCCCAAGGAGCACTGTGCAAGCGATAATATTGAAATGGAAGGAGTATCAGACCACTGCAAATCTACCAAGACCTGGCCGTCCCTCTAAATTTTCAGCTCATACAAGGAGAAGACTCATCAGAGATGCAGCCAAGAGGCCCATGATCACTCTGGATGAACTGCAGAGATCTACAGCTGAGGTGGGAGACTCTGTCCATAGGACAACAATCAGTCATATATTGCACAAATCTGGCCTTTATGGAAGAGTGGCAAGAAGAAAGCCATTTCTTAAAGATATCCTTAAAAAGTGTTGTTTAAAGTTTGCCACAAGCCACCTGGGAGACACACCAAACATGTGGAAGAAGGTGCTCTGGTCAGATGAAACAAAACAAAAATTGAACTTTTTGGCAACAATGCAAAACGCTATGTTTGGCGTAAAAGCAACACAGCTCATCACCCTGAACACACCATCCCCACTGTCAAACATGGTGGTGGCAGCATCATGGTTTGGGCCTGCTTTTCTTCAGCAGGGACAGGGAAGATGGTTAAAATTGATGGGAAGATGGATGGAGCCAAATACAGGACCATTCTGGAAGAAAACCTGATGGAGTCTGCAAAAGACCTGAGACTGGGACGGAGATTTGTCTTCCAACAAGACAATGATCCAAAACATAAAGCAAAATCTACAATGGAATGGTTAAAAAATAAACATATCCAGGTGTTAGAATGGCCAAGTCAAAGTCCAGACTTGAATCCAATCGAGAATCTGTGGAAAGAACTGAAAACTCACAAATGCTCTCCATCCAACCTCACTGAGCTCGAGCTGTTTTGCAAGGAGGAATGGGAAAAAATTTCAGTCTCTCGATGTGCAAAACTGATATAGACATACCCCAAGCGACTTACAGCTGTAATGGCAGCAAAAGGTGGCGCTACAAAGTATTAACTTAAGGGGGCTGAATAATTTTGCACGCCCAATTTTTCAGTTTTTGATTTGTTAAAAAAGTTTGAAATATCCAATAAATGTCATTCCACTTCATGATTGTGTCCCACTTGTTGTTGATTCTTCACAAAAAAATACAGTTTTATATATTTATGTTTGAAGCCTGCAATGTGGCAAAAGGTCGCAAAGTTCAAGGGGGTCGAATACTTTCGCAAGGCACTGTATTTTCTACTTGGCAACTTTTCTTTTACTTTTCCCTTTCATGTTGTTCGAAAAGGTTGATAGCAATTATAATTTGATTAAAATTCGAAATGTTAAATAAACCTTGTGTGAAGTAAAATGTGAATCCTGCCGATGCAAGGGATCTTTTGGGGTTGAGTGAAGAGTAAAAGTCTGTTTGTTGCAACAGGAAATTATACTAAGATAATGACATCCTGTGTATCTGCAGTTTGAGGTATACTGTAGAAATGTTATATGTTCCATTTGAAAAGCAGCGTATGTTGAAAAAGGAGCAAGGTTTTATACCCAGAGATATATCATATGCACACTTAGAGACAGTGAAGTGGTTAGGGGGCTAACGCTAACATTAGCTAGCCCTAGATGTTAGGGTTAACCTGTCTAGGACTGGGGTTCCGCTAGCGGATGAATCTTCATCAGAATGTTCTCCCAGGAATCACAGTTCCACAATAAATGCTTGTTATGTTCGACAATGTCCATAATTTATGTCCATTTAAGTCCAATAGCTTCTTTTGTTATGGCGTTTGGTAAAAAAATCCAGAAGCGCAATCTGTTTTAGTCGGACGAAACGTTAAAAAAGTTATATTACAGTTCGAAGAAACTTGTCAAACTAAGTATAGAATCAATCTTTAGGATGTTTTTATCGTAAAAGTTCAATAATGTTCCAACCGGAGAATTCCATTGTCTGTAGAAAAGCCAGAGCAGGTCGCTCTCATGTGAAAGTGCGTGACGAGGCTGCAGGCAGACCCCTTAGTCAATCAGCTCCCATCCGGCCCCCCTTCACATGAGAAGCCTGAAACAATGTTCTAAAGACGGATGACATCTAGTGGAAGCCTTAGGAAGTGCAAAATAACCCATATCCCACTGTGTATTTTTTATTTTTTTATTTCACCTTTATTTAACCAGGTAAGCTAGTTGAGAACAGGTTCTCATTTGCAACTGCGACCTGGCCAAGATAAAGCATAGCAGTGTGGACAACACAGAGTTACACATGGAGTAAACAATTAACAAGTCAATAACACAGTAGAGAAAAAAAAGAAGAAAAAAAAGAGGTGAGTTCAAAAACGACCTCAGATTTCCCACTTCCTGTTTGGATTTTTGCTCAGGTTTTTGCCTGCCATATGAGTTCTGTTATACTAGCAGACATCATTCAAACAGTTTTAGAAACTTCAGAGTGTTTTCTATCAAATAATAATAATATGCATATATATTAGCATCTGGGACTGAGTAGGAGGCAGTTCACTCTGGGCACGCTATTCATCCAAAAGTGAAAATGCTGCCCCCTATCCCAAAGAAGTTTTGAGAGAAGCCTTGTCTGTCCTATATCTGAGCGATACAAGAAAGATCAGGAAACATGTTTTGTTATGTTCATGTATATAACTCCTTATTTGTCACTAAACAATCTAAGCCCTGTTAGCCCATACAAATGCATCGAATAACAGATTCACTACATGGAACAACAGATAGTCCCACCCCAAAAATGTTCAAGAAGTTTGTTCTGAAGTGTCTATCCTATATCTGAGAGATAAGAAAAATACATGTTAAAAATATTTTTAAATCTAACTAAACAGTCTCCACACAGTGCCTTTGGAAAGTATTCAGACCCCTTGACTTTTTCCACATTTTGTTACGTTACAGCCTTATTATAAAATGTATTAAATTGTTTTTTTCCCCTCATCAATCTACACACAATACCACGTACTGACAAATCAAAAACAGGTTTTTAGAAATGTTTGCTAATTTATTAGCAAAAACTATCAGACTCAGTACTTTGTTGAAGCACCTTTGGCAGCGAGTACAGCATCGAGCCTTCTTGGGTATGATGCTACAAGCTTGGCACACCTGTATATGGGGAGTTTCTCCCATTCTTCTCTGTAGATCCTCTCAAGCTCTGTCAGGTTGGATTGGGAGCATTGCTGCACGGCTATTTTCAGGTCTCTCCAGAGATGTTCGATCACGTTCAAGTCCGGGCTCTGGCTGGGCCACTCAAAGACGTTCAGAGACTAGTCCCGAAGCCACTCCTGCGTTGTCTTGGCTGTGTGCTTAGGGTTGATGTCCGGTTGGAAGGTGAACCTTCACCCCAGGCTGAGGTCTTGAGTGCTCTGGAGCAAGTTTTCATTAAGGATCTCTCTGTATTTTGCTCTGTTCATCTTTGCCTCGATCCTGACTAGTCCCTGCCACTGAAAAAACATCCCCACAGCATGATGTTGCCACCACCATGCTTCACTGTAGGGATGGTGCCAGGTTTCCTCCAGAAGTGATGCTTGGCATTTAGGCCAAAGAGTTCAATCTTGATTTCATCAGATCAGATAATCTTGTTTCTCATGGCCAAGAGTGTGCAAAGCTGTCATCAAGGCAAAGGGTGGGTACATTGAAGAATCTCAGATATAAAATATATTTAGATTTGTTAAGCACTTTTTTGGTTACATGATTCCATGCGTTATTTCATAGTTTTGATGTCTTCAGGATTATTCTACAATATAGAAAATAGTCTGGAATGAGTAGGTGTGTCCAAATGCTTGACTGGTACTGTATATACTGTATAAATAAATATATATATATTATATATTTCCACTTCAAGAATTTATGTACATTTTCCCAAATACGAATGGTATTGAGAATCAAATCAAACTTTATTTGTCACATGTGCCGAAAACAACAGGTTACCATGAAAATCTTACTCACAAGCCCTTAACCAACAAAACAGTTCAAGAAAGAGTTAAGAAAATATTCACAAAATAAACTAAAGTAAAAAATTATAAAAAGTAACACAATAAAATAACAATAATGAGGCTATATACCAGGGGTACCGGTACCGAATCAATGTGCGGGGGTACAGGTTAGTCTAGGTAATTAGGTAGGTAAGTAGGTAAGGGTAAAATGACTATGCATACAGTTGAAGTCGAAAGTTTACATACACCTTACATTTAAACTCAGTTTTTCACCATTTCTGACATTTAATCCTAATAAAAATTAATCCTAGTAAAAAGTTGACATACACCTTACATTTAAACTCAGTTGTTCACAATTCCTGACATTTAATCCTAGTAAAAATTCCCTGTCTTAGGTCAGTTAGGATCACCACTTTATTTTAAGAATGTGAAAAGTCAGAATAATAGTATAGAGAATGATTTATTTCAGCTTTTATTTCTTTTATTACATTCCCAGTGGGTCAGAAGTTAACATACACTCAATTAGTATTTGGTAGCTTGGGTTAACTTGGGTCAAACGTTTTGGGTAGCCGTCCACAAGCTTCCCACAATAAGTTGGGTGAATTTTGGCCCATTTCTCCTGACAGAGCTGGTGTAAATGAATCAGTTTTATAGGCCTCCTTGCTCGCACACACTTTTTCAGTTCTGCCCACAAATTGTATATAGGAATGAGGTCAGGGCTTTGTGATGGCCACTCCAATGCCTTGACTTTATTGTCCTTAAGCCATTTTGCCACAACTTCGGAAGTATGCTTGGGGTCATTGTCCATTTGGAAGACTCATTTGCGTCCAAGCTTTAACTTATTGACTGATGTCTTGAGATGTTGCTTCAATATATCCACATAATTTTCCCTCTTCATGATGCCATCTATTTTGTGAAGTGCACCAGTCCCTCCTGCAGCAAAGCACCCCCACGACATGATGTTGCCACCCCCATGCTTCACGGTTGGGATGGTTTTCTTCGGCTTGCAAGCCTCCCCCTTTTTCCTCCAAACATAATGATGGTCATTATGGCCAAAGAGTTCTATTTTTGTTTTATCAAACCAGAGGACATTTCTCCAAAAAGTACGATCTTTGTCCCCATGTGCAGTTGCAAACCGTAGTCTTTTTTTATTGCGGATTTGGAGCAGTGGCTTCTTCCTTGCTGAGCAGCCTTTCAGGCTATGCCAATATAGGACTCATTTTACTGTGGATATAGATACTTTTGTACCTGTTTCCTCCAGGTCCTTTGCTGTAGTTCTGGGATTGATTTTCACTTCCGCACCAAAGTACATTCATCTCTAGGAGACGGAACGCGTCTTTTTCCTAAGCGGTATGATGGCTGCGTTGTCCCATGGTATTTATACTTGCGTACTATTGTTTGTACAGATGAACGTGGTAGCTTCAGGAATTTGAAAATTGCTCCCAAGGATGAACCAGACTTGTGGAGGTCTACAAAAAAAATTCTGAAATCTTGGCTGATTTCTTTGGATTTTCCCATGATGTCAAGCAAAGAGGCACTGAGTTTGAAGGTGGGCCTTGAAATACATCCACAGGTACACCTCCAATTGACTTAAATGATGCCAATTAGCCTATCAGCAGCTTCTAAAGCCATGACATAATTTTCTGGAATTTTCCAAGCTGTTTAAAGGCACAGTCAACTGAGTGTATGTAAACTTCTGACCCACTGGAATTGTGATACAGAGAATTATAAGTGAAATAATACGTCTGTAAACAATTGTTGGAATGATTACTTGTGTCATGCACAAAGTAGATGTCCTAACCAACTTGCCAAAACTATAGTTTGTTAACAAGAAATTTGTGGAGTGATTGAAAAACGAGTTTCAATGACTGAAACCTAAGTGTATGTAAACTTCCAACTTCAACTGTAGATAATAAACAAAGAGTAGTAACAGTGTCAAAACAAATGTGGGGAAGGGGTCAATATAAATAGTCTGGGTGGCCATTTTATGAATTGTTCAAGAGTCTTATTGATTGTTGGATTGTCTGTTGTTTTCATCAACGCCATGGACCCGAAGTAGTAAGTATATTTTAGATCATACAGTATTACATTTGTGGCTTCGATACTCTTCCACTCACAGGGATAGTCTGCTGTCCTTTGAACGCAGTAATACATCTTCATATGAGGTATTCCAAAACCTTCAGCTGTGTAGGGTAAGTTTAAAACTGTCAACTTGACTCTTGAGGTTTTCCATTCCAAATAAAGTTGGAGAGCAGAGCATCTATTCTATTTAAAAGTTGGATGCAATTGAAACTGACAAGGCCTGGAAAAAATTCATCAACCTTGGTAATATATTCATTTAGATTATGTTGACCCTACCTAACATAGAAATAGGGAGAGATCTCCATCGCTGAACATCAGATTCAAACCTATGAAAGGAGAGTAATTGATTGTATATGCCTCCTCCAGATTGCATGGTATAAGTACACCCAGGGGTTGCATATGTGTGTTTGTCTAGTTCCACTTAAATGTACTTTCTAAGCAGAAATATATGTTATTTCAGTTTTCTCCCAGTTCACTTTGAATCCTGATACAGCACCATAGGTGTCTAACAGATAAATGAAGTAAAATGTCAGCTGTAATCTGCATACAATGATATTGCATGTTGATCTCCACCAATCTCTATGCCCCAGATTGAGCCATGATTTCTAATGATTGATGCTAGGGGTTCTGTGGCTAGAGAAAATAAATAACTTGACAAAGGTCTTCCCTGTCTTGTCACTCTTGATAACTTAAATGATTCAGAGATCTGTCCATTTGTTTTGTAAAGACACTTGTAGAAATTTGTACAATAGTTCAATCCACTAAATATAAACTGGACAAATTGATACTGGGTGGAAGGCTCTGCATTACTTTATTTTTAATTAGCGGGATTGTAGCCAAACATAGTGACTTGGGAAGTTTATTTTTTTCTAGTGCTACTGTGAGCGTAAGTAACATTGGCTTTAATCATTTGTGACCAAAATGTCTATAACATTCCACTGGGAATTCATCATTACCAGGAGATTTCCCAATTCATGGATTATTGATGGCCTCCAATTGTTCACATGGGGTAATGTTTCTATCCATATACATTTTCTCTGGTGCACCTATAATTGGTGAAACAGCCTTAAGGAAATTGTCTATATCCTCCTTTGAGCTTTTGTTTTTCAGATTGATACCGTTTGTGATAGAATGTTTTTAAGACTGAGTTCATTTTAGAAGGATCCATTGTCATACTACCATCTTTGGTTTGAATGTTATACAGTAGATGGGATGTTCCTCTTCCTTCTTTCTCTCTCTTATTCAATTTGATGGCAGCAATCTCTGCAGATCGGGTGCTTATTGTATTATATTCAAGCTTCAAAGTGTTCCAACTGTTGAATGGTTTCAACATTTCTATCTAAATTGTGTTTTCTTTCTAAGTCGTGGATTTTCTGTTCAATTATTCTATATGGGGTCTTCTTTTTCTCATGTTAAAAGTTAGACATGATACACCCTCTTGCTTTACCAGATTCCCAGACAATAGTTGGGCATACTTCATTGTATAAATGTTTTTCCAATAACATCTTTCTGTGTTGAGTAACATTTTGTTAAATCGCTATGTTTTTGCATTTGAGCTTAAACATAAAGGTCAAAGGGCTATGGTCTGTAATTATTCTAGGATAATGTACTATACATATATATGCACCGAGCTATATATATAAAAGTATGTGGACACCCCTTCAAATTACCGGATTCGGCTATTTCAGCCACACCCGTTGCTGACAGCTGTATTTAAGCCAGCACACATCCATGCAATCTCCATAGACAAACATTGGCAGTAGACTGGCCCGTACTGAAGAGCTCAGTGGCTTTCAACGTGGGACCATCATAGGATGCCACCTTTTCTGCCCTGCTAGAACTTCCCTGGTGAACTGTAAGTGCTGTTATTGTGAAATGGAAACGTCTAGCAGCAACAACGGCTCAGCAGCAAAGTGGTAGGCCACACAAGGTCACAGAAGGGGACCACTGAGTGCTGAAGCACGTAGCGTGTAAAAAATAATCTGTCCTCGGTTGCAGCAGAACTACAGAGTTCCAATCTGCCTCTGAAAGCAACTTAAGCACGAGAACTGTTCGACGGGAAGCTTCATTGGTTTCCATGGCCGAGCAGTAGTACACAAGCCTAAGATCACCATGCGCAATGCTGAGCGTCAGCTGGAGTGGTGTACAGCTCGCCGCCATTGGACTCCGGAGCAGTGGAAACGCGTTCTCTGGAGGGATGAATCATGCTTCACCATCTGGAAATCCGACGGACGAATCTGGGTTTGGCGGATGCCAGGAGAACACTACCTGCCTGAATGCATAGTGCTAATTGTAAAGTTTGGTGGTGGAGGAATAATAGTCTGGGGCTTTTTTTAATGGTTCAGGCTCTTTAACGCTTTAGCATACAATGCCATTCTAGACAATTCTGTGCTTCCAACATTGTGGCAACAGTTTGGGGAAGGCCCTTTCCTGTTTCAGTGTGACAATGCCCCTGTGCACAAAGCGACCTCCATACAGAAGTGGTTTATCCAGATCGGTGTGGAAGAACTTGACTGGCCTGGAAAGGGCCCTGACCTCAACCCCATCAAAGACCTTTGGGAGGAATTGGAATGCCGAATGTGAGCCAGGCCTAATCGCACAACATCAGTGCCCGACCTCACCAATGCTATTGTGGCTGAATCTAAAAAGTACCCGCAACAATGTTCCAACATCTAGTCGAAATCCTTCCCAGAAGAGTGGAGGCTGTTATAGCAGCAAAAGGTCAAAACATATTGATACAACAGTAGCTAAGATGGGGAGAAGTAAATCTCTGCTCTACCTTCGTAACAGCACTATCAACAACGCAGGTCCTACAGGCCCTGGTTTTGTCGCACCTGGACTACTGTTCAGTCGTGTGGTCAGGTGCCACAAAAAAGGACAGGAAAGTTGAAATTGGCTCAAAACAGGGCAGCATGGCTGGCCCTTGGATGTAGAGAGATTGACTTCATCACTACTTGTTTTTATGAGAGGTATTGCCATGTTGAATGCACCGAGCTGTTTGAACTGCTCGTGCACAGCTTGGACACCCATGCATACACCACAAGACATGCCACAAGAGGTCTCTTCACAGTCCCCAAGTCAGGAACAGACTATGGGAGGCACACAGTACTACATAGAGCCATGGAACTCTATTCCGCATCAAGTAACTGATGCAAGCAGTAAAATTAGATTAAATAAAACAGATTAAAATACACCTTATGGAACAGCAGGGACTATGAAGCAACACAAACATAGGCACAGACACATGCACACACACACACACACACACACACACACACACACACACACACACACACACACACACACACACACACACACACACACACACACACACACACACACACACACACACACACACACACACACACACACACACACACACACACACACACACACACACACACGATAACACGCGCACTAAACACATGCATACACACACACACACACACACACGATAACACGCGACCTATACACATGCATACACACACACACACACACACACACACACACACGATAACACGCGCACTATACACATGCATACACACACACACACACACGATAACACGCGCACTATACACATGCATACACATGGATTTTGTACTGTAGATATGTGGTAGTGGTGGAGTACGGCCCTGAGGGCAGACAGTGTGTTGTGAAATCTGTGAATGTATTGTTATGTTTTTTAAATAGTATGAACCGACTTAATTTTGCCGGACCCCAGGAAGAGTAGCTGCTGCTTTGGCAGGGGATCCATAATAAATACAACTCCATATTAATGCCCATGATTTTGGAATGAGATGTTCGAAGAGCAAGTGTCCACATACTTCTGGTAATGTAGTGTATTACACATTCAGAAACACAGTCAATACAATAAAACAATGCCTAAAGGGATGTAGTTAAAGGCGCCAGAAGCATTATGTAATGTCAAATAAATATTGCATTTGTCATGTACATGTGATTAAATGTTCTTAATCCTGTTGTGAAACTTTTAATAAACTTGTTTTATTATTTCCAAACCTGTTTCCATTAAATTAAAGAGTCAGACAAGTGCATGTATTTTACTCAGGACTTTTGTTCTAGTTATAGTTGATTGAGGATTTTATAATAATAATAAATTATATTAATAATAAGATGTCATTTGTATTGGGGCGGCAGCGTAGCCTAGTGGTTAGTGTTGGACTAGTAACCGGAAGGTTGCAAGTTCAAATCTCCGAGCTGACAAGGTACAACTCTGTCGCTCTGCCCCTGAACAGGCAGTTAACCCACTGTTCCTAACCCGTCATTAAGAATTTGTTCTTAACTGACTTGCCTAGTAAAATAAAATAGTGCTTTTAATTACAGCAAGAATCTCAAAGACCCTCTTAAAACAACAAAACAAAACATTTCAGTTAGCCTATTGACAGTTCTGTCTGGAGGCGTTAAGAGTCCTGGTTTCTAGAAATGGTTCCACACCCAGCTGTCAAAAGTAAGGCATTAGTAGGAGTCTGTATAGTATCTCAATCTAGTCCTAGCCAGGCAAGGAGAGGTTGGTACTTAATGTTTACGGTAGAAGCCCTACTCACAAGAGGGTGAGGTAGCATGGGTATTTGACTCTGAGGATCGCTCGCTATTCGATAAGGCCCTTGGCACCGAGGCTTAGTCCAGACCCAAGCTGTGACCAGTCTGTTGTCAAGGCAAAGAAGCCTTTTACGGGCCGCTTGGGATCAGGGACAAGGAATAACTGATTGCTGTGAGATAGGCAGGTCCGGGTTGAGACCGATTCGCGAGAGGAGAGATATAGTAGCTTTAACAATATGTGAAGTCACTGTTTCCTCTGTGCATTTTGCATAACATTTTCACCTCTCGTACCCTTTTACTAAATCATCCATGTCACCCTCTCTCACACACAGGCCTCTCTGCCGCTATGACATTCTCGTGGAGGACAACAGAGAGGTGACCTTCAGATCCATCCCCTGTGAGGAGTCCAACTTCTGAGACAATAACAGATACACAGTATGATGTAGAGAGTCAGCAGTGGCCATTTGATGGCTCTCTGGGTAAATGGAGTGAGGCAGTTGACCCAGGTAGCCTACATGCTACTCACCCTCTGGTCCGTCTATTCAGTGGCTTAAGTCTAGTATGAGTCCAGAGCATTGTAAATGTGTGTAAGTGTGATGATTTTAATGAATGATATATTGTATTCATTTATGATTTTTTTAAAGTACTATGATGATTGTGTCTGTATCACTGAGACCACTATGTGGTATATTATCTGTGGGAAACCACTACTAAATACATATTTTATTAATGTAAATACATATGACATTTTTGGGAATGAGAGCCACGTCAATGGGTCATTACACGAAAAGAGTGCATTTTGTATCCCTTTGATATCTTAATTAACCCCTCTATGGAAAGAGGAGACTCTCTCGAACACGATTGTGTTCTCCGTTTTGCTCTACGACCCCCACATGTTTCTTGGGACTCGTCTGTCAGTAAATATCAGTTGTTTTGCTCTAGGACCTCACAAGACTTGTCTGAAGGTCCCATGGTACCCGTTTTAAAAAAAAAGATTGGAAGTATATATGGAGACTGTTTAGTGCCAAAAATAAGGGTAAATACGTTCCCTGCTCTTTCTTATATCTCTTAGATATCCTTAGTATGACCTTAAAACAATTCCATATAGTTTAGTAGAACACCCCCCCCCCCCCTTTAGACAGGACTTGGACTGTTTAGTGCCAAAAATAAGGGGTTTATTGTACATATATTTTTTTAAACATCACGTGGAGAATTCAATACAAATGTTTTATATGAATAACGACTTGCTAAAGTGCCAATATTAAGCATTTTGACATGTCCCTCTGTGCCTCCTCTGTGTCCGTCCATGCACCTCTGTGTCCCTCTGTGCCTCCTCTGTGTCCCTCCATTCACCTCTGTGCCTCCACTGTGTCCCTCCATGCACCTCTGTGTCCCTCTGTGCCTCCACTGTGTCCCTCCATGCACCTCTGTGTCCCTCTGTGCCTCCTCTGTGTCCCTCCATGCACCTCTGTGTCCCTCTGTGCCTCCTCTGTGTCCCTCCACGCACCTCTGTGCCTCCACTGTGTCCCTCCATGCACCTCTGTGTCCCTCTGTGCCTCCTCTGTGTCCCTCCATGCACCTCTGTGCCTCCACTGTGTCCCTCCATGCACCTCTGTGTCCCTCTGTGCTTCCACTGTGTCCCTCCATGCACCTCTGTGTCCCTCTGTGCCTCCTCTGTGTCCCTCCATGCACCTCTGTGTCCCTCTGTGCCTCCTCTGTGTCCCTCCATGCACCTCTGTGTCCCTCTGTGCCTCCTGTGGCCCTCCATGCACCTCTGTGTCCCTCTGTGCCTCCTCTGTGTCCCTCCATGTCCCTCTGTGCCTCCTCTGCGTCCCTCCATGCACCTATGTGTCCCTCTGTGCCTCCTCTGTGACTTCTAGGAAGAGTTTCCACCCTCATTGTAAAGCCCCAACCCTGTTATGGTCAACCCTGTTATGGTCAACCCTGTTATGGTTAACCCTGTTACTTAATTTGGCACTTAAAGTTAGGTGAAATCAAAAGTTCTTTTGACCAAGTTACATCAAATTGGTGGAATGACCCCAATGCAATTGAATACTTTAAACCACTTGACTTAAAGAACATGCTTGTTTTTTGTTTTTATTTTATAAAAAATGTCACATAATAAGCTGATATAAAATATGTTTGTATAAGATGCTCATTAGTTTTATTTTGTTACATACGTTACATCAACTTTTCTCAAATAGACAACAACGATTGTTCACTATATTTAAAAAATATTCACTATAGTTTTTCTGTTGTTTCATAAATGATTGATACTATACAGCAAATTCCTGTCTGGATTTCATTGATACTTAATTTTGAGAGAACATTCTAAGAGACAGATTACCACTTGTTCTGGCATTGTTGGTGATGCCATGCTGTTTGAGCCTGGCCTGCTCATTCAGACTTCTTGCTGCTCATTTAGGCTTCTTCATCTGTGCCACAAGACAACACACAGACATGAGACCTAGAGGTAACATCGAGTAGACACAAGAGCAAGCTAGCACTGCACCATGATAAGAAATCAATCTGACTTGTAATAAACTGAACTTTGTCTTAAAGGCCCAGTACAGTCAAAATTCAGTTTTGTTTGTGTTTTGTATCATATTGCACAACAGCTGATTAGTGTTATTCCCTGATAGTTGCTGGTTGAAAATACAATCTACAGAGGACCTTCTAATCAGCAGGTTTGCATGGGCGGGAGTTTCAACTTACCTGGTGACATCACCAGGTGGTAAATTGGTTAATAAACTAATAACAATGAGAGTTCAGATTCCCCCCTCCCCACTCAGACCACTCCCATACATTCCTAGCTAAATTATTGCTATTTTTGAAAATGTAATGGAAAACTATTATAGTAAGGTACTTAATTGTTACCCAGAAATGATTTCATATTGATATAAAAACAACTGCATTGGGCCTGTAAGTCAGGAAAAGTTAATGTCATAAAATTGATCACTAATACAATGTGGAGGTACACCCCTAATCTCTGTTAGGTACATATTTGATAGAGTGATGTATTCAGTACTTGGATCATATGCAGACGTCTCCCGACAGACCTGCAGTACCTGTAATGACAAGTGAATCCTTTTCTCCTCATCCAGCTCATTCATCAGCAGTTGAATCTCTTTGCTAACACATAGAGAAGAGAAATCTTAAATCAGTGGCACACTTAGAAAACGCAATACAATACATTACTGTAGTTGCACACACAGAAATAACAATACAAAACAATAGTTGCACAAACAGAGATACTTTAACAACAGAAGACATTACTGTAGTTGCACACACTGAGATAAACAAAGACTTACTTGTGCTGGCTCTTCATCAGTTAGACCTCATCCCTTAGGTCCCGGAGCTCTGTCCGCAGCTGCTCGAGGGTCAGTTGGCACTGGGCACCTGGCTCTCTCCTGGGCTTGGGGTCAGAGGTAAGGTGAGGGGGCAGGGTAGCACGCAGGATAGCTGAGAGAGCCCCAGGGATGAGTGTGGAGAAGGGGTGTGGCGCACTGACACCAGTGGATAATGAGGAGGAGAGCATTGTGGGCCTTGAAGGCCGGTGAAGCTTATTTTTAACCACATGTCCAACGACACATCACAACAGTACAACTGGTCAGACAAATTCAAGAGGCATGCAGAAGATCCTTTTGGGTGTAAATGTTTTGATGGAACAATATTGATTGAATAAGCAACTCTATAGACCACATTGACATTGGGCAGCATGCATAGTAAGGTGACAATTGAATTACAGGTAACACTGGGGTATTTGTAGATGCTGCCAGGCTGCTGATGAGTGATATGTCAGAGGAGAGGTCCTCTTTCTCATCCTCTTGAGTCTCACCCACCTGTGTAGGGGCTACCTGTACGTCTTCCTGTATGTCAAGGTCAGACTGAGGAGCCTGAGAGGACACAAGCAAACACAGACAGAGAAACATGAGGATTGAAAGAAGGATTTTGTTATTTTGTACATGTAGTTATGCTAATATTGTGGTCGTTTGATCTGTAGTCCTTAATGACTATAGTATATGGAATACTTCAATTTCACACACGCCAAATGCACGTCTGTGTTGTCTGCCATCTTGCCAGCTCAAATTAGGTCAATTTAACTCAAGGACAAATGGGACACAAACAGAACACAGTGAGTAGTTGAAAAGTTTCCTCAGAGACAATAAACAACCCCTCTCGCATGCTTCACTACTCCACAATAATAACCAGATAGCCATTGACATCAGTGTACAAATATACATACCAGTGAAAAAATCTGTGACTGAACTCTTTCATCCGCCACACGTGCTGCCAATTGGTTCAGGGTCTCTGTGACTGAAACACTGTGTGACTCAAAATCTTCAACGTCTTGGAGAAATAGAGCAAACCAACAGACGCATTAGATTAATTGTTGACTTGATTTGAAGGTCTAATTAATGGTGGGGTCATTGAAGCAAAACAACAGGCTGTCAAAAACAGAGTGTCATGCAGTATTACATTGTTTTGCCATTGATGACAGTTTGGAGAATCTAAAGCGTCATAGGTGAGTTCAAAGGAACATAAGAAAGGATTCGAGAATGATGACATGGCTTACCCACGGTAAGGCCAGAGCTATAGTTGCCCATGGAGACACAGAAGAATGCCAACGTGATTATGTCGAGCGACAAAATGAAAGTGAGAAAAGAGCTCCAGAAGCTTCGAATTTTTATCTAAAAATGATGACAGAGTGGAGTGAGTTAAGTCAGTAGATAGTCTTTGGGATTTCTCCAACTAAGCATATTAGTCAATCAGAACATAGACATGCACGTGTTCAAGCCTATTTTGAAAAGCGTCAAACTGATCAGATATCAACAGCCAAGAGGATAATTAATGAATCAAGAAAATAAACTAGGTTCAACTGTTGTTTGAAATATAACATGATTGCATACACTATAACCAGAGTGCTGTGCCCAGTAGAAGAAATGCCAAGCGTCAGCAGTTACTATTTGTTACAGCCAAGAAAATAGACAGCGACTGATTGACAAAACAGCAATCTTAGCTGGTATTGTTAGGAGTTCTGCTGTACACACCTTGTTTGGCCAGTGTTCCTATCACAATACAGCTCCATTGATGGTAACTCTACACCATTCACTCCTGGTTCCATTGTAACCTAACATGAATTGTGCTAGTGTGATGAGAGGTGGTCTTGGGCGAAGTTTAGCACACAGACATGCTTACCACCAATACCATTGGGGCAGTCCCTGATACAACTAGTTTGCAGGGACACAGACTTGGGAGTACTTAAAGGGACAGACTACAGGGCATCGAACACACACATTTATCCAATATCCTCCGAGGGGAGAGCAGGGTGCTGAGATCTATACAGCATGCCATGAAAACACAAAGTCAGTTCCATAATTTGAGTTTGAATTTGAATGGAAAAAGTCAAGAGGAAGCTGGATTGGATGTTGAATTGGAATATGAAGCGCAACCAGTTTATCATTTGTTTTTGTATATTATGCAGAGATGAGATATGTGACTCTCAGTCTAAATGAGTCGGATTTTAATGATATTTAACCATAACCTGTCCTTTGTTATACCATTCTCACTCCAAGTGGAACTAACTCCACCCTTACCAAAAAAAAAATGCATTTTTAAACAGCAGTAAAAGTAGTCACTGCAGTCAAATGTGGCACAGTAATACTGCACTGTAACTGCAGTTACACTACAAAATTACTGCAGTAAAAATAATATTTTGGACACAGTATTTTCAGCATTCTGCAGTTATACTGCACTCTGAAAGCAATCTTTTTTCGTAGAGTAAAAGTGGATGGTGGTCTTGTAACCCTCCTGCTACCTAATGTTACCTTTGTAGCAAACCTGTAAAGAAGTGTATTTGTACCTTTGTCTCCTTTATTTAAATTCTTACTGTTCTATACATCTATACCAGTTATTCCCACAAGCTTCCTTCAGCTGTCAAACCTTTGACACTTCTGGGATGCAACCGGTCCAACATAGACAATGGGCCTGATCGAATAGCTGAGCTTCTGCTCTTTTCTGTCCATAAAAACAAATGGTCCCCTGCAGTCCTCTCCTTTTATGGTGACATTGTACAACCAATCACAAGAAAGGACACGGCTAGCCTACACTACAGCGCCAACGGCTCGTCAGACTGGGGATCCCCAAGGAATGCATTTACGGCACACCAGAGAACAGCTGTCTCCACACCTCACTTCAGCGCATTTCCTTCTATCACACGTTTTTCTATTAGATTCTTTCTCTGTACATTTGTCTTTAACATCTGTCAAGGTTTTGCCTTACCTGCATTTAGACAGGCAGCCCGATTTTATTTTATTTAACCTTAAACTAGGCAAGTCAGTTAAGAACAAATTCTTATTTACAATAACAGCATACCGGGGAACAGTAGGTCAACTGCCTTGTTCAGGTGCAGAACGACAGATTTTGACCTTGTCAGCTCGGGGACTCGATCCAGCAACCTTTAGGTTACTGGCCCAACGCTCTAACCACTAGGCTCTGAAAGAGATCTGATGTGAAGACTTGATTTACATAAAGCATCTACATCATTGTATTTATAAATGATAAGTCTATTGAATTTCCCAGCTATATTCTGATCACTGCTTTTTCCCATTAAGCTTCTATTGAAGTAAAGGGAGACCAGTAATAAAGCATCCATTTTACATTAACCTTTGAAATTGGTGACACGCAATGTGAAATGCAAACTAGATCTCCCCAGTCCTTATGAAAACACATCCAATAGATCCAATTCTATTGTGTATCCTACGGCACAACAGAAAATTTCACAAAAGGCATGTTGAGCCATTTATTTGCAATATCTTAAACAAAAAACAATGTACATAGGTTGAAATGAGCAGGACTTGAAGATGGCATCAGTAGTTTTTACAGGTTGAGAATTAGACTGAGCATCATATTCAACAGCCCTTGGGGAATCGTCTTGAAGACTGCTTCTACTTTACAGCAAAAAGTGTTTCTCTAAGTACTGGGGGAAAACAAGTGGTACTAGGAACAATAAAAAGGTAAAATCTTCATAATTTCATTTACATGATACGAGAGGTGTAACAGTTGTGAAATCAAAAAAACAATGTCCATAATAAACAGTCTGGAAGACTAGAAACTGATAGCCTATTATGTATATTTAAACACATCAAGTCGCTTGTAAGTCGCTCTGGATAAGAGCGTCTGCTAAATGACTTAAATGTAAATGTAAATGTAAAAAAATAGTCAAAACAGTGCAACTGTCATTTTCTGATGTACTCCTGACGACAGGGAGAGTTCCATTGGGGGACCATGTCCAGGACAAAGACGCAACCCAAGGCCAAGGGGGAAAGGGTGTGTAACCCTGAACTGTGCCCTTGGTCCCTCTAGTTTGATCACCAGCGGCGATAATTAGACCCACTGTTGGGGGGGGGTACATGTTGACGCATCGTCGGCATGTTACGGTATTTGGACAGGATGCTCTGGCTCTTCCTGAACACTGGCCTTTGAGAGAAAGGACGTGGCACAAAGCCTCCCTACAGAGGGGGGAAAGAAATTCAACAAACACCGGTCAGAAATGCAGTTTCAGTGACCTACAGCTTCATCCCCATGATATTACTACCTCCATTTTCAAAAGGCCAAGAGGCACATGAACACAGTCAGTGGGCTAAGACAAGTCCTACTGGCCACAAGTTATAATAGGAGCTGCTCACAAATGCAACATACCATGAGTGGCTTCCTAAAGGGACCAGGCGGTTCAGGGCCTGGTCTTCTCTGAGGAGGAGGACCTGGTTTGCGATTTGGGCTAGTGGGACGGAAGCTTGATCTCTGTGGGACATACGAGTAAAGGATGTGCATACATGGTGGAATGGGAGTTTATCAAGAAATATAATTGCGCAGGGGTTACCAAAATATATGGGAGGCAACATTCGACATATTGTATCCCTGGGCGGCCTACTCATTACAGTAAACACGTTCCCACTCCCAAGACTGAAGCTATGAACACTCAGCTTTCAAAGAACCCAGCCATCAGGAAGTTCTCACCGGTGGTCCTGGTTTCCTGAAGAGTCTTTCAGGTCTGTGGTTCTCCTGTGGCACGTTCGTTGGCCTAAAATAACAAGGAAAAAGGGAATTATCTGACTAAATAACCTTGAATGAAACTAGTTATTGGTGTGAAGCCACACCCATCGTGTGACACATCATTACCAAATACCCATAACCACTAGGCACCAAGATTTAAACAAATCAAATGGTTATATTCCATGCAATCATAAGTCACTGCACATAAAATATTTGATATTGATTTTCATATTGGTGGATTACCTTTCCGCATATCTCCGGTCTCTTGGTGAAGGGGAAGGACTGGAGTCATGAATTTTAGAGAAGCGTTCATTCAACGTAAGTTGTTCATCTGAATTGTAATAGCGCTCTGAAAAGTCAGGAGTTGAGTGAGTAAGAGGTATCATTCTCATAATGAATAATATTAAATTCACCAAGAGACATTGCATTCCCATTGAGGAGCATCAAACAAACTGTTAGCCAACAGACTAAATGAGACCAAACCAAATCAGGGGCCACTTGCCAGTTCTGTTTTTTGGTGTCCTACTTCTATCCCTTGGGGGGCTGTCCTTTGAGCTCGAGTTAGTCCCAGGTGCCTGCCACTGGGACACAACGACTAGGTCACGAGCCAGCCGTTTGTCTATAGAGGAAGGGCTGGGGCGGGACCAGCCAAGACAGAGAATTACAAGTGATGAGCATCCCATCAGCGGAGCCTGTGAGGCCAGGTTAAGTAAGCAGCGGAGCAGAACATTACTACTACTAGCATGATCTTTAGATGTTGCCCTGTAAGTGAAAATTCCATCAGTCTAAATAATGCCCTGGAAAATGTTAATTATTTTATTCTGTAGAACAAAAACATGTAATCTCAAAAAATGGACCGACATGGAAAGACAAACAGAAAGGACAGAGTTCTGTTGGAAAAGCTACATTCACATAATTACTCAGGAATGACCATTGGTCTACATGTGGAATAAAAAAACTGATAAAAGCTGATCATCACTCAGGTACTTACAAAGAGCACGTAATGTCCATGTTTTCTTACCGATGTATTGTCACTCAACCCCGAATCCACCTGACATCCCAGTAGCGCTGCTCACAAATTCAGAATGAAAATTGACACGCATGGATGGAAAAGTGTTGCCGAAAGCTCTGAGGAACTGGTCTCTTGCTGTCCAGATTTTCACTTGAAGCTAGACTTGAAAGGCTGTCAATTCTCTCCACTTACTATTGAAATAATGATGAAAAAGGGAGATGAGAGTCTAATCTGTTCAGCCAAATTGTCCATCTATCCATGATTTCCCTGTTGATCTTTAGTTCATCCTTGTCTTCGTTAAGGTCAGTCTCAGCATCCAAATCTAAACTCCTCTTCAAACCCTGGGCATTCAATTTCAAAGGGGGATTATCTTGTAATCTTGCATCCTGTCTGGTGAAAGTAGTGTGAGGAATTCAGCTCGAGGTGGTCAGTGTTCCACTTGTACATCTTCAGTCAAAACTTAGTACGCTTGAATAAACAAGCCATACAGAGCAATTGTTGTAAAGCAGCTTGCACTTTGTATGAATGGAATCCATTGTTTGCTTGTAAACATTCCAATTGTTGTACTTGTAAGGCTGCCATCCTCTGCAAAACTTGCGGTGTAGAGTATAGATCCACTGTGTAGTGTAGAGAACTGTTAGTCCACTGCATATGTTCTGTATAGACACTGATTTGATGTATTCTTGCATGCAGAAAAAGTCCACTGTTCACTGGCCTAGCCAGATGAAGTTCAGTGTGCTGTTAATGTACAGAGGTGTGGTCCATTAGCTCTTCAGTTGTCAGTTTGCTTCTTGAAGGTCAAATTGTTCATTTGGGGAGTAATTCATCTTTTTTTTAAAGATAGAGTCAACTGCACGTCTGCATTCTGTGTCTAAGAATTAAAAGTAGTATTGTATGATCTATGTATTATCACAGCGTAAGGTCCCAATTGTCTCAGTTGGTAGCGCGTGGCACTTGGCCAGGGTTGTGGGTTTAGTTCCCATGGGGGACCAGTATGAAAAAGTATTGAGAATTTATGCACTCACTACTGTAAATCACTGGATAGGGGTCTACCAAATTATTCAAATGTTTTTTTTTTTGTTGTTTAAAAAATAAATAATTAATGGCATCGTCCTCTCCTCTTGCCGCTTGTCCCGTTGTTGCCAGTGGTAGTATCATGCATTTTCCCCTAAGTTCCTCAAGACATCATCTTCATGGAAGCTGGTGCATAGTCATTTGCCATTTGAATGTTAGTGCTCAAACTGACAGATTTGTGTAACCTGAACCAGTATGACAGCTTCCAGTTTCAGAGCCTTCTATCTGGTGATCAACATCAATCTCCTCCTTTCCTAATGAGTCATGCATGTTGGTGTGCAACGAATGTCCTCAGTTTTCTTATTAGCAGTCCTCTTCATGTATGAACTGCTCTTTTGAACTTCTGTTATGTCAGGGGGTTCTGTTGTGTCTGGCATCGTGAGAATGTTTCTTCAACGGTTCCACTTGGTCAGAGAAGAGCACCTCTAGAAGCTCCTCAGAGCACCTCTAGCTTCAGACCCCAATAGCACCAGAGGGACAGGCCTCGCAAAACACAGAGATTTTCTAGTATCTTTCAATGACATTGTATGGAATAGGCAGATATTAATTCAACTTTGAATGACTGGCGCCCAGAACAATCCCTTGTGAATTATTTTGTACACTGCCAGCACACTTGAAAGTGCAACCCCAGAGGTCTTTGGATATTTGATTTCAAAACTTAACTGATACAGGACATCACTGTAACTCAATTTCCTCCATCACAGGAAAATGGCTGTAAGTTGGCATTCCCTTCATATTCAGATATCTTTGAAGATTGACCTTCTAAACATCATCACGCCCCTGCTCCCAGAGTGAGAAGGAAGATACCGTACCTGTGTGTGCTCAAAGCTCGCTGAGAGTCCACTTGTTCCTTCTGTGACTCTGAGTCCCTGGAAGACTTGGTTGAATTGGCTTCTGGGTTGGGGGGTGATTGATGGGGCATCGGCCTCTTCCTCAGTGGGCCAGCATTTGCTTGGAAACGCTCCCTCCGAAGAGCAAACTTGGATGGCGCATTTCCCCTGGACGTATGAGGCCCTTCCTCTTCATGGATCTCTGCTCCTTGGGGCTGAGGTGGAGGTACTTTGAGCCTCATCACCGACTCCGCTCTCATTTTACGCCCCTTCAGCAAACGACTCTTGTCCCTGAATGACAAGGGACGGCCGCCAAATCCCCTAGGGGTGTTTAAGTAATGTGGAATCTCTCTGCGAGGGCGCTTTGGGTGACCATGCTCCACATCAGGGCCTGCAGGAGGGATCCCACGCTCCTGGAACTTCCTCTTGTGTGGTGGTCCACTTGGCCTTGCCTGAGGGCTGTTCTCGTGGAAAGAGGACGACGACCAACCTCCTTTCCATGTGGGGGATCTGTGGGGAGGGTGGTGAGGGCTGCCTTCCTGTGCCCACTCAGCGCTGCGGCGTCCGCTGCCCTCCCGCTCCCTTCCCACCACTCCATGCTGCTGCCTGGGATCTCGCTCAGCAGACCACCTGCACATCCATCACAAACAATACAAAAAATGATTACATTGGAAGATCCATTATCGTGCGAAGTGGGAAACGGAGGTTTAGCTTTCCTTTATGCTGCCCTTCACCATTATGCCATGATACAGGTAGGAGAGTAAAACCTTCAGAGCATATACTTTCCAGTGGCAGGTGACTAGTAGTGTAATAACATCAGATCACTGTATTTGACTGTTTATCAGCATTGTAATACTGAACGATAATTTTGACCTCTGACGCAGAGGACTACGTGAGTTTACACTTTTCCCCTCCATTTATATTACCCAGCCCATACTGTATCTTCACTCCTGTACCTCTCTGGATAAGGATCTCTGCCATGAAAATCCCGTGGCTTTCTCTGGGGGGAGCCAGAGGGCCCACGTTCACCATTGTGTGGTCGGGGAATGGGCCCTGGCCCATTCCAGCGCATCCCCCTGCGACCTGGGCGCTCAAACTGCCTCTCCCTGGGACTATAAGGCGGCCGGACACCCCAGCTCCTGTCCTCTTCGTGAGACGGACTTGGGTGCTTGTGAGGGCCCCTGAAGGAACTGTGGGGGGACTGTGAGGGTTGTGGCCTCCTGTCAGGAGGTTGGTTATGATAATGGCGTGGTGAGGGGGATCTGTAACCTGAGTGGTTTCCATGGATAAGTGCACCCCTCTGGCCCTGGGGCCCTTGTCCAGGAGTATGCGGGGAGGACCTATGCTGAGCTGGGGGGGGACGGTTTGGCCCAGAAGGGGAAGGCCTCCTGTGGCCATGATGGGGCTCCGTTTGGGAGGGGTATGTGTTGAAGGAATCCTGGTTTTGGGACCTCCACTGATGAGGTCGCTCCCTCTGTTCTCCCATCAGTGGGGGCCTCCGTTCTCCCATCAGTGGGGGTCTCCGTTCTCCCATCAGTGGGGGCCTTTTGGCAAAGTGAGCACGTCCTCTGCCTCTGGAATCTCTCCAGCTTGGAGGGACCTTTCCTGAGTGGCCCCGGAATCCTCTCTGACTCCTGGGGCTGTAATTCTCTTCATGTGGCATGTTGTAGCCATCAGAGTAGGGCCTGTTGAATAACAAAACAAAGTCTTGAAGAAACTTGAAACATCCACACAATTCATGTTATTTATATCATTAGACACATCTAGTCTACACAAGTAAAATAGACTAAAATCCAAATTAATTGACATCTCCAATGATTAATTAGTATACACTGCCCCTTTTGTTGTAACTCTGCACATACCTGGGTTTGAACCGAGGAGGTCCGGAGTAAGGTCTGACCATCTTTGGGATACACTGAATAATCTGCAGACAATAAATAACGTTTTTGCATTGACAGAGGTGCCAGTTAGTGGTAAAAATAGGCCTAACTAGCTAGCCGATTTTGCGAAACTATAGCTAGTTAGCTACTGACATGACACACACGACCCTTGCGGCCATTTTAAAAGGGCACATGTTAGCCGGTAGCTTGTTAGCTAGCTAACATTAGCTACACCGGGTTGTCAGAACTGTGCGAATATATACATCTAATTAGCTAGTTACAGCTGTAACGTTATGTAACAGTTGCTATAAAAAGTAGTTCGTGATCTGATAAAATTTGAGATCTACGAGTGGGGGGGAAATGTGGGATGATGTTATGACTAAACGCAACGTACCAAACAACTTCGACTATAGTAGGCCATATTATATCAGTAACGTTATGTTTTGATATCGTCTCGCAAAACAAGTCCACCTAGCTAACTAAGTCAACTAACATTAGTTAGCTCGCGTTAATAAACAAACGTTGCGGTTTACATGATTAAATAGCCATCTGTTATTGAATACACTGTACGTTCTCGCTTCTCCCAAAGCCTGTGTTGGCTAACGTTAACTAGCTACCAGCTAGCGACGTCTCTTTAAAGTTGATTTGCATACTACCCCGTAAAACTAGTTGTTTGTAATGGGACATTTTAATAGTAATTTACCTTTCAATTTTGTAACCGACACTAAACGCCTTCGTTCTTCCACAGTCAGATCCGTCGAAACGAAAATACTGTACGAAAGTTAAATGACATAGAAATGTGCAACAACAACAAAAATATTTGGTGGAGGGTGTGCCGCTGCAAATCTTATTATACCCAGCCAAATATTTGTATAACTAACCCTCAGTGCTGCAAACGCTTGAGGCACAGTTAGAACAATGAGACATATTTCACCAGATGTGAAGCAATCCGCTTGGCGTTTACACTCACTACAGAAGATGGAACGAGATGAATTTTGGCCGACGTCCTGCTAATCATCTCATTGATTAAACATCTGATCTCAATACAGATTTCAGTTCCCAAAACAGAGTGGACAAATTTTTGTCAAATGTACCATTTGCCAAAGGAAAAAAACGAATTGTGTTGTATAGGAGTGCAAAGGTGAATTGAGTTATTGCACACGCGCACTTCAGAGTAGACGTCCCCTAACGGAAAGACTCCAATAGAATCTCGCTAAATTGTGATTAGCACTGCCAACCTCCTTGCTTGTTCCGCCCACTCTTACTCACTTGTTCCCATTTGAAACGATGGGTTGTGGTTTATCTTGGTTTAATTATTAACATCTTTGCGTAAACGGTCACTCAGAAACTTTCTTCTTCTATGGTGTTATGGCGGTCCTATAGAAAAAAATCCATTGTAGTAAAAAAATGGGAAAGCTGACATACAAAATACACACATTTAAAAAAATCAATTCCATACCTTCTGTCACCTTCCAATTCAAGTCACTTTTATTTTATTTTAGTTAACCTTTATTTACCTAGGCAAGTCAGTTCAGAACAAATTCTTATTTATGATGGCCTACCAAAAGGCCTCCTGCGGGGACAGGGGGACGGATTTATAAAATAAAAAAATAGGACAAAACACACATCACGACAAAAGAGACACCACAACAGTACATAAAGAGAGACTTATGATAACAACATAGCATGACAGCAACACATGACAACACAGCATGATAGCAACACAATATGACAACAACATGGTAGCAACACAACATGGCAGCACCACAACATGGTATAAACATTATTGGGCACAGACAACAGCCCAAAGGGCAAGAAGGTAGAGACAACAATACATCACATGAAGCAGCCACAACTGTGAGTAAGAGTGTCCATGATTGAGTCTTTGAACAAAGAGATGGAGATAAAACCGTCCAGTTTGAGTGTTTTTTTGCAGCTCGTTCCAGTTGCTAGCTGCAGCGAACTGTAAAGAGGAGCGACCCAAGGATGTTTGTGCTTTGGGGACCTTTAACAGAATGTGACTGGCAGAATGGGTGTTGTACGTGGAGGATGATGGCTGCAGTAGGTTTCTCAGATACGTAGTAGTGAGGCCTGAGAGGGGTTTATAAATAAGCATCATCCAGTGGGTCTTGCAACAGGTATACAGAGATGTTTACAGAGGAGTATAGAGTGCAGTGATGTGTCCTATAAGGAGCAGTGGTGGCAGATCTGATGGCCGAATGGTAAAGAACATCTTGCCGCTCGAGAGCACCCTTACCTGCAGATCTATAAATTACGTCTCCAAAATCTAGCATGGGTAGGATGGTCATCTGAATCAGGGTTAGTTTAGCAGCTGGAGTGAAAGAGGAGCGATTACGATAGAGGAAACCAAGTGTAGATTTAACCATAGCCTGCAGCTTTGATATGTGCTGAGAGAAGAACAGTCTAGCCATACTCCCAAGTACTTGCTCTAAACCCTCAGAGGTCGTAATCACACAGGTAGGGAGAGGGGCATTCTTCTTACCAAACCACATGGCCCTTGTTTTGAAGGTGCTAAGAGCTAAGTTAAGGGAAGAGAAAGCTGGTTGGACACTAAGAAAGCTTTGTTGTATAGTGTTTAACAAAACATCCGGGGAGGGGCCAGCTGAGTATAAGACTGCATCATCTGCATATAAATGGATGAGAGAGTTTGCTACTGCCTGAGCTATGTTGTTGATGTAAATTGAGAAGAGCATGGGGCCTAGGATTTAGTCTTGGTGTACACCCTTGGTGACAGGCAGTGGCTGAGACAGCAGATGTTCTGACTTTATACACGACACTCTTTGAGAGAGGTAGTTAGCAAACCAGGCCAAAGACCCCTCAGACATACCAAAACTCCTTAGCAGGCCCACATGAATGGAATGGTCTACAGTATCAAAAGCTTTGTCCAAGTCAATAAAAATGGCAGCACACCATTGCTTAGAATCAAGTGTAATGGTGACATAATTTAGGACCTTTAAGGTTGCAGTGACACATCCACAACCTAAAAGGAAACCAGGATTGAGGGAAAAGATGAACGGAGCAAAGTACAGAGAGATCCTTAATGAAAACCTGCTGCAGAGCGCTCAGGACCTTAGACTGTGGAAAAGGTTCACCTTCCAACAGGACAACGACCCTAAGCACACAGCCAAGACAACGCAGGAGTGGCTTCTGGACTGGTCTCTGAATTTAGTTGGGTGGTCCAGCCAGAGCTGGACTTGAACCCGATCAAACATCTCTGGAGAGGCCTGAAAATAGCTGTGCAGCAACGCTCCTCATCCAACCTGACAGAGCTTGAGAAGATCTGCAGAGAAGAATGGGAGAAACTCCCCAAATACAGGGGTGCCAAGCTTGTAGCGTCATACAAATCAAATCAAATGTTATTTGTCACATACACATGGTTAGCAGATGTTAATGCAAGTGTAGTGAAATGCTTATTTCTAAATGCTTTTACACAAGTGTAAAGGGATAAAGAATATGTACATGAAGATATATGAATGAGTGATGGTACTGGATGGCTGGAGTTGAGTCAGTATGTTGGCAGCAGCCACTCAATGTTAGTGGTGGCTGTTTAACAGTCTGATGGCCTTGAGATAGAAGCTGTTTTTCAGTCTCTCGGTCCCTGCTTTGATGCACCTGTACTGACCGCGCCTTCTGGATGATAGCGGGGTGAACAGGCAGTGACTCGGGTGGTTGTTGTCCTTGATGATCTTTATGGCCTTCCTGTGACATCGGGTGGTATAGGTGTCCTGGAGGGCAGGTAGTTTGCCCCCGGTGATGCGTTGTGCAGACCTCACTACCCTCTGGAGATCCTTACGGTTGTGGGCGGAGCAGTTGCCGTACCAGGCGGTGATACAGACGGACAGGATGCTCTCGATTGTTCATCTGTAGAAGTTTGTGAGTGCTTTTGGTGACAAGCCAAATTTCTTCAGCCTCCTGAGGTTGAAAAGGCCGCGCTGCGCCTTCTTCACCATGCTGTCTGTGTGGGTGGACCAATTCAGTTTGTCCGTGATGTGTACTCAGAGGAACTTAAAACTTTACTACCCTCTCCACTACTGTCCCGTCGATGTGGATAGGGGGGTGCTCCCTCTGCTGTTTCCTGAAGTCCACAATCATCCCCTTTGTTTTGTTGACGTTGAGTGTGAGGTTATTTTCCTGACACCACACTCTGAGGGCCCTCACCTCCTCCCTGTAGGCCGTTTCGTCGTTGTTGGTAATCAAGCCTACCACTGTAGTGTCGTCCGCAAACTTGATGATTGAGTTGGAGGCGTGCATGGCCACGCAGTCGTGGGTGAACAGGGAGTACAGGAGAGGGTTCAGAACGCACCCTTGTGGGGCCCCAGTGTTGAGGATCAGCAGGGTGGAGATGTTGTTACCTACCCTCACCACCTGGGGGCAGCCAGTCAGGAAGTCCAGTAACGAGTTGCACAGGGCGGGGTCGAGACCCAGGGTCTTGATGATGAGTTTGGAGGGTACTATGGTGTTAAATGCTGAGCTGTAGTCGATGAACAGCATTCTCACATAGGTATTCCTCTTGTCCAGATGGGTTAGGGCAGTGTGCAGTGTGGTTGCGATTGCGTCGTCTGTGGACCTATTGGGGTGGTAAGCAAATTGGAGTGGGTCTAGGGTGTCAGGTAGGGTGGAGGTGATATGGTCCTTGACTAGTCTCTCAAAGCACTTCATGATGACGGAAGTGAGTGCTACGGGGCGGTAGTTGTTTAGCTCAGTTACCTGAAGACTCAAGGCTGTAATTGCTGAGAAAGGTCCTTCTAACAAAGTACTGAGTAAATGGTTTGAATACTTATGTAAATGTGATAATTAATTAAAATATATATATATACACTACCAGTCAAACGTTTTAGAACACCTACTTGTTCAAGGGTTTTTCTTTATTTGTACTATGTTCTACATTGTAGAATAATATTGAGACATCAAAACTATGAAATAACACATATGGAATCATGTAGTAACCAAAAAAGTGTTAAACAAATTAAAATATATGTTATATTTGAGATTCTTCAAATAGTCACCCTTTGCCTCAATGAGAGCTTTGCACACTCGTGTATTCTCTTAACCAGCTTCAACTGGAATGCTTTTCAACAGTCTTGAAGGAGTTCCCACATATGCTGAGCACTTGTTGGCTGCTTTTCCTTCACTCTGTTGTCCAACTCATCCCAAACCATCTCGATTTGGTTGATGTTGGGGGATTATGGAGGCCAGGTCATTTGATGCAGCACTCCATCACTCTCCTTCTTGATCAAAGAGCCTGAAGTTGTGTTGGGTCATTGTGCTGTTGAAAAAAAAATGATAGTCCCACTAAGCCTAAACCAGATGGGATGGCGTATCACTGCAGAATGCTGTGGTAGCCATGCTGGTTAAGTGTGCCTTGAATTCTAAATAAATCACAGACAGTGTCACCAGCAAAGCACCCCCACACCATCACACCTCCTCCTCCATGCTTTACGGTGGGAAATACACATGCAGAGATCATCCGTTTACCCACACCTTGTCTCACAAAGACACGGTGGTTGGAACCTGTTAGAATTATTATGAATAAATGAATAAACAATATCCCCTTTTCAAATAGAACTGTAACTAAGGAAACTTATACTGTTTTATTATATCTGATTAACAATATGAGTTCATAAGAAGGGATTGTGTGACACGGACAAGGAGTAATTAAAGTTAATGAACACCATTCCAACAAGGAAGAAACGAATGGGTTGTGGATTAAGTAAACAGATAAGGTAGTTAACCTATGGTTGAACAGACGAAACTGAGCTCTGGGGTTTTTAGATAAGGAAGTGAGTGCATTCCTAGGTTTTCTGTTAATTAGAACTGTCAGCTAAGTGGTGATCAATAATGTTGGTGGGTCAAAAGTTAATTCAGTTATGTTGTGTGACCTGTGAGTGTGTTAGTAAGTTAGAATGAACAATTAACCTCACTTTGTCCCGGTCGAGAGGAGGGGATTCTGTTAAGCAATGAAATGACGTCATGTAAACATATAAACTGTTGCTCGTGGTAACGTGGCAGCGCGCTACGAGAATACATTCTGTTACCTATTATTGAAATGGCTGGTCTCCGTCTATTTTATGCAAACAAGAATCTTACAAATTCTCATAAAATAGATTAAGGGTTTTCAATTAATGAAAACACATTGGCATAATTAAATTACAGTAACAGAACCAAAAATGTCCAATTTGGACTCCAGGCCAAAGGACAAATTTCCACCGGTCTAATGTCCATTGCTTGTGTTTTTTGGCCCAAGCAAGTCTCTTCTTCTTATTGATGTCATTTTAGTAGTGGTTTCTGTGCAGCAAGTCAATCACAAAGGCCTGGTTAACACAGTCTCCTCTGAACAGTTGATGTTGAGATGTGTCTGTTACTTGAACTCTGTGAAGCATTTATTTGGGCTGCAATTTCTGAGGCTGGTAACTCTAATGAACTTATCCTCTGCAGCAGAGGTAACTCTGGGTCTTCCATTCCTGTGGTGGTCCTCATGAGAGACAGTTTCATCACTGCGTTTGATGTTTTTTACGACTGCACTTGAAGAAACTTTCAAAGTTCTTGAAATAATGATGGACTGTCGTTTCTCTTTCCTTATTTGAGCTGTTCTTTCCATAATATGGACTTGGTCTTTTACCAAATAGGGCTATCTTCTGTATACTACCCCTACCTTGTCACAACACAACTGATTGGCTCAAACGCTTTAAACTTCTTCAGGATCGGTGGGTCCCCCACAGGATGGTTGAGCTAACATAGGCTAATGCGATTAGCATGAGGTTGTAAGTAACAAGAACATTTCCCAGGACATAGACATATCTGATATTGGCAGAAAGCTTAAATTCTTGTTAATCTAACTGCACTGTCCAATTTACAGTAGCTATTACAGGGAAATAATACCGTGCTATTGTTTGAGGAGAGTGCACAGTTATGAACTTGAAAAGTTATTCATAACCCAATTAGTCACATTTGTTCAGTCTTGAAACAAAATTTTGAACAGAAATACAATGGTTCATTGGATCAGTGTAAAATTTTGCAGCTACACTGCTGCCATCTAGTGGCCAAAATCTAAATTACGTCTGGGCTGGAATAATACATTAAGGCCTTTATCTTGCATTTCAAAGATGGTACAAAAAAAATACAAAGAAACAATTGATATTTTTCTTTGTATTTTATTTTACCAGATCCAATGTTATATTCTCCTACATTCATTTCACATTTCCACAAACGTCAAAGTGTTTCCTTTCAAATGGTATCAAGAATATGCATATCCTTGCTTCAATGCCTGAGCTACAGGCAGTTAGATTTGGGTATGTCCTTTTTGGCTAAAATTGAGGGGCGGATCCTTAAGCGGTTTTAAGAAGGAAAGAAATCCACAAATTAACTTTTAACAAGGCACACCTGTTAATTGAAATACATTCCAGGTGATTACCTCATGAGCTGGTTGAGAGAATTCCAGTGTGTGCAGAGTGTGAAAAGCTGTCATCAAGGCAAATGGTGGTTATTTGAAGAATCTCACATTTTGATTTGTTTCACACTTTTTTGGTTACTACATGATTCCATATGTGTTATTTCATAGTTTTGATGTCTTCACTATTATTCTACAATATAGAAAATAGTAAAAATAAAGAAAACCCCTTGAATGAGTAAGTGTTCTAAAACCTTTGACTGGTAGTGTACATTTTGCAAAAATGTCAAAAAACCTGTTTTTGCTTTGCCATTATAGGGTATTGTGTGTAGATTGATGAGGGGGAAAAAAACAATTTCATACATTTTAGAATAAGGCTGTAACGTAACAAAATGCAGAAAAAGTCAAGGGGTCTGAATACTTTCCAAATGCACTGTATATGGCTAAACCTTTCCACATAATTGGAATGACACCTAAAGTGCTATAGCCAATAGGATAAGAAAAAGTCAATCAGTTGGTAGAGGCATCGGGCTGTTTTCTAACAATTGATGAACAATTGATTGTAGGATGAAATTGGGTTGGTACACTGTCTTTGTACAACATTTTTGCAGTGCAAACATCATTAGTTATTATCAAAGGATTATACAGGACATGAAACCATTAAGACATTGGTATTTACCCACTGGGCACACACTGGCTAGTCTTGTTTTTGACATTTCATATTCAGATTTTTATCAGATATATTTAGGTGGTTTTGTGACCAACTGTAGGCATTCAGATACAACAATACATTATTGTTTAAAGGTTTATTAATAGTACTGATATTTATCATCTCATGCTAATGATCCATGCACAATGTCTACAATAGTCACATTTTTTAATTCATTGCAATACTGCTTTAGTTAGAGATACGACAGACACAGTAGGTTTGAACTGTTAATAGCATTTCTTCTCTTTAAAACTGATTTTCTACATCCCTGGTTGCTTCGACTTCAAGTAAAAAAATCTTGCCTTCTTCTGGTGCATTATTTCTCAAAACACAATACAGTCATAGTGGAGCCAGTGGCTGTCCACTCACATCTGTGCATATACACACCAAAAGTACTTCATTTTGACAACACAGCCAACTGGATTCCATCTTACAAAGCCATTTAACATTCAAATGATACCAGCTTACTGGTTTCAGACTTTTGAAGGATCAGGCACAGCTCCATACTTTGTTGATCGAGGAGGAAAGAGAGAACAAAACCTGCAATGCACGGGTTGGTGACAATCTGGATTATACTGAGGAATGTTTCTGTACAGCTTCTTTATTTTGACTTTTGAGTTGCAGTAGGGCCTACTATTTGACCTGGGTTCAAGTATTATGGCACACATGCTACAATCCCAATCGCACAGCAGGTTGGACACATACATTATGACAACAAGCTTAAGTCTTTTGGGAGTGAATTATGTCCAGGGAGATACAAGCTAACCTGAGGCATCCACAGCCAGAAAACGGTGGACTTTTCAGTGGAACAATCTAATTGAAAGATCAGTACATACTAAACTACAGTGGGTGGATACAGACCAGTATTAATATTTAAATCATTAAAGGAACAATACTCTTGTCATTAGAGGACCAATACTGCAGTAGCAAAGGCAACTTACTGATATGATTCTCTACATGGGTGTGGGGTCTTGCTTCATGGGCACTTTGTTTCATTGAGACAGTCTCTCTCACGCACGCACACACACACATATGTTTCAGACACTAACAACAGCTCTATGCAGTACATGACATGACACAGATAGCTATGACTATCATCAAGGTATTATCTGAGAAGTACAGTAAATCTATGAATATTATTGTCACTTATGCTCCGTGGTCCAAGGCTATAAAGACAGATGTATTGTAGGAGGTTGAAGGTTAATGGACATTCAAGGTTGGAGACCAACAAGGAGGATCAAAAACTACATTCAGAGTGCTTTCTCTCTCTCATCTCTAGAGGTGCCAGATTTCCATCCTCAATAACACCAGACAACATAGATGCTTTCCCCCTGCTCTCTCCATCATGGCTTGCCAGTCCAGGGCTCTGAAAAGAAAAAGGTCATCATAAGATTCTGTGTGTTTGAGAGAAGCTAGTGTGGGCGAGCTACTGTATGTGACAACTTGCGTTTGTGATTTAAAGTGTGTAAACATGCACCTGTGAACATTCTCACAGATTCACATTCTCATCCTCACATAAATGTTTATGTACCGGACTACTGGATGTTGAACTTGTGTGAGGCTGGAGGATGAGATTGGATGAGCTTGGAATCGGCACCGGGGCTGCAGAGCCCCTCGATCAGGTTCTTGTTGCAGTCTCCTAGGCTTCCCATGGGGGAGAGTTTGGGGTAGGCCACATGGCCCGTTAGGTCCAGCAGATCTTCCAGGGCTCGGGCATTACTTATGCCATTGTGCTGGACCTCATTGACTGGGGAGTACTCTGGGATGGAGACAAGCTCCTCCTTGGAAACTGGGCTGAGAGAGGACAAGGGATGGAGCAAATTTGTGAATTTCATAATGGTTATTCCCTCGATGGTATACTACTATGGAACATGCTGCCCTTGAGTAATCGAGGGCGGATATGAGGTGAATAATACATGCGAAGCCATTTTCATTATCAATATTCCTCAGGGTATGACGAAGTGCTGTGGAAAAGCTCAGAATAGGATTCTGTTGATACAAATTACCCTAATATGCCCTGAGGGTAACACACATAGGTAGCTGGTATGGTGGGCAATACATATGCAAATGTTCATACAGTTCCATTTATTGAATCAGTTATACGTACATCATCATGTATTCCTGTAGATAGACATGGCCTTGCTCTGATGGCTTACCTGACCTCCATGGACTGCACCTCGTCATACACCCCGCTGCTTTTCACAACCAGAGGCTCCAGGTTGATGAGTGGGGGTGGGGGTCGGCCCACCGGTAGGGACGCCATGGACGGTTTCTTGGGCTGCACCTCTTGTGCGATTGTCTGTGTGGCCAACTTCACATTTACTTGGGTACACTTCTGGATTTTGAGTTGAGCAGTCACTTGGCTGCTCACCTGGGTTTCCTCCGGTTTCTCCGGTTTCTTCACCTGTACATTCTCTTGCTGGTTCACTTTGGAAGCGACCCGTCCCTTTACAAAGACACTCTCTTGCTTAAGAACCTGGGCTTCACCCTGTCCATTCACTTGGGCGGTCTGTTGTTTATTTATTTGTTTAGCGTCCTGTCCCTTTTGCAGATCAGTCTTCGGTGGGGTTACCTGGTAGGTGGCTTGTCCCTTCACCAGGACACTGTCCTGCTTGTTGACATGAACAGTGACCTGTCCATTAACCTGAGACTCAACCTTTGGGTTTTCTTGCACATTCACCTGAGCATTAGTTTCAATCTTCATCTTTGAGTTCATTTGCATTTCCCCTGTAGAGAACAAAATTATCACATTGCACAGAACTATTCCCTGAGAAAGAGCACCACAAGACCTGACCAAGGACGGCTTAAAAATATGCTAAATATACACAAATCCCATGCCTCCCCTAGAATCATGTCAGAATTTGTTAAATCCCTGGCCAATATTACCCCTTGAAATTGTCCCATTCCTTAACCTATATGCACTACTGTGGCAACATATCATACATGACTACATTTGTGAGCCAAGAGGGGTTCCCAAGATCAAGTAGACAGGCAGATTTGCTTGTTTTACATCAGCTAATCAAATAGAACAAGAAATGCAGATTGGTCTTTCTCTTCAATTTCATTACATTTTCTAAATACTGTATGTATTAGGTAACAACACATCCGCAACGCTGAACATTAACACGGGGGCGCCTTAGGGGTGCGTGCTCAGTTCCCTCCTGTACTCTCTGTTCACTCATGACTGCACAGCCAGGCACAACTCCAACATCATCATTACGTTTGCTGATGACTCAACAGTGGTAGGGCTGATCACCGACAATGATGAGACAGCCTATAGGGAGGAGGTCAGAGACCTGACCATGTGGTGCAAGGACAACAACCTCTCCCTCAACATCAAGACAAAGGAGTTGATTGTGGACTACAGGAAAAGGAGGACCGAGCACGCCCCCATTCTCATCGACGGGGCTGTACTGGAGCAGGTTGAGAGCTTCAAGTTCATTGGCGTCCACATCAACAATAAACTAACATGGTCTAAGCACACCAAGACAGTCGTGAAGAGGGCACAACAAAACCTATTTCCCTTCAGGAGGGTAGTGCGTACAGCCCAGTACATCACCGGGGCCAAGCTTCCTGCCAACCAGGACCTCTATACCAGGCGGTATCAGAGGAAGGCCCTAAAATTTGTCAAAGACTCCAGCCACCCTAGTCATAGACTGTTCTCTCTGCTACCACACGGCAAGCGGCACTGGAGTGCCAAGTCAAGGTCCCAGAGGCTTCTAAACAGCTTCTACCCCCAAACCATAAGACTCCTGAACAGCTAATCAAATGGCTACTCAGACTATTTGCACCCCTCCCCACGCTGCTGCTACTCTCTGTTATTATCTATGCATAGCCACTTTAACAACCCTACCTGCATGTACATAATTATCTCAATTACCTCGACACCGGTGCCCCCGCACATTGACACATTGACTCTGTACTGGTACCCCCTGTATATAGCCCGCTATTGTTATTTACTGCTGCTCTTTAATTATTTGTTTTTCTTATCTCCTACTTAAAAAAAATTGTTGTTGTATTTTCTTAAAACTGCATCGTTGGTTAAGGGCTCATAAGTAAGCATTTCACTGTCAGGTTATTTCACCTGTTGTGACAAATAACATTTGATTTGATGTTCAACCTTTCTAGTGAAAAATAGTACGGATGAAGTTACATGCTGAGGGCTGCATTTTGGCAGGAATAGAGGAGTTATAAATAGCCAAAGACCTTGAACATAATCTAGGATGCAGAGCGAATCCAATCCTCTCCCGAGGACAGGTATTGGAAAAACACTGCTAAATTACAGCCATGCAGGAGTCTCCTATGTTGATGGAAAAGTACTGGGGTCTCTCACCCACCATGCCCAGACTACTTTCTGTTGCCACTGGGTGGGACTCCTATACAACATGCTTTAGTAAGCATTTATACATTCATAGGGGGTATTTCCTGCTCGGGCAGGCAGAGTATCAGTGGGTGAGTGGAATGGATCACCTACCTGGTGGTGAGACAGGCTGAGGCAGAGTATCCACCTGCCCTTCCTCATTCTGCTTCAATATGGAACAAAGATGGAGGCAACATTATTCCACAGCAAATAAGAACAAGATGATGTACAATACTGTGTAGTAATCAGGACGCATAAACCAATGTATCAACAATGATACAATTTAATCCTGATAATGATCACAACATAGATATAAAAACAAAAGACAACACATGGATAATACAACAGTCAGCAGGTCCCTTCCTTGAAGCGGTGCAGAGCTATGAGAACGGCAGGCATGTCTACAGTACCTTCATCTCAGCCTGGTTCTCATCACTCTTCCTCGTTCTCTTCATTATCTCCTCAATTCTCTGTGGGGATTGCATCAACACTTGATTAAGGACCGGTCCAGACTTTGATGACGTGTATTGAGCGGTGAAAACTGAGTTTCAGAGAGGCTGATTTATTCAGTAATAAGCATTGAGTTCTGAGTCATAAAAACCTTCTTCCGCAGATGTCTCTCCTCTTCTTGTTGTAGCTTGAGTATCTCTCTCTCCTGACGCTGACGCTCCGCATCCTTCTGTGCCTGTAACTCGGCCTCCTCCTTCTGTATTGATGAAGATGGAGGATTTATGCTTGGAAGTGAAACAACCCATGTTAAACATGCTGTGCAAACAACCCATGTTAAACATGCACCAGAGTAGACCTTCTGCATATCACCATACAGACAGTCACAACATAGTGACCCCCCCCCCCCCCCCCCCCACCCCCCCCCCACCTCTCTGTCCATCTTGACCTGTAGCTCCTTATCCTGGCCCTCCCGCTGCAGTTTCTCCTCTTCCTCCCACGTCCTACGGAGGTCCTCCTGTCGGCTCCTCTCCTCCTCAGCCCGTCGAGCCTCCTCCTCCTGCCGTGCTCGCTCCTCTGCCTGTCTCCTCCTCAGCTGCTCCGCCTTCAGACTGAGTGACACAGAGACAGACATGATGACTTGCAGTATATGCCATCAGTCACATCCACAGACACGCAGACGCACCATCTGTCCGTCATGTACTGACAAACAAAGAGACGCATGGTGACACTAACCACTGAGACACACAGTCTCCTTACCGCTCATCCTCCTCCTGCTCACGACGTTGTTTCTCCTCCAGCTCCTTCTGCACCCTGGCCAGACGCCTACGCTCCGCTAGCAGTCTAGATGCTTCCTCTGCGCTTGTCGTTCCAGCAATTCCTTTTCCTGTTGGCGTCACTGACGATGGCTCTGTCACAAAGATAAAGGCCCAAATGTGTGTGCATTGAAACTCGTGCCCTTTTGACAATGCACTGGTAGATGTACTTAAATATTGATATACACAAAACGATTGGTAAAGAGTCTCACCTGTGCTGTTATCTGTATTCAGGTCGCTGCAGGCGGACTTTGGCATCTTCTTGTCTGGATTGTCTATTTTGGAGGCTTTCCTATCAGCAGTCTCAGCCATAGGACTCTTCTTATCAGGGTTGTCCTTCTTTTCAGAAATCTCACCTTTGAAGTTCTTACTGGGGGTCTCAGTTTTTGGGAATCTCTTTTCTGGGGTCTCAGTGTTAGACAGTTTTTTTTCAGCGGTGTCGGCTTGAGAAGACTTCTCAGGGCTCTGAATATCAGACATCTTTTTCACAGGGGTCTCTGGCTTGGAGACATTTCTGTCACTGATGTTGTTGTGCCCTTTGGCTTCTTCAACTTGTCCGTCCTCCTTCTTGTTGCCGTCGGCAACCGGGGTGGTGGGTCTGTGCCTGATGGGAGAAGAGTGGTACTGGCGCACAGTGCAGGGAGACTGGGTACAGCTCTTAGGCATCAACCTAGCAACAAGAAAGACATCATCACCCTCTGTCACAGTAACTAGGACCGACCACATGGATTCAGCAGCAGGACAGCGAGTCTTACTTGGGGGTGGCGGGGGAGGCTGAGCGTCTGGTGAACGTGGCTGGGGATTCTGCTCTTCTCACAGGGGAGCCTGTCGCCGGGGAGCCAGTCCTTCTCTCTCTGCGCAACCTCTCCTTCTGAAAACACACCAGAGAGAATGTCAGTGTGTGTGCATGTGTGTGTAATCCTGCCAACATGGCCCTGCCAACATGGCCCTGCCAACTCTCACTGGTTTCTGTCTATTCCACAACCAAGTGGGTAGGTAAAACAAGTCTGACCTTGGGGGTTTGAGGGGTGGAGATAGACCCCCCTGCTGACTCCTCTGGAGAGCCCTGGAGCCTCCGTCGATTAGCCCGGCTTGGCGAGCCCTGATAGGGTGACCTGTGGGGGCTGCAGGGAGCTACACAATGACAGACATCAGACACTCAGAGGTCAAAGGATAAAATCAAATTAAGATGTATTGTGGTCAGAGGAGATACAATGATGGTAATTCCATATTTTCCACAGTATAGGTATGGAGGAAACTAACTATATTATCCATTTTTGTAATGAATCATACAAATTATTTTGTCTTTTCGCATGGTCATATGTCGCAAGTTAGAGTGATGTTTGCACAATCCCCCACAAATACATCACGAATACTATATAAATTGGCATTTAGAAAATAAAATAAAAACACCCACACACATTACTACTGCCATATTTACATTGGTGTAGTGGAGGGTAAACATTGTTTACTCACCTTTTTTTATTTCACACGAGCGTTACAGAAAAATGTATTGAAAGTACTGTGTTTATCCACCTATTTTGTTTACCACTACATCACTGTACATTGTGTAAGGCATGCGATGTTAAGCAACACTTTTGTGAAGCATCTTAGTGTGTAGGTATTTTGTCTCCTTGTCACTCCAAAACATACACAGAAACAAAGTAGACAGCTGTTACACACATACTGAATACACACATTTAAACACATCTATACCCTCAGACACATACATTCAAAAAAGCCAGACCTAGACATAAATAAAGTAATCAAATGTCATGTCTATCGGCAGAAGTAGAAATGCTGCCATGCAGTCCCTAGTTTCTACATCACTAACGCTGCATGATGTCACTGGTGTGTTACATTTACTGCCTATGTGCAAAAACCTGTCGGTCCAAATGTTTTGTCTAGCTGCTACCTGTGCATCGGTGGCAGGGCAGATGGAGGTCTGCTGCACTGTGGCACTGGGCCATAGAGGAGTGAGTGTGGGTAAGAAGGCGGTGGACCATCAGGCACTCCACAGAGTTCATGTGACAGCGCTGGGCTGATGGAGGGGTCAGGGGTCAATGGAGGAGTTGGCAGGAGAGGACGGAGATGAGTATGACGAACAAAACAAAATGCCATGAGGGACATGAGACGGAGAAATTAAGGTGCTGGAAGCAGAAGGAGAAGTGGAAGGGGGCTAAGAATGCTTGTTCTAGACTAGTGAGTACTGTACACCCGGACAATGGAAAAGATCTATGGGTCTGCCTCAAAAATGTCTCATTGGCATTTGTGATGACACCGACAGAAGTAGCTATTAGCAGTGAGGGTGAGAGTAGCAGTTTCCAAAGTCATAGTGTTTAGGTTAGTAGTAGTAGCATTGATAGTAGTAGTAGTAGTGATAATAGTACTAGTACTAGTAGTGGTGATAGAAGCCACAGTAGCAGTAATAGTAGTAATAGTGGTGATCGTGGTAGTACTAGTGGTGATAGTAGTAGAAGGAGTATTATTAGTGGTGATAGTAGTAGAAGGAGTAGTACTAGTGGTGATAGTAGCAGTAATTGTAGTAGTAATAGTGGTGATAGTAGCAGTAATTGTAGTAGTAATAGTGGTGAAAGAAGCAGTAGTAGTAGAGGTAATAGTAGTAATAGTGGTGATAGTAGTAGTACTAGTGGTAATAGTAGATGGAGTAGTAGTAATGGTGATAGAAGTAGTACTAGTGGTGAAAGAAGTAGTAGTAGTAGTAGTAGTACTAGTGGTGAAATAAGCAGTTGTAGTAGTAGTACTAGTGGTGGCACTAGCAGTGGTAGCAGTAATAGTAGTAGTAATAGTGGTGATAGTAGTAGATGGAGTAGTACTAGTGGTGATAGCAGTAGAAGGAGTAGTACTAGTGGTGATAGTAGAATGAATAGTAGTAGTAGTAGTAGTAGTAGTAGTAGTAATAGTAGTAGTAGTGGTGATAGTAGTAGTAGTAATAGTTATAGTAGTAGTGGTGATAGAAGTAGTAGTAGTAGTACTAGTGGTGATAGTAGTAGTAGTAGTACTAGTAGTTGCAGTGATAGTAGTAGTAGTAGTAGTGGTGCTGATAGTAGTAGAAGGAGAAGTAGTAGTAGTACTAGTAGTAGTAGTGGTGATAGTACTAGAAGGAGTAGTAGTAGTAGTGCTGATAGTAGTGGAATGAGAAGTAGTAGTAGTAGTGGTGATAGTAGTAGAAGGAGTAGTACTAGTGGTGATAGTAGAAGGATTAGTCGTAGTAGTAGTACTAGTAGTAGTAGTGGTGGTGATAGTAGTAGTAGTAGTGATAGTAGTAGTGATGATAGAAGTACTAGTAGTACTAGTGGTGATAGTAGTAGTAGTAGTAGTAGTAGTTGTAGTGATAGTAGTATTAGTAGTGGTGATAGTAGTAGAAGGAGAAGTAGTAGTAGTAGTGGTGGTGGTGCTGATAGTAGTAGAAGGAGTAGTAGTAGTAGTAGAAGTAGTAGTACTAGTGGTGATAGTAGAATGATTAGTAGTAGTAGTAGTAGTACTAGTAGTAGTAGTGGTGATAGTAGTAGTACTAGTAGTAGTAGTAATGGTGATGGTAGTAGTAGTAGTAGTGATAGTAGTAGTGGTGATAGAAGTAGTAGTAGTACTAGTGGTGATAGTAGAAGGATTAGTCGTAGTAGTAGTACTAGTAGTAGTAGTGGTGGTGATAGTAGTAGTAGTAGTGATAGTAGTAGTGATGATAGAAGTACTAGTAGTACTAGTGGTGATAGTAGTAGTAGTAGTAGTAGTAGTAGTTGTAGTAATAGTAGTATTAGTAGTGGTGATAGTAGTAGAAGGAGAAGTAGTAGTAGTAGTGGTGGTGGTGCTGATAGTAGTAGAAGGAGTAGTAGTAGTAGTAGAAGTAGTAGTACTAGTGGTGATAGTAGAATGATTAGTAGTAGTAGTAGTAGTACTAGTAGTAGTAGTGGTGATAGTAGTAGTACTAGTAGTAGTAGTAATGGTGATGGTAGTAGTAGTAGTAGTGATAGTAGTAGTGGTGATAGAAGTAGTAGTAGTACTAGTTGTGATAGTAGTAGTAGTAGTACTGGTAGTTGTAGTGATAGTAATAGTAGTGGTGATAGTAGTAGAAGGAGAAGTAGTAGTAGTAGTGGTGCTGATAGTAGTAGAAGGAGTAGTAGTAGTAGTAGTAGTAGTAGTAGTAGCAGTAGAAGTAGTAGTACTAGTGGTGATAGTAGAAGGATTAGTAGTAGTAGTAGTAGTACTAGTAGTAGTAGTGGTGATAGTAGTAGTAGTAGTAGTAGTAGTAGTAGTAGTAGTAGTAGTGATAGTAATAGAAGTAGCAGTAGTACTAGTGGTGATATTAGTAGAAGGAGAAGTAGTAGTAGTAGTAGTAGTGGTGATAGTAGTAGGAGTAGTAGTAGTAGTAGTAGTAGTAGTAGTGAGAGTAGTAGTGGTGATAGAAGTAGTAGTAGTACTAGTAGTTGTAGTAATAGTAGTAGTAGTGGTGCTGATAGTAGTGGAATGAGAAGTAGTAGTAGTAGTGGTGATAGTAGTAGAAGGAGTAGTATTAGTGGTGATAGTAGAAGGATTAGTCGTAGTAGTAGTACTAGCAGTAGTAGTAGTAGTAGTAGTGGTGATAGTAGTAGTAGTAGTAGTAGTAGTAGTAGTGAGTGAGTAGTATTGGTGATATAAGTAGTAGTAGTACTAGTGGTGATAGTAGTAGCAGTAGTAGTAGTAGTGATAGAAGTAGTAGTAGTAGTACTAGTGGTGATAATAGTAGTACTAGTGGGGATAGTAGTAGTTTGTAATACTAGTGGTGATAGTTGTAGAAATAGTAGTAGCAGTCATAGTAGTTTTGGTGATAGTAGTAGTAGTGGTGATAGTAGTAGAAGGACTAGTAGTAGTAGTAGTAGTAGTAGTAGTAGTAGTAGTGGTGCTGATAGTAGTAGAAGGAGAAGGAGTAGTAGTGGTGATAGTAGTAGAAGGAGTAGTAGTAGTAGTAGTAGTAGTAGTAGTAGTGGTGCTGATAGTAGTAGAAGGAGAAGTAGTAGTAGTACTAGTAGTAGTAGTAGTCGTAGGGGTGATAGTAGTAGAAGGAGTAGTACAGTGGTGATAGTAGAAGGATTAGTAGTAGTAGTACTAGTAGTAGTAGTAATGGTGATAGTAGTAGTAGTAGTAGTAGTAGTGTGGTGATAGAAGTAGTAGTAGTAGTACTAGTGGTGATAGTAGTAGAAGGAGTAGTAGTGATAGTAGTAGTGGTGATATAAGTAGTAGTAGTACTAGTAGTTGCAGTGATAGTAGTAGTAGTAGTAGTAGTGGTGCTGATAGTAGTAGAAGGAGAAGTAGTAGTACTAGTAGTAGTAGTAGTGATAGTAGTAGAAGTAGTAGTAGTAGTAGTAGTAGTGCTGATAGTAGTGGAATGAGAAGTAGTAGTAGTAATGGTGATAGTAGTAGAAGGAGTAGTACTAGTGGTGATAGTAGAAGGATTAGTCGTAGTAGTAGTACCAGTAGTAGTAGTGGTGGTGATAGTAGTAGTAGTAGTAGTAGTAGTACTAGTGGTGATAGTAGTAGTAGTAGTAGTAGTAGTAGTAGTTGTAGTGATAGTAGTAGTAGTAGTGGTGATAGTAGTAGAAGGAGTAGTAGTAGTAGTAGTAGTACTAGTAGTAGTAGTGGTGATAGTAGTAGTACTAGTAGTAGTAGTAATGGTGATGGTAGTAGTAGTAGTAGTAGTGATAGTAGTAGTGGTGATAGAAGTAGTAGTAGTACTAGTTGTGACAGTAGTAGTAGTAGTACTAGTAGTTGTAGTGATAGTAGTAGTAGTGGTGATAGTAGTAGAATGAGAAGTAGTAGTAGTAGTGGTGCTGATAGTAGTAGAAGGAGTAGTAATAGTAGTAGAAGTATTAGTACTAGTGGTGATAGTAGAAGGATTAGTAGTAGTAGTAGTAGTACTAGTAGTAGTAGTGGTGATAGTAGTAGTAGTAGTAGTAGTAGTAGTAGTAGTGATAGTAGTAGTGGTGATAGAAGTAGTAGTAGTACTAGTGGTGATATTAGTAGAAGGAGAAGTAGTAGTAGTAGTGGTGATAGTAGTAGAAGGAGCAGTAGTAGTAGTAGTAGTAGTAGTAGTGGTGATAGAAGTAGTAGTAGTACTAGTAGTTGTAGTAATAGTAGTAGTAGTGGTGCTGATAGTAGTGGAATGAGAAGAAGTAGTAGTAGTGGTTATAGTAGTAGAAGTAGTAGTACTAGTGGTGATAGTAGAAGGATTAGTAGTAGTAGTAGTAGTACTAGTAGTAGTAGTGGTGATAGTAGTAGTAGCAGTAGTAGTAGTAGTAGTGATAGTAGTAGTGGTGATAGAAGTAGTAGTAGTACTAGTGGTGATAGTAGTAGTAGTATTAGCAGTAGTAGTAGTAGTGATAGTAGTAGTGGTGATAGAAGTAGTAGTAGTAGTACTAGTGGTGATAATAGTAGTACTAGTGGGGATAGTAGTAGTTTGTAATACTAGTGGTGATAGTTGTAGAAATAGTAGTAGCAGTCATAGTAGTTTTGGTGATAGTAGTAGTAGTGGTGATAGTAGTAGTAGTGGTGATAGTAGTGCTGATTGTAGTAGAAGGAGAAGGAGTAGTAGTGGTGATAGTAGTAGAAGGAGTAGTAGTAGTAGTAGTGGTGCTGTTAGTAGTAGAAGGAGAAGTAGTAGTAGTACTAGGGTGATAGTAGTAGAAGGAGTAGTAGTGGTAGTAGTAGTAGTAGTGGTGCTGATAGTAGTAGTAATAGTAGTAGTACTAGTAGTATTAGTGGTGATAGTAGTAGAAGGAGTATTAGTAGCAGTAGTGGTGCTGGTAGTAGTAGAAGGAGAAGTAGTAGTAGTACTAGGGTGATAGTAGTAGAAGGAGTAGTAGTGGTAGTAGTAGTAGTAGTGGTGCTGATAGTAGTAGTAATAGTAGTAGTACTAGTAGTATTAGTGGTGATAGTAGTAGAAGGAGTAGTACTAGTGGTGATAGTAGAAGGATTAGTAGTAGTAGTAGTAGTAGTAGTAGTAGTGGTGATAGTAGTAGTAGTGATAGTAGTAGAAGTAGTACTAGTGGTGATAGTAGTAGTAGTACTAGTAGTTGTAGTGATAGTAGTAGAAGAAGTAGTACTAGTAGTGATAGTAGTAGAAGGATTAGTAGTAGTAGTAGTACTAGTAGTGGTGATAGTAGTAGTAGTAGTAGTAGTGGTACTAGTAGTAGTGGTGATAGATGTAGTAGTAGTACTAGTGATGATAATAGTAGTACTAGTGGGGATAGGAGTAGTAGTAGTAGTAATACTAGTGGTGATAGTTGTAGAAGTAGTAGTAGCAGTCATAGTAGTAGTGGTGATAGTAGTAGTACTAGTGGTGATAGTAGTAGTAGTAGTAGTAGTAGTACTTGTGATGATAGTAGTAGTAGTAGTAGTAATACTAGTGGTGATAGTAGTAGAAGGAGTATTAGTAGTACTTGTATGTAAAACTGGTGGACTACCTGTTCCTGTACATGTTGAATGGCAAATACTGCTTGTCACTTCATTATTATTGGGTTATGTTTTCCAAATACTCATGGGGATAGGATGGGCTCTCTGAAATACAAAATATAACACTGAGTATTTCAATGGGTTATATTACAGATTGGTAAGATGCAGAAAGAAACCTTGCGAATGTCAAACCTCAACCAAAGTGTTGTGACTGAGTGACATATGCTTTCAATGAGGAGCGACAAGGAGGTTTCAAACAATGAAAAGGAGGAAGTGAAGTGGTGTACATGTGCCGTGGCCCTAATGCCTGTCCTTTCCTAATGGATCTCTTGTTCACTTTCTTCTCTGTGTATCCTTAAACCCTACATCTCTATTGTTATCCCTTGCTGTCTCTTTTGCTCGACCCGGATTGACTTGCAAGTGCCAAAAGACTAAGATATCAAAATAGCAAAGCTGAGCACAAACACCTACACATACCCTCACACATACACACGTAAAAAAAATATTGATAAAAGCAGCAATTATACAACATCAATGTGCACTTGTACATTAGTAATTGTTCCAGGCACACAACTCCTCCCACACACCCTCATGCTTCCAAATACACTTTCTGATTTAGCTGTTGCACATGCATTCTGGGAAATATACATAAAACCTTTGAGTCGGCATGACATTTCCCTAAAACCAAACAGCCAATGAGAGCAGTGGTCACTGTGGGGTGGAGAGCAGGATGGGGGACAGGGGATTGGTGGACCGAACGGGAGGGGTTCATAACATTACCGGATTCGCTGGCAGCAGGAAAGGGGGCGGCGAGTTCATGGGGAAAGGTGGAGGCGGGGAGAGGGGCATTCTCACAGTCACCTATAGGCAGCGGGCGGAGCAGAGCAGAGAGAGCACAGCGTTATGGCCAGAGCTGCCACTCATGGCTTTACCTGATGACCCCCTGATATACCTGTGCACCCAGCAGGGTGCTCCGGTAGACAACTGTCTGGGGAAGTAAACCCATGCAGCAAGGCTGGAGGCAATGAGCAGGCCAGGGAGAAAGACTCTCTCTCTCTCACATACACACCTTTATCCTCCATATACATGTATCCCTCTATGACCCAATCCAAATCACATGTACAAACACATTCAGAAAACAGTGTAATAAACATCAGCATCTACATTTAGAACATTATGTTTCTGTATCTCAGTCCTCCATCTTAATCCATAAAGAACACCAAACTCCCAGTGCCCCATCGAAATGAAGTCATCAATACCTGACTCAGGAAAGAAGCCCTCAATAATGCCCTATAAACCAGCAGCACGTATGCTGTCAATTCTAAAACTGTCTGCTTTGCTCCCCTCAGGGTTGACTGGACGGATTACTATTTCCACGGTTTACGACAGGTCTGGGACAGGCAGGCACAGGGACATCACAGTCTGACCTTGAGTCTAGAAGGGTGGAGGAGAGTCATAAGCTACCAGCAGCTTCCAGAACAACACCTATCGTGTGCCCGTTTATCTGATGGACTGCTTGTGTGCTAGTTTATCTGATGGACTGCTTGTGTGCTAGTTTATCTGATGGACTGCTTGTGTGCTAGTTTATCTGATGGACTGCTTGTGTGCTTGTTTATCTGATGGACTGCTTGTGTGCTAGTTTATCTGATGGACTGCTTGTGTGCTAGTTTATCTGATGGACTGCTTGTGTGCTAGTTTATCTGATGGACTGCTTGTGTGCTTGTTTATCTGATGGACTGCTTGTGTGCTAGTTTATCTGATGGACTGCTTGTGTGCTAGTTTATCTGATGGACTGCTTGTGTGCTAGTTTATCTGATGGACTGCTTGTGTGCTTGTTTATCTGATGGACTGCTTGTGTGCTTGTTTATCTGATGGACTGCTTGTGTGCTAGTTTATCTGATGGACTGCTTGTGTGCTAGTTTATCTGATGGACTGCTTGTGTGCTAGTTTATCTGATGGACTGCTTGTGTGCTAGTTTATCTGATGGACTGCTTGTGTGCTTGTTTATCTGATGGACTGCTTGTTTATCTGATGCTTGTTTATCTGATGGACTGCTTGTGTGCTAGTTTATCTGATGGACTGCTTGTGTGCTAGTTTATCTGATGGAATGCTTGTGTGCTTGTTTATCTGATGGACTGCTTGTGTGCTAGTTTATCTGATGGACTGCTTGTGTGCTAGTTTATCTGATGGACTGCTTGTGTGCTTGTATCTGGTAGAGTGGAGAACTCCAAATGTGTATCCTATAACTTTAGAAGCCACAAAGGGACATGCCAAATTGAATTAGCCTAGAACATTTAGTGCGGTTCCTCCCTCCCTCTCACCATTTCTCCTTCCAGTCACTGATTCATCATTCACACCTCATTGTACTCCTCTCCATCTCCCAGTTGTGGACTCACCCTGTGCTCCTCCAGCTCCGCCCCATGTCCAGCGTTTGGGCCTTTGCTCTAGCTGCAGGCTGCGTTCCAGGGAGCGTTTCATCAGAGCGTCCAGTCGCTCCTGGTTGTTCCGTTCCAGGACCGGGAAGACAAGGGACTCTATCACTGAGCTGCTCCCCTGGACCTCCCACGAGGACCAGGCTGGTCGCTCCATAACCACCACCTCTCCTCTTACACAGCACAGTACAGTCTCACAGCACAATCTCACTTTACCTCATAAGGCAGATAGAAAGAGAGCACAGCTGCCTGGGGACTCCACCCCTCCAATCACATACACATGTTGACACAAAGACACTCACACAGTCAATCTCCCAGCATGCTCCCTTCCTCCTTTATCCTATACCCCCTCACTCTATTCTGGCCTCCTGTTCTACTCAGATTTTCCCCAGTAAATCATCTTTCATCCAAGCTAGTTAACCCTTCCCCACCCACAGTGTTGCCATGGTACACAGAGCAGGAGACAAAGCCATCTGGTGGGGGATCAACCATTGCCAACATTTCTCCATTTACAATTATTCCACCTTTTCCTCCTATATATCCCTGCTATTGCTTTTAATTTCTTCCAATCTAACACAGAAAAATACATGGACATGCACCAGCAATATGAACTACACACACAGATGAAGCCAGCACTATAGCAAATATTTGAATGAGAATGACACTGCAAAGATTCAATAAAGGGTGAAAAGAAAGTGAAGAATCTTAGCAACACAGAAACGAAAATCCGACAACAGGCTCCTCCTGTTTTTCTATTGGTCTAAAATGACATCATCCAGAGGAAATAATCCATCCAATAGGAACACACACCACACACGCACACAATCGATCCGGGTGAGATTGATGCCCAGGTAAATGCTGTATCATCCGTCTCAAAAATGCATGATCTTATGAATATTAACACTTTTATAAAGATAAAGAGAGCAGACAAAAATTATAATTCATGTTATTTCATTCCACTTAGACTTACTTAATTCTCTATAACATACATGTTTATGCTAGGTTTGAAGGCTAAACGGTGGAATCAATGTAGGCTACAAATCCTTAAAATAAATGGACCCGTCTTTGGAAAGTGGCAGTGTGTGACATGGTTTGAAAAGACAAAGCTGCCAATGTCGTCGTGGCTGAGTAGATATTTTGGGAAGCATTGACAAATTGAGAGCAATGACAAAGCAGGATTAGGATCAGATTAAACAAATGGAATGGCAGAGACATTCATTGATTAGGCTGATGAGGTCACTGAGATTTACATAGAGATCAATACCAATGGCATCAGCTTCCCAGAAGCCAGTGTTGACTGGTATGCAGGGTGGGATAGACAAGAGGGGGTGGGTGAAAATCCCCATTACCTAACAGAGCAGAGGTCTATCCAATATTTGATTGGGAGACGACATTAAGTTCTGTGATTAATGAACTACATGATTTGAGTGAATTTAAGAGCATACATTATGTTCCTGCTTATCTCTCTCTCCAAAACAACGTGCCACAGAAGGATTTCAACTTCTGGCTGTTGGGGCTATTGCTGCACATGCCACACACACACATAGAAACAAAAACAGAGCATACAAACTGAATAATAAACACACAAAAATGGAACTGAAACTGAACTGAAGCTGAAAGAGCTGAGTGTGAGCACAGAGGGAACTACATCATGCACTGGAAGATGTAGTGGCTAAGTGGTGAGTCTGACCTTTTCCTCCTCCAGCCTCTGTCTCCTCTTCTCCTCCACAGCAGCTCTGCGGACCTCCTCCTTCTGTCTCTGTTCCTCCAGCTTCCTCCAGCGCTCCTCCACGGTACGCTCATACTGCAGCTGAGCCCGCCGCTCCTTCTCCATGATCGCCTGCTCTCGTACCGCTGGAAACACCAACCAACACACCCAGATTACCACCCTCTCCAACACCACTTTAAGAACCAATCTTTGTTCCTGAACTGGAAGTTTTATGGGGCAAAATTATAGAACACTTCTGCTAATCTGCTGTAATAAATTATACAACATTTCTGCTAACACGCTATAATAAATTATAGAACATTTCTGATAATCTGCTGTAATAAATTATAGAACATTTCTGCTAATCTGCTGGAATAAATTATACAACATTTCTCCTAATCTGCTGGAATAAATTATACAACATTTCTCCTAATCTGCTATAATAAATTATAGAACATTTTTCCTAATCTGCTGGAATAAATTATACAACATTTCTCCTAATCTGCTGGAATAAATTATACAACATTTCTCCTAATCTGCTGGAATAAATTATACAACATTTCTCCTAATCTGCTGGAATAAATTATACAACATTTCTTCTAATCTGCTGGAATAAATTATACAACATTTCTGCTAATCTGCTGGAATAAATTATACAACATTTCTGCTAATCTGCTATAATAAATTATACAACATTTCTACTAATCTGCAAAAAATAAATTATACAACATTTCTACTAATCTGATATAATAAATTATACAGCATTTCTGCTAATCTGTTATAATAAATTATACAACATTTCTGCTAATCTGCTATAATAAATTATACAACATTCCTGCTAATCTGCTATAATCCAAATATTGGCTTCAATAAAATATGATTTCCATCAGTCTAAATACTGACAGGAACATCACTTACCTAAACCTTTATCTCTTTCCTCACGTCTCTCTTTGGCTAAACGCACCCTGTCATCTGTCCTCAGATACCCTTCCACATCTGAGGGAATGAGATATAAAGTGATATGAAATGGGATTCAAAAAGAGAAACAGACAAGCTAGACAGAAACAGAGCAAGGAGAGACATTCAAATAGATAGTGAGGGAGAGATGTGCTTATAAAGAGGACCCTTGAAGATCTTAAGCAGCTTTCATATCTAAAAAAAGGGAAAGATTCTGTATGGGAGCTAACAGCCACTGTGGGGGTGAGAGTGTGACTTACACTGTTTACCTGCATGATTGTTAGTGTTGTTGCCTGGCAGACGTAAAGGGGAGGGGAGCCCATTGAGCTGGGGCTTCTTCTCTATGACCAATGCTGGGCTCAGCACCTCGTCTGATATGGGAGAGATAACAGTCCCCACAGTTTATCAGCAGAGGAAAGCAGTGCTATACATAGCACTAAACCACAGTATTGGATGCACTGTATGTGTCATCTCTGTAGGGTCCGAACGGTTTGACCTACAAACTATGACCACTCTATGGAAAGAGTGGTCATACCAGAGTGGTCATACCAGAGTGGTCATGCTCTACGACCCCCACAAGCATCATGGGACTCGTCTGAAGTCGCTACAGTTAATCTGCCAGTGGGCTACACACTAATACAACATGTAGGGTGTTTTGCTCTAGGACACCCACAGGACTCACAAGACTCGTCTGAAGGTCCCCTGGTACCAGTTAAAAAAATTATCACAGTATACTGTATATGGAGACTGTTTTACGCCAAAAATACTTCAATACATTTTTTTTTTTTACTGTTTCCTGATATCTCTCAGATATAAGACAGACACTTCACAACAAACATCCTTTAGATTTTGGGGTGGGACTATCTGTTGTTCCATGTAGTGAATCTGTTATTCAATGTGATTGTATGGGCTAATAGCAGTAAGGACTATCTGTTATTCAATGTGTTTGTATGGGCTAATAGCAGTAAGGCCAAATAAATTAATTATTAAAGTAATTCTGTAATGCAACTTTTCAATTCAGACAAGTACCCAATAAGCACCCAATACATATTTGTAAATGTTAAGAGTGTGAGTTGGAGCAGTTTACTGTTTTTCATAGCTGGGCTCCCTGGATGAAGTACAACGCGGGCTGGGGAGCCTTGGCTGTTGCTTTGGGGTCTCTTCTCCGCAACTGACGGTGGAGTCAATCCTTCGGCTGGAGAAGGGAACATGTGTGTCAAGCGAAAAGTCTGAATAGCTATTGTATGTCAGTCGAGGACAAATAGCAGCCAGGCCATTGATCTATTCTGTACTAGATTAAAAACAACAGCCATAATCTGTCCCTGTTACTTACGCATCACTCACCAAAATCTAATACAGCTCACAGTCAAGGAGAAACCTATCAAATCACAACATTGGGTTGTACACGGCCTATAATGAAAGAACTGACTTTTGGGAAACTAGGAATTAGCCTAGATACTGAGGGGTGTTTTCGCAGACCCAGTGTAAGTAAACCTATAAATGAAAAGGCACTTTCGATTGAGACTGTCCATATCATGCTTTTAGAGTATAGGCTATTAACTTAAATCTGCCAGGACAGGCCTTATAGGTAGGCAACTAACAAGAATACCTTTTCACTGGCCAGGTCACATGTCTTTAACTATTGATAAATGGTATGTGTTCTGGTGAGAAACCATATGTTTCAAGTCCCTGATTTGATTTTTAAATACATGTCTACCCTATGAAAACAAAATAAGGCCTCAAAAACCAGATGTAGCTATATGCCTTTGATCAGCCCTAAATTATAAGCTACTGGGCAATTTTGATTGGACATACTCAGATCTAGCTAAGGAATGCTTAACTCCTCGGAGAACGTAGTTGAGCGTTCCTTAGCGAACACAGATCAGGTTACATCATGGGTTATTTGAGCCTTGATGATGACATTTGTACCAGTAACTGAAAACAATTACCTTGGACACCAAAATCTAGGCAACGGTTAAAATTGACCCAAGAATTTAATTGGTGGCGTCATGCACCCTGTCCATAGGTTGGTTTCAAACAGCGGAAACAGCCTTTTCCTGCAATCTAGAGCCATGTTTAATTCTATGTCAAAAAAATATATGTTTATGTTTCTGCATATCTAATCATACCTTTTGAGCTGTCTGTGTCATCCAGACTGGTGGTTCTCTTTTCAAACTAAATGCTTTAGCAGAGATGCTTATCTGCATCTCTGCTAAAAAATCGTTTTATTTGATTTTATTCAACCTTGATTTACAATGGCAGCCTACTTGTAAAGCCCCCCCCCCCAGCCAAATCCGGATGACGCTGGTACATTTGTGCGTCGCCCTATGGGACTCCCAATCACGGACGGTTGTGATACAGCCTGGGATCGCACCTGGGTCTGTAGTGACAACTCTAGCACTGCACTGTCTAAGACAACTGAGTCAATCGGGAGTCTGGGTAAAGGATTAAAAGGAATGTGAGTCTTATTCAGTGAATTTAGTAATTGCTTGATATTTTAAAGTATACGGCTATTCGGCTATTTCAGCCACACCCACTGCTGACCGGTATATAAAATAGAGCACACAGCCAAGCAATCTCCATAGACAAACATTGGTAGATTGGCATTAGTGAAAAACTGTGACTTTCAACGTGTCACTGTCATAGGATGCCATCTTTCCAACAAGTCAGTTCATCAAATTTCTGCCCTGCTAGTTAATGTGAAGTGGAAACAACAACGGCTCAGCCGCAAAGTGATAGGCTACACAAGCTCAAAGATTGGGACCGCCGAGTACTGAAGCGCATAGACACTCCCTATCGAGTTCCAAACTGCCTCTGGAAGCAACATCAGCACAAGAACTGTTCGTCTGGGGCTTCATGCAATGGGTTTCCATGGCCGAGCAGCCGCGCACAACCTAAGATCCCCATGTGCAATGCCAAGAGTCGGTTGGAGGGATGTAAAGCTCGCCACCATTGAACCCTGGAGCAGAGTAAACATTCTCCAGAGTGATGAATCATGCTTCACCAACTGGCAGTCCGATGGACTAATCTTGGTTTGGTGGATGCCGGGAGAACACTACCTGCCCGAATGCATAGTGCCAACTGTAAAGTTTTTTGGAAGAGGAAATATGGTTTGGGCTAGGCCCCTTAGTTCCAGTGAAAATATATCTTAACGCTACAGCATACAATGGCATTCTAGACGATTATGTGCTTCCAACTTTGTGGCAACAGTTTGGGGAAGGCCCTTTCCTGTTTCAGCATGACAATGCCCCCGTGCACAAAGCAAAGTCCTTACAGAAATGGTTTGTTCGAGATTGGTGTGGAAGAACTTGAATGGCCTGCACAGAGCCCTGACCTCAACCCTATCAAACACCTTTGTGATGAATTGGACCGCCGACTGCGAGCCAGGCCTAATCAGCCAACATCAGTGCCCGACCTCACTAATGCTCTTGTGGCTGAATGAAAGCAAGTCCTCGCAGCAATGTTCCAACATGTAGTGGAAAGCCTTCCCAGAAGAGTGGAGACTGTTATAGCAGCAAAGGGGGGACCAACTCCATATTAATGCCCATGATTTTGGAATGAGATATTCGACGAGCATGTGTCCACATACTTTTGGTAATGTAGTGTAGATAGAAAAACTAGCTACTCTAACTTCATTGATAGCCTGAAATGGCTTATTAGTAGCTAGTTGTGAGGTTGGGAGACTGGGAACCTATCTGGGCTAAATAACACCAACTTCATAAAATGACTAGGTGGCTAGTAGCATTACAGAGAAACAACCCAAAAATAAAAATAAAACATCTAAAATTAGAATACAATTTTTAAACAGGGGGTTACCTGCCCCTGTGCCCCCTATTGGCATGACGCCTCTGGCACAGAGACAATCAATTTGGCAATCAACAAAGGTGCAAGTTGTCCTTTTGATGTAACAATAATTAACTGTTTAGGCAACTGACCTTCAATACAGTCAACGATATTTAGCATAGGCTATATAGGCTACATTAGGAATGACTGAAGACTACAATGAAATGCAGTTTGGGGATACAGTGATTTATGCGCGTAGCCCTATGCCAATGTTATAGAACCCTTGACAAAATAGGCTACAGTGGAGAGAAACATTGGATATTGTAAACAATAGACGTTAACGGTTTTACCTAGCTTACCTGTCAAGGCGCTGGACGCTGTATTGACTGCCTTCTCCGCCATCGTCGTAGTCACTAGCGGATCACCCTCAAATGTATGGGTGCAATGTCAAACACCCCGCAGCAAAAGGCTCCAAATCAAGCCGAGGGAAACCGCATCGCCAGCTTCTACCTTCAGGCGCATGAGAACATATGCTGCGCTGTCGAGGGATGTATCTGTTTTCCACTGCCTGCAATATGTGCGCTCCCCCGGAACGGTGTACAGGCGGTCAGGAGAGCAGTAGGATATTCGGGTGAATGCGGTTACTGAATGAGGCAATAGGCTGCTGTTTAGTGGACTAGTTTGAAGGTCAAAAGTGTTCGTGGCTAGGTATCCTTGGATAACTGTTGGGAAGGAGGGGAGAAAATTATGCGCTCCAGTTCAGGGAGTAGAGCTGGATAGAGATGATGTGCGAATATTCGACAGCGCGTCAGTGCCTCGCCAGCCGGCTCCGCATTACATCATTGATGGAGGGACAAACTGTAGCCTAAGCAAATGCATGAAGTAGGCTAAAATCTAATTATTGAATTGCATTTAATAGCATTATACGTTGCCATTAAATAATTGGATACATGATGGGAGTGGGACAGACAGTTGTTTCGTGCGTTTTATTTTCCATTGGGCAATATTTTGGGTGAAATAATACCTTTCTTAAAAAGCCCAATATGAATTTGGAAATAGATAACTGATGTCTTAATTTTATTATTAATATGCTTTCTTCAAATAGGCTATTAGTGAAAAACATTACAATGACAGCGTCAAAACTTTTGAATAGATGTGTCTCTGATCCCCTCTGCCCAGAGACGTGAGCGTGGATTAAGTGGTGCGCAGCATCTGAGCAAGACTGGGTACCCTGCGGCGGTCTCGCTCCAGACTCAAATTAACCTCGCCCGGTACTGTCAGTCTGACTTTGTAGCAAAGCCAGCCAAATTATGTGCGTGTCATCAAGCCATAGCAAATAAAACAAATGCGAAGAGACCATCCTTGCCCGAGTTCACCCGTGATCATGCTGTAGGCCAGCACAGATCTTTTTGAGCACTCCTAATTTGGTTACAAAACTGGGCGAAGTATCTGTTTCCTAGGATTAAATGCAGCATTGTTATTGATAGGTGGAATACTGTATAAAAACAAGGCACTATTAAATACTAGGTCCAGTGTTGTGCCAATACTGTAAATGCTAAATAAAAGGTTTACCAATAGGACAGTTCTTCTACCTGCTTTCACCATTTTTACAAAGTGAAATTTCTGTTGCCAGCCAAGATGGTTTTTGATTGAAAAAGCCATATCAAATTAGCACAAATTTTAAAATAATTACTTTATTGATCATCAATATCAAGAAAACAAAAGTATGTTCTAAAAAAGGGGGGGATACTTTGTTCTAGACAAATCTTCAGACCAAACATTTATTTCAGTTTTTTTATTTTAAATTCTGGTGTTCTGTAATTTGAGCCTATATTCCGCATGATGGAATAAAATATAAATATATTACACCTATAACAAAAATATGAAGTGTGAACTGAAGTAGGTGTGATGTTCTCATTTGACAGATTCCAGGTCTTAAGCAGTCTCAACTGACTTGAGGATTATAGGAATGTCCACTTTCCTCTGCGTAAATGATGTGGCACACAATAGTCCTGATTCAGATCTGAGAGGAAGGGGAGAGAGGCATGTTAAGACAAAGACAAAATGTTCAAGCAAATTGCACAGAGCGAAAAAGCATTTCACTCAATTGTATGTGATTTCAGTTGATTGACTACATCAGTTATCCATTTGGGTTGGGGGGTATTCAGATTCCATAAAGTTTCTGTGCCATACAGTATTACCAGAAGTGCATACAAGGGGAGCACAAAACAATTTAGGCAACAAATCAAATCAATTTATATAGCCCTTCTTACATCAGCTGATATATAAAAGTGCTGCAATTAATGCAGGTGTAGAAGCATAGTGGCTAGGAAAAACTTCCTAGAAAGGCCAAAACCTAGAGAGGAACCAGGCTATAAGTGGTGGTCAGTCCTCTTCTGGCTGTGCCGGGTGGAGATTATAACAGAACATGGCGAAGATGGAACATTGTAACAGGGATCTTAATCCAGGCAGGGATTGAATGTCTCTTCTTTAACCAAGAAGCTTGATGTTGACATTTAGCCACTTAGTAGACTAAATGTATAGCTGGAGCCCTGTGCTGTATATAATTCATGGCATCTTAGATTTCTTAGTTATACTTAACTTAAAATCATACCGTATATTGCCCAAGAATATTACTCATTGACAGCTTTCCTTGTGACTTGCAAGAGGAACCTTCTACTCACATCATCAATGTCCTCGTCATCATCTCCAATGTCATCAAACTGAATGTCCTCGTCGTCACCAGGTCCAAACGTGTCGGTCTCATTGATTTTAGCTAGGGAGTTAGAACATACACTAATTAAATAGTTTGCCTTAAAGAGTGCACATGTGCCCATAATCATAAGAGTACATGGCCATTAAAGCCAGATCGGTCTTCAAGATGATCAAATGTTCATAAATGACAAACAGGGTAAAATAATAATCACAGGTCAGCACCTCAGAAGTAAATGTCAGTTGGCTTTTCATAGCTGAGCATTCAGTGGTCGAAAAGCAGGTAGGTCCCAGATACTTACCATGTTCAGGAAGCTCCCCATAAGCCTTCAAACTCCTGGCCTCGTCTGCATTGTACTTCAGGATAACATCAGCTTTTTGGTCCTTCAAGGAAGAATGTAGTAATGTATTATCATTATCATTAAAAAATACAAACCATTGCTGATTTTTGTCTCTCATAATTATTACCTGGTAATCTCGAAGTCCCACCAGGATGATGTCTGAACTGTTGATCCAAACCTGCCCAAGAGAGAATAACAAGATGTCAGCAAGGAGAATTTGGAGTATAATAACTTTAATACTTCCATCATAGAACTGGACACATACAGACCAGGTAGAAGAGTCTGTCAACCCTCATGTCATTTCCAACCCAAAGCATTACGGAAGTAGCGCGTAAAGGATGATGTCATTGGATTGCATTTATACAGTTCACATATGATTAACAGTCTTCAGCATGCAGCTATTTGCCAAATTTTGTGACTAGTAGCACTAACGCTATATAGGCTACTGTGTACAGAATTACCTTTTTCCGCAGTTTTCCTCGGATGTGGCAAAGTCGCTTGACTCCATCAAAACACATAGCTTCCAGTCGTCCATTACCCAACATCTTAATGACCTGTGCATATTCTAGATTAGAACAGACGAACAGAGATGAAGAGCGTCTGCTAAATGACTTAAATGTAAATGTAAGCAGTTAAGCAATTCATAGAGGTCACGAGGTGACTCAAATGTAAGTGCTGAACTGGTAACCAGGGAGCACACAAATGTTGAATACATCTAGATCATAACTGTATTCGATTAGTAGCTACACTGTTAGCATGGTCAGTGTTAAAGCAGTTGACAATTGGTTGAAATTAAGTCAGAACCTATTTGCTAAATTTACAGACTAAATAAGGTTGAAGGGAGACCTTGCACTCACCTTGGCCATCCTCTTTGAAAACCAGCTCTCTCTTTTCTGATTCATTCTCATTTTTACCACGTCGTCGATTCTTTCCCCCCTTACCTGTAATGAGAGGATGAGAGATGTATTAGAATGCCAATTGTTCTGTCTAATGGGTGACTGTCATTCCAATTCCACCAGTCATTGGCAACATGAGTCAAATAAACACGGATAAATAAGCCAACCAAATGGCTGTAGCCTAGCTACAAATATACTTTAATTAATCCATTTTACCTGTGCTAGTTAGTTAGTTAGTGTAACAGCATCAGGGCTGAGGCTCAAGATGATAGGCACAGGGCAGGGATATTTTTGGCCTACCGCACTAGTTGGTACTAACGTCATTCAGTTGCGCAAAATAATGTGACAAAAGGCAGTTCATAGTTCGCCAGTCGAATTCTTAAATTATTAATAGTCCAATTGCGATAATATAAACAATATGAGATTGGTGGTAATGAAGGTTAAGCAACGTTTCCACAAGTTTAAATATTTGTTAAATGCCATACGGTGCCTTCCTCCAGTCACGTTGCTAAGCATGGGCCCGGGTGGCTAGCTAGCTAGCATAAACATCAACCATTCCATGGAATAACGTTAGCTATAACAACCAAAGGCAACATGTTTGCTACTTACCTTTATTCTTCGGCATATTCCCAAACTGACAGGCTTTGTTAAATCAGTCCTGTTTTGTCCGTATCGAATTGTGTGTTATAAAAATGGAATGAAATACCAATCCGTGACGATGTCACACACTTACAAAGTTAGCAAGCTTGTTAGCTTAGCTTTCTCGGGGAAACCACTTCCGCTTGCAACACCGTGAAGCAGCATTAGGGTTTAAAAAGTGGCTTCCCATGTTTCCTAACCGATCTGGTCTCCTACATCATATACTCATTAAAATGGATAGTTATGTGGCCTTTCGGTGGAGGAAAGAATTAACAATTGATGCATTACTTGATTGTATATTTATTTGATGTATTCATGATCATTTTTTAAGGTTACAAATGAAGCTGCAGTCACTTGCCTGGCCCATATCTGAGAAACATTTATCTGTAAAACATGGAAACAACCAGAGGGGAAAGACGCTATCTATTCACCCCTCCATCTAGCATGTTACATTTCCCCAGCATCTTCTTGGAAAGCCTTTCCCTTAACCCCCCCCCAAACTAAAGCTGTCCTGTGACCATCATGCACACCAAGTAGAAAATATACAAAAATACATTCTTAATTGTCTCTTAAAGGTAGACTGGAAAAGTAATCTTAATTGCTATAAGTATATCCCAAGTTCACGTTTCCCTTTATGATTATGAGAAGGACAAAAAAAATTGAAAGACTAAGTAAAGCAAGAAAACTCCAACCCCTCTGGGCCCTGCCCCAACACATAGGTCTGAGAGAAAGTGCAGCAGCAGATACTGGAGTGAGGAAGGAGGTTAGCACTTTTTCTCCCCCATTGCTGACAGGGCCTTGGTAAACTGTTGCACTATTAAGGAGTTTGTCAGTGTCCAAACCCTAATTGCCCAATAAATAAGCAATATAGTAATAATTCCATGTTGCTTATTCCCAGAGCCTTGTATTTAGAAAGTTGAGCCAATGCGGTTTCCGCATCATGATGCATTTTATATTGACACTTCAACATTCTATGGCAGCCATGTTAGCTCACTATTAACAATAGCTACATGGGGAATATAAAAATAAAATAGAAAATTGTATAAAACTGAATGTCTGAATTGGGCAATGATGCAAAAACATGACACTAAAACATTCCATGGCAGCCATAATAGTTCCATAGAAATAGAATGAATATAACAGGCATCCCCATTAAAGTCAACGGTAGCATAATGGCTGGACTGGCAGCCATTGAGTGTACCTATGACTAGGTTGAATATGACAACGGTTAAGAAAACAAGATTCTAATAGCCCATAACTCTTTGCAAGAATAGGACCAGCTGTGCTGGTTAGCAATGGCGCTGGTAGTTAACGAACACCAATGATCCCAGATTTGTGACGACGTTGTCTTCACCTGTATATCTTTTCCCTAGACCAATGGCAGGAAGTAAAAGCAAGAAGTATAAACTTCAATCTGTTAAATCAACTCAACTGACATCACAAAAAATATATTCATGAGCCACATCAGCTAGCACACAAGTGTCAAAATCATTCCACGGAGGGCCGAGAGTCTGCGTGTTTTTGCTCCTCCCTTGTACCTGATTAATGAATTAAGATCACAAATTAGTAAGGAACTCCCCCCCCCCACACTTGGTTGTCTAGGGATTGATTGAAACAAAAAACCAACAGACAAGGCCCTCCATGCAAAAGGTTTGACACCCCTGAGCTAGCATAATTTGAATGAACATTCTACATTACCATGGCAATCCAGAATCTATTGATAGAATATTCCAAATAAAACCTAGGGGTCAAACAAGGAAATGGCTCCATTCATTTTTCCCATAGGGGATTTTAGAAACACTTAAAATAAGGGCTTTTGATAACGGTGTAAATCTCTCTAGGACAAGGTGACTTATAAATATATTTGCCTGTATTAACCATTTTAGTTACATTTAGTAATGAATACATTGGCAAAATGTATTTAAATGGACAATTATGTGAACTGTCTTGACACAATAACTGTTAGCAAAGGTGTCAGCACGTGCATGAGCTTGCAGGTATTTGTAATCTTGCGTGATGTCTACTTGGACACTAATTAGCATTTGAAGCAGAGTAAATGGAGATAAATATATCGGTTAGTCAACTTGTCAGAGATTTACATGGTCATCAAAATGACACGCCAGGGTAAACCTTCACCAAACAAAGCCCTTATTAAGTATCATATGGGAAAAATGAATGGTGGAAAAACAATTGGAACCATTTCCCTGTTTAACTGCTAGGTTTTAGGAGTGTTATGACACCTCCACTGTGGGGCTATACGGTGAGTTTGTTAACCAGTCAAATTGCCAGGGTTAGAGCACCAAGTCAGTTCCATTCATTCTATTTCTTTGGTTAGCTCCCCATTTAACATGACATGGGGAATATTTAAACAATGCTATGTACCCAAATGTCTGTAATTAGAATAACATTCTAAAAATTGGCCTAACTAAAAATATGACTGTTTACACGTATCGAATATGTTCAGATCTATACAAGTGCATAGGTAGGGGCTTAACGGTTGATTTGGAATAAGGGGGCCTGACTGTGCTCCATGCAACTGGGGGAAACATCATTTTAACCCTTTCCAAACCCCTTCATCCCACAGTGCTTAACACAATCTCTGTTTAAAACACAGACCTGTAGGAACCCGTATACATTTCATTCTATTTTTGTAGTAAATATCTCATTTTCATAAAATATACAGTTCAGCCTTTCCAAGAGTTTGTAACTCTTGGTCTGAAGGCAGTGATGATTGTACAAGCAAATACATGATACATTTTCTCAGTGAATGGGTTACCGTTTCTTTTTGGTCTTACACACTGTTCTTCTAACACAGCGGGAGTCGAAACACACTAATGCACTGGTGCAGTAGCATTGAACAGGTGAGATTGATACTAGTGGATCACAGGGCTGTAGAGGTCAACTTCTTCACTCCTCTTCTTTGAGCTAACGAGGAGCGCCCTACAGGGTCCAGCACAGGGGGAACATGCATGTTCAGAGCAGAATAAGTGGCTGCCATTGCACCCTGTAAGAGGGAGAACAGTCTTGGTGTTAATTTATCAATACCCAGCAGAGAAGCTTTCAGAGTGTCAGAAAAGAGAGACTTGTGCATTGAATAAAGTTTTGTTACCTTGACCAAATGAGGAGCATCCTGTCTATTGAGCTGGTACTTGGGCAACTGGTCCTTGTGTAATATCCAAGGGTGTCGCAGCACCTGAGCAGCAGTTAGCCTCTGGTGGGGGTCCACATGCAGCATCTTGGACACTAGGTCCTAAAGACAGCAATGCCAATGTTCAGAGTGTGCATACTATCACTTCCATCAAGTACACAGTGCATTCAGAAAGTATTCAGACCCATTCACTTTTTCCACTTTGTTACATTACAGACTTATTCTAAAATTGATTAAATCATTTTTATTCCCTCAATCTACACACAATGACAATTCAAAAACAGGTTTAGACATTTTTGAAAACTTATTTTAAAAATCTAAAACATCACTTACATAAGTATTCAGGACCCTTTACTCTGTACTTTGTTGAAGCACCTTTGGCAGCAGGGTAGCCTAGTGGTTAGAGCGTTGGACTAGTAACCGGAAGGTTGCAAGTTCAAACCCTGAGCTAACAAGGTACAAATCTGTCGTTCTGCCCCTGAACAGGCAGTTAACCCACTGTTCCTAGGCAGTCATTGAAAATAAGAATTTGTTCTTAACTGACTTGCCTAGTTAAATAAAGGTAAAATAAAACTTAAATAAATAAAAATCACAGCGAGTCTTCTTGGGTATGACGCTACAAGCTTGGCACACCTGTATTTGGAGAGTTTCTCCCATTCTTTCTGCAGATCCTCTCTGTCAGGTTGAATAGGGAGCGTCGCACAGCTATTTTCAGGTCTCTCCAGAGATGTTAGATTGGGATCAAGTCCGGGCTCTGGCTGGGCCACTCATGAGGTCCCGAGAGCTCTGGAGCAAGTTTATCAAGGATCGCTGTACTTTGCTCCATTCATCTTTCCCTCTAGCCTGACTATTCTCCCAGTCCCTGCCGCTGAAAAACATCCCCACAGCATGATGCTGCCACCACCATGCTTCACTGTAGGGATGGTATTGGCCAGGTGATGAGCAGTGCCTGGTTTCCCCCAAATGTGACACTTGGCATTCAGGCCAAAGATCTGGTCTGAGAGTCCAATGGGTGCCTTTTGGCAAATTCCAAGAGGGCTGTCATGTGCCGTTTACTGAGGAGTGGCTTCTGTCTGGCAACTCTCTACTATAAAGGCCTGATTGGTGGAGTGCTGCAGAGATGGTTGTCCTTCTGGAAGGATCTCCCATCTCCACAGAGGAACTCTGGAGCTCTAGGAAGAGTCTTGGTGGTTCCAAACCTATTCCGTTTAAGAATGATGTAGGCCACTGCGTTCTTAGGCACCTTCAATGCTTCAGAAATGTGTTGGTATCCTTTCCCAGATCTGTGCCTCGATTACAATCCTGTCTCGGAGCTCTACGGACAATTTATTTGACCCCATGGCTTGGTTTTTGATCTGACATGCACTGTCAACTGTGGGACCTTATATAAACTAGAGGTCGACCGATTAATCAGAATGGCCCATTAATTAGGACCGATTTCAAGTTTTCATAACAATCGGAAATCTGTATTTTTGGGTGCCGATTTGCCTATTTTTTTTATACCTTTATTTAACTAGGCAAGTCAGTTAAGAACACATTCTTATTTTCAATGACGGTCTTGGAACGGTGGGTTAACTGCCTGGTTCAGGGGCAGAACGACAGATTTTCACCTTGTCATCTCGGGGGATCCAATCTTGCAACCTTACAGTTAACTAGTCCAACGCAATAACGACCTGCCTCTCTTGTTGCATTCCACAAGGAGACTGCCTGTTACGCGAATGCAGTAAGCCAATGTAAGTTTCTAGCTAGCATTAAACTTATCTTATAAAAAACAATCAATCATAATCACTAGTTAACGACACATGGTTGCTGATATTACTAGATATTATCTAGCGTGTCCTGCGGTGCATATAATCATACAAGCAGGGCAGTGTCCCCAGTTTACAATTGGCTCATTCATCCCCCCTCCTCTCCCCTGTAACTATTCCCCAGGTCGTTGCTGCAAATGAGAACATGTAAAATAACGAATAAATAAAAGCATACAAGTATCTAAGTATCTGACTGAGCGGTGGTAGGCAGGAGCAGGCGCGTAAACATTCATTCAAACAGCACTTTAGTGCGTTTTTCCAGCAGCTCTTCGTTGTGCGTCAAGCATTGCCCTGTTTATGACTTCAAGCCTATCAACTCCCGAGATGAGGCTGGTGTAACTGAAGTGAAATGGCTAGCTAGTTAGTGTGCGCTAATAGCGTTTCAAACATCACTCGCTCTGAGCCTTCTAGTAGTCGTTCCCCTTGCTCTGCATGGGTAACGTTGCTTCCATGGTGGCTGTTGTCGTTGTGTTGCTGGTTCGAGCCCAGGGAGGAGTGAGGAAAGGGACGGAAGCTATACTGTTACACTGGCAATACTAAAGTGCCTATAAGAACATCCAATAGTCAAAAGTTAATGAAATACAAATGGTAGAGGGAAATAGGAATTATAGGACAATAATAACTACAACTCAAAACTTCTTACCTGGGAATATTGAAGACATGTTAAAAGGAACCACCAGCTTTCATATGAAACATTAGCATTCTTACATTGCACTTTTACTTTCTTCTCCAACACTTTGTTTTTGCATTATTTAAACCAAATTGGACATGTTTCATTATTTACTTGAGGCTAAATTGATTTTAGTGATGTATTATATTAAGTTAAAATAAGTATTCATTCAGTATTGTTGTAATTGTCATTATTGCAAATATTTTTTGTAAAAAAAAGTTTTTAAAAATCGGCCGATTTAAATCGGTATCTGCGTTTTGGTCCTCCAATAATCGGTATCGGAGTTGACCTCTAATATAGACAGGTGTGTGCCTTTCTACATCATGTCCAATCAATTTAATTTACCAGAGGTGGACTCCAATCAAGTTGTAGAAACGTCTCAGGGATGATCATTGGGAAACAGGATGCACCGGAGCTCAACTTCGAGTCTCATAGCAAAGGATCTGAATACTAATTTGGTTTATTTTTAATACATTTGCAAAAAATGTCATTATGGGGTATCGTGTGTAGATTGATGAAAAAAAATAGAATTAATTTTAGAATAAGTCTAACAAACATTTGGAAAAAGTGAAGGGGTCTGAATACTTTCCGAATGCACTGTATAGTGCTAGGAAAAGGATTCCGTTTTGAAACCACTATCATAGAGTAATTGGATACTATGGAAAGCACAGTGCTGCAGTACAACCAACATCCCAGACATACCTTGGCCTCTGCGGAGACTGAATTCCAGTAGCCACCCGTCAGAGAGAACTTTCCACTGCCGATCCGAGCCAAGATCTCTTCGGGAGTATCCTCTGGTCCATTGGCAAAAGGAGTGAACCTGAAATATCAAGATAAATACATACTAATAATAAGGACTAATAAAATATGAATGTACTTTATTGTTGCTATTGTATTAGTGGGGAGAACAACTATTTGATACACTGCCGATTTTGCACGTTTTCCTACTTACAAAGCATGTAGAGGTCTGTAATTTTTATCATAAGTACACTTCAACTGAGAGACTGAATCTAAAACAAAAATCCAGCAAATCACATTGTATGATTAAGTAATTAATTTGCATTTTATTGCATGACATAAGTATTTGATCACCTACCAACCAGTAAGAATTCCGGCTCTCACAGACCTGTTAGTTTTTCTTTAAGAAGCCCTCCGGTTCTCCACTCATTACCTGTATTAACTGCACCTGTTTGAACTCGTTACCTGTATAAAAGACACCTGTCAACACACTCAAACAGACTCCAACCTCTCCACAATGGCCAAGACCAGAGAGGGTGTAAGGACATCAGGGATAAAATTGTAGACCTGCACAAGGTTGGGATGGGCTACAGGACAATAGGCAAGCAGCTTGGTGAGAAGGCAACAACTGTTGGCGCAATTATTAGAAAATGGAAGAAGTTCAAGATAACGGTCAATCACCCTCGGTCTGGGGCTCCATGCAAGATCTCACCTCGTGGGGCATCAATGATCATGAGGAAGGTGAGGGATCAGCCCAGAAATACACGGCAGGACCTGGTCAATGACCTGAAGAGAGCTGGGACGACAGTCTCAAAGAAAACCATTAGTATCACACTACGACGTCATGGATTAAAATCCTGCAGCGCACGCAAGGTCCCCCTGCTCAAGCCAGTGCATGTCCAGGCCCGTCTGAAGTTTGCCAATGACCATCTGGATGATCCAGAGGAGGAATGGGAGAAGGTCATGTGGTCTGATGAGACAAAAATAGAGCTTTTTGGTCTAAACTCCACTCGCCGTGTTTGGAGGAAGAAGAAGGATGAGTACAACCCCAAGAACACCATCCCAACCGTGAAGCATGGAGGTGGAAACATCATTCTTTGGGGATGCTTTTCTGCAAAGGGGACAGGACGACTGCACCGTATTGAGGGGAGGATGGATGGGGCCATGTATTGCGAGATCTTGGCCAAATCCCTCAGTAAGAGCATTGAAGATGGGTCGTGGCTGGGTCTTCCAGCATGACAACGACCCGAAACACACAGCCAGGGCAACTAAGGAGTGACTCCGTAAGAAGCATCAAGGTCCTGGAGTGGCCTAGCCAGTCTCCAGACCTGAACCCAATAGAAAATCTTTGGCGGAAGCAGAAAGTCCGTATTGCCCAGCGACAGCCCCGAAACCTGAAGAATCTGGAGAAGGTCTGTATGGAGGAGTGGGCCAAAATCCCTTCTGCAGTGTGTGCAAACCTGATCAAGAACTACAGGAAACATATGATCTCTGTAATTGCAAACAAAGGTTTCTGTACCCAATATTAACTTCTGCTTTCTGATGTATCAAACACTTATGTCATGCAATAAAATGCAAATGAATTACTTACAAATCATACAATGTGATTTTCTGGATTTTTGTTTTAGAGTCCCGTCTCTCACAGTTGAAGTGTACCTATGATAAAAAATTACAGACCTCTCCATGCTTTGTAAGTAGGAAAACCTGCAAAATTGGCAGTGTATGAAATACTTGTTCTCCCCACTGTATGTGTTCATATTTTCATGAACATCATTGGCTGCATTACTATTGGTAAAGCACGCATTACCCAGTAAGCATTGTATAGAGCAGCACTCCTAGACTCCAGATATCACAGGCTGCATCATATCCCTGTTTCTTCAGGACCTAACAACAATAGGAAGTATAGCACACTGCATTAGAATACATAATGCAAATAATGCCATGTCAGTTACTAGACAAATATATTGAAAACTGAAAATACGATGAACTTGTTATAGTTAGACGACCATTAGCTGAGCATGCAGGTACTAGTCACAGAAACATGTAGAAGAGGCACCTCGGGGGCGACAAAGTTGGCCGTGTAGCAGGGAGTCATCAGGAGTCCATTTTCAGCTCTCAGCTGTTTGGCGAAGCCAAAGTCACAGATTCGGATGGACTCTGGGTTTCCAGACTCATCCACGTACAGTATGTTACTGGGCTTCAGATCTCTATGGACAACCTGAGCAGGGGGACAGAAATTCCGACAGTGAGTCAGGGAGGCAAAGTGTAGATTGTCAACTCGTATTGCTTATACAGTAGAAAGGTCCTGTGTATTGAAAGTAGCAAAGTGCTCAAAATATAGTGTATATACTTGGAACACGTAATATATCAGTATTATGCATCATTGTGATGGTGAATGTTTTACCCCCTGTGCATGCAGGTACTCCACAGTTTTGGTGATGGTGTGGAGAACTGCACTGGCCTCCCTCTCAGAGAAGAACTTCTGTCTGAGGATCTTATCCAGCAGCTCTCCTCCTTTCATCAGCTCTGTCACCAGGTACACTGAGCGCCCATCGTCAAACACCTACAGTTAACAGGGCACACAATCTCACAATGTAACCCAGAGAGACTCACAAATAACTCATTATAGAAGAGTATTCAGCACACAAAAAAATATTCCCATAACTCTCAGAACATTGACATACTAGCCAAACAATGAAACAATTCAATTGTTAATCTACACTGAACTCAACGTGTAAAGTGTTGGTCCCATGTATCATGAGCTGAAACAAAATATCCCAGAAATGTCCGACACGCACTAGGCTTATATTTTCCCGGTATTTTACAAATGTTCCAACCTGCGAATAAATCACTTTCCTCCCGGGTAAACCGGTAGTGCCATTCAAAAGTATATAATGTCTGGATTTGATTGGTGCTTTGATCAGCATGAGAATTCAAACCTGATGTGCCATATATTAAATATACTGAACAACAATATAAAAGCAATATGGAACAATGAAAAATATTGTACTGAGTTACAGTTAGTTTAAATTAGTCAATTTAAATTATTATTATACCTTTATTTCAACAAGGAACACAGACTGAGACCAAGGTCTCTTTTACAGCTGGGCCCTGCGTATACATGTTTACACATACAGTTGAGCAAATTAGGCCCGTATCTATGGATTTTACATGGCTGGGTAGGGATGCAGCCATGGGTGGGCATAGGTCCACCCACTTGTGTGTCAGGCCTACCCACCGGAGAGCCAGGAGCAGCCAATCAGAATGAGTTTTTCCCCACAACAGGGCTTTAATACAGACAGAAATACTCCCCCCCCCCCCCTCGGGCGAAGAAGCCGGATGTGAAGGTCCTGGTCTGGAGTGCTGACATCGTGGTCTGCGGTTGTGAGGCCAGTTGGAAATTCTGTTAAACGATGTTGGAGGCAGCTTATGGTAGGGAAATGAACATTTAACTATCTGGAAACAGTTCTGATGGACATTCTTGAAGTCAGCATGACAATTGCACACTCCCTCAAAACATGAGACATCTGTGGCATTGTGTTTTGTGACAAAACTTCAAATTTTAGAGTGGCTTTTTAAATAGTCCCCAGCGCACAAGGTGCACCTGTGTAATGACCATGTTGTTTAACCAGCTTCTTGATATGACACACCTGTCAAGTGAATAGATTATCTTGGGAAAGGAGAAATGCTGACGAACAGGGATGTAAACAAAGTTGTGCTCAAAATTAAAGAGAAACAAGTTTTTTGTGCATATGGAACATTTCAGAGATTTTCTATTTCAGCTCATGACACGTGGGACCAACAATATACATGTTTCCTTTATATATTTTTGCTCAGTGTACACACGATATAAGCACAATACACACGTGCATGATTATACAATGCAAGAGTCAGATAACCATATAAACTCAAATACAGTTGAAGTCGGAAGTTTACATACATCTTAGCCAAATACATTTAAACTCAGTTTTTCACAATTCCTGACATTTAATCAAAGTAACAATTCTGTTTTAGGATCACCACTATTTTAAGAATGTGAAATGTCAGAATAATAGTAGAGAGAATTATGTATTTAAGCTTTTATTTCTTTCATCACATTCCCAGTGGGTAAGAAGTCTACATACACTCAATTAGTATTTGGTAGCATTGCCTTTAAAAAATGTTGATCTTGGGTCAAACGTTTGGGTAGCCTTCCACAAGCTCCCCACAATAAGTTGGGTGAATTTTGGCCCATACCTACTGACAGAGCTGGTGTAGAGTCAGGTTTGTAGGCATCGTTGCTCGCACACGCCTTTTCAGTTCTGCCCATACATTTTCTACAGGATTGAGGTCAGGGCTTTGTGATGGCCACTCCAATACCTTGACTTTATTGTCCTTAAGCCATTTGACTACAACGTTGGAAGTAAGCTTGGGGTCATTGTCCATTTGGAAGACCCATTTGCAACCAAGCTTTAACTTTCTGACTGATGTCTTGAGATATTGCTTCAATATATCCACATCATTTTCCTTCCACATGATGCCATCTATTTTGTGAAGTGCACCAGTCCCTCCTGCAGCAAAGCACCTCCACAACATGATGCTGCCACCCCTGTGCTTCACAGTTGGGATGGTGTTCTTCAGCTTGCAAGCCTCCCCCTTTTCCTCCAAACATAACGATGGTCATTATGGCCAAACAGTTCTATTTTTATTTCATCAGACCAGAGGACATTTTTTCAAAAAGTATAATCTTCGTCCCCCTGTACAGTTGCAAACCGTAGTCTAGCTTTTTATGGCGGTGTTGGAGCGGTGGCTTCTTCCTTGCTGAACGGCCTGAACGAGTCATAGGACTCGTTTTACTGTGGATATAGATACTTTGTACCTGTTTCCTCCAGCATCTTCACAAGGTCCTTTGCTGTTGTTCTGGGATTGAGTTGCACTTTTTGCACCAAAGTACGTTCATCTCTAGGAGACGGAACGCGTCTCCTTCCTGAGCGGTATGACGGCTGCATGGTGTATATACTTGCGTACTATTGTTTGTACAGATTAATGTAGTACCTTCAGGCGTTTGGAAATTGCTCCCAAGGATGAACCAGACTTGTGGAGGTCTACAATTTTTTTTCTGAGGTCTTGGCTGATTTCTTTTGATTCTCCCATGATGTCAAGCAAAGAGGCACTGAGTTTGAAGGTAGGCCTTGAAATACATCCATAGGTACACCTCCAATTGACTCAAATGATGTCAATTAGCCTATCATAAGCTTCTAAAGCCATGACATCATTTTCTGGAATTTTCCAAGCTGTTTAAAGGCAGAGTCAACTTAGTGTATGTAAACTTTTGACCCACTGGAATTGTGATAGTGAATTATAAGTGAAATAATCTGTCTGTAAACAATTGTTGGAAAAATTGTGTCATGCACAAAGTAGATGTCCAAACAGACTTGCCAAAACTATAGTTTGTTAACAAGAAATTTGTGGAGTGGTTGAAAAACAAGGTTTAATGTAAAATTCCAACTTCAACTGTTATAGATAAAGGTTGAACTCTGAAGTTCACACACACACACACACACACACACACACACACACACACACACACACACACACACACACACACACACACACACACACACACACACACACACACACACACACACACACACACACACACACACACACACACACACACACACACACACACACACACACACACACACACACACACACACACACACACATATATATAAAACTCTGCAAAAAAAGAAACGTCCCTCGTTCAGGACCCTGTCTTTTAAACACTATTTCCCATGCTTGTTCAATGAACCATAAACAATTAAATGAACATGCACCTGTGGAACGGTCATTAAGACACTAACAGCTTACAGACGGTAGGCAATTAAGGTCACAGTTATGAAAAAACTTAGGACACTAAAAGAGGCCTTTCTACTGACTCTGAAAAACACCAAAAGAAAAATGCCCAGGGTCCCTGCTCATCTGCGTGAATGTGCCTTAGGCATGCTGCAAGGAGGCATGAGGACTGCAGATGTGGCCAGGGAAATAAATTGCAATGTCCGTACTGTGAGACGCCTAAGACAGTGCTATAGGGAGACAGGACGGACAGCTGAGCGTCCTCGCAGTGGCAGACCTCGTGTAACAACACCTGCACAGGATCGGTACATCCGAACATCACACCTGCGAGACAGGTACAGGATGGCAACAACAACTGCCCGAGTTACACCAGGAATGCACAATCACTCCGTCGGTGCTCAGACTGTCCACAAATGCCTGGACTGAGGGCTTGTAGGCCTGTTGTAAGGCAGGTCCTCACCAGACATCACCGGCAACAACGTCGCCTATGTGGACAAACACGTCGCTGGAACAGACAGGACTGGCAAAAAGTGCTCTTCACTGACGAGTCGCAGTTTCGTCTCACCAGGGGTGATGGTCGGATTTGCGTTTATCGTCGAAGGAATGAGCGTTACACCGAGGCCTGTACTCTGGAGTGGGATCGATTTGGAGGGCCCATCATGGTCTGGGACGGTGTGTCACAGCATCATCGGACTGAGCTTGGTGTCATTGCAGGCAATCTCAACGCTGTGCGTTACAGGGAAGACATCCTCCTCCCTCATATGGTACCCTTCCTGCAGGCTCATCCTGACATGACCCTCCATGTCTGTGAAACTTGTTCAGTTTATGTCTCAGTTGTTGAATCTTATTATGTTCATATAAATATTTACACGTTAAGTTTGCGGAAAATAAAAACGCAGTTGACAGTGAGAGGACGTTTCTTTTATTGCTGAATTTAGGATAATAACACCATCTTGCTGTAACTTCAGTCAACGGTGACAACTGAGGCTTAAAAGCAAAACAGCGCAGGGCCTACCGAGTGGCAAAGCGGTCTAAGGCACAGCATCGCAGTGCTAGAGGCATCACTACAGACCCCGGTCCGATCCCAGGCTGTATCACAAACAGCCTTGATCGAGAATCCCATAAGGTGTCGCACAATTGGCCCAGCATCGTCTGGGTTAGTAGAGGTTTTACTTGTCTCATCGTGCTCTAGCGACTCCTTGTGGCAGGCTGTGGGCCTGCAGGCTGACCTCAGTTGTCAGTTGAACAGCGTTTCCTCCGACACATTGGTGCGGCTGGCTTCCAGGTTAAGTGAGCGGGTGTTAAGAAGTGCTGTTTGGCAGGATGCATGACTCGCCTCCCGAGCCCGTTGGGGAGTCGCAGTGATGCAAGAAGATCAAAATTAGGAAGAAAAAGTCAAATACATAAAAAAATATTTAAAAAAACGTTGCTGCTTGCTTCATTCGCATACTGCTGATGTAATGACTCACATCTTTGAGAGTGATGATGTTGGGGTGCTGTCCATAGCGCAGAAGAATCTCCACCTCTTCTGTTGTGTCCCTCTTGGCCTTACTGATGATCTGGGATAACAACATCAGTAATAACAGTTAATCCTACCATTCTACCATGGGCATTCCCAGGGTGTGACATGGGCAGCCCCAGCATTACAGCTCACCTTTACAGCATAATCCATACTGTTGCTCTTCTGAACACAGCGTTTGCATATGGAGTAAGAGCCCACACCAATGTCCTCCTTCACATCGTAGGCATCACTAAACTGTGCTGTGTTTCTGTGGAGTTGCTGAAGAGAGAGATAGACACAGAGACCAATTCTGTTATTTCCACACACAACCATATTATAATAAATAAATAAAGGGACCTATCCAGTGCGTGCGTGTGTTGGTACCTGTATAGAGGACATGTTGATGTTAATGTTCTGTGGAGGTTGACTCTCCTCATCTGAGATAGCCACGAAGCTGAAGCCTCTAAACAGCTGGTTGGTGTTTGCACTCGGGGGACAGCCGGGAGAGTCTGTGGGGAAACTCCTCATGTCAACCCTCACTACTTTTCATTCACACACACAATTATGAAACTGTGTATTGTATAAAGTACCAAACAAGACTCTGTCATTTACCCCGTGGAGTTTTTGCAGTGAATTCAGAGTCAAAGTAGATGGTGTCATCAGGTCTGCCACTCGCAGGTTTAAAGGGGGGATGGAGTTCTCTCCTGAATAATTTCTGCAGGCATACCAAAAAAAAGGGGGAAATATTGGAATAAACCTTAACATGTTCATTTTATTTAACTGGGCAAGTCAGTTAAATTCTTTGGGATAGGGGGCAGCATTTTCACTTTTGGATGAATAGCGTGCCCAGAGTGAACTGCCTCCTCAGTCCCAGATGCTAATATATGCATATTAGTATTGGATAGAAAACACTGAAGTTTCTAAAACTGTTTGAATGAGGTCTGTGAGTATAACAGAACTCATATGGCAGGCAAAAACCTGAGAAAAATTCCAAACAGGAATGGGTTATTTTGCACTTCCTAAGGCTTCCACTAGATGTCAACCGTCTTTAGAACGTTGTTTCAGGCTTCTCATGTGATGTAGGACCAGATGGGAGCTCTGAGTCAGTGGTCTGCTTATTGCCTCATTCTCAGTCACACACTTTCACTTGAGAGGTAGCTGTCGTTCCATTGCTTTTCAACAGACAATGTAATTCTCCGGTTGGAACGTTATTGAACTTTTATGATAAAAACATCCTAAAAATGGATTCTATACTTAGTTTGACAATTTTATTTTTTAAACATTTTGTCCAAATAGACCAGATCGCGCATTTGGATTTGTTTACCAAACGCCCTAACAAAATAAGCTATTGGACATAAATGAAGGACATTATCAAACAAAACAAGCATTTATTGTGGAACTGCGATTCCTGAGAGTGCATTCTGATGAAGATCAAAGGCAAGTGAATATTTATGATACTATTTATGAATAATGTTGACGACCCAACATGGCAGATATTTCTCTGGCTGGTTTGGGCTCTGAGCACCGTTCTCAGATTAAGCTTTTTCCGTAACGTTTTTTGAAATCTGACACTGGTTGCATTAAAGAGAAGTGTATTTAAAGTTGAATGTATAATAGCTGTATTTTCATCAACATTTATTATGAGTATTTCTGTGAATTCATGTGGCTCTCTGCAATATCACTGCATGTTTTGGAACTACTGAACCTAACACGCCAATGTAAAATAAGATTTTTGGATATAAATATGAACTTTACCAAACAAAACATCATGTATTGTGTAACATGATGTCCTGTGAGTGCCATCTGATGAAGATCAAAGGTTAGTGATGAATTTTATATCTGTGTGCTTTTTGTGACCCCTCTCTTTGGCTGGAAAAATGGCTGGGTTTTTCTGTGAGTTGGTGGTGACCTAACATAATCGTTTGTGGAGCTTTCGCTGTAAAGCATTTTTGAAAGCAGACACTGTGGCTGGATTAACGAGAATTGTATCTTTAAAATGGTGCCTAATACTTGTATGTTTGAGAAATTTGATTTATGAGATTACTGTTGATCTGTATTTGGCGCCCTGCAATTTTATTGGCTGTTGGCGAGGGGTTGCACGAGCAGAATGGAACCCAAGTCCGAGACAGGTTAAGAACAAATTCCCATTTACCATTACCCATTGACTCCCAGTCAAGGCTGGTTGTGATACAGACCGGAATCGAACCAGGGTCTGTAGTGACGCCTCTAGAACTAAAGACAGCTGCGCCACTCGAGAGTTTAAAAACATAAAGCATTTATAATACACACTGACAGAGGAGCAGGCAGATGGCAAACACATATTAATATGCAAACTTACGTTCCAGTCAATTGTGGAAAATAAGGAATGTCTCTTGATCTCTTCCACTCCATCTGGACCAGCACCTGTGATCAACAAATCCACACACATTACAGGATACCTGTGGTATCTTTTGTAATATGATTGTAGTTCAGTGATGACAAATTTAATTTCATGGTATATAATTGGTAGTTACAGTCTTGTCCCATCGCTGCAACTCCCGTACGGACTCGGGAGAGGTGAAGGTCGAGAGTCATGCGTTCTCTGAAGCACGACCCTGCCACAAGCCACACTGCACTCTTAACCCGGAAGCTAGACTCACCAATGGGTCAGAGGAAACAATCCAACTTGCGACCGTGTCAGTGTGCCCGGCCCGCCACGGGAGTCGTTAGAACACGATGGGACAAGGACATCCTTGCCGTCCAAACCCTCCCCTAACCCGGACAATGCTGGGCCAATTGTACACCGCCTCACGGGTCTTCCGGTCACGGCTGGCTGCAACACAGCCCAGCTAGAAACCAGATCTGTAGTGATGCCTCTAGCACTGTGATGCAGTGCCTTAGACCACTGCACCACTTGGGAGACAACCAAACACTATGTTCCGCCTAGAGTGGCAAGATCTATATTTTTTCTATCGAGTGAGATTCATTTAAAGGGGCAATCTGCGATTGCTACAAACATTTTTGGACTTGTGAATGAAATATGTGCAGTTGAAGTCTTAAGTTTACATACACTTGGAGCCATTAAAACTTGTTTTTCAATCCCCCCACAAATTTCTTGTTAACAAACTATAGTTTCGGCAAGTCGGTTAGGACATCTACTTTGTGCATGACACAAGTCATTTTTCCAACAATTGTTTACAGACAGATTATTTCACTTATAATTCACTGCGTCACAATTCCAGTGGGTCAGAAGCTTACATACACTAAGTTGACTGTGCCTTTAAACAGCTTGGAAAATTCCAGAAAATTATGTCATGGCTTTAGAAAATTCTGATTGACTCAAATGTGGTCCTGTGTAGCTCAGTTGGTAGAGCATGGCGTTTGTAAATGCACGCATGACTGTAAGTCGCTTTGGATAAAAGCGTCTGCTAAATGGCATATATTATTATTATTATTATGTCGATTAGCCTATTGGAGGTGTACCTGGGGATGTATTTCAAGGCCTACCTTCAAACTCATGTCCTCTGGTCTGATGAAACAAAAATAGAACTGTTTGGCCATAATGACCATTGTTATGTTTGGAGGAAAAAGGAGTCTTGCAAGCCGAAGAACACCATCCCAACCGTGAAGCACAGGGATGGCAGCATCATGTTGTGGGGGTGCTTTGCTGCACTTCACAAAATAGATGGCATCATGAGGCAGGAAAATTAGGTGGATATATTGAAGCAACATCTCAAGACATCAGTCAGACAGTTAAAACGTGGTCACAAATGGGTCTTCCAAATGGACAATGACCCCAAGCATACTTTCAAAGTTGTGGCAAAATAAGGACAACAAAGTCCAGGTATTGGTGTGGCCATCACAAAGCCCCGAACTCAATCCTATAGAAAATTTGTGGGCAGAACCGAAAAAGCATGTGCGAGCAAGGATGCCGACAAACCTGACTCAGTTACACCAGCTCTGTCAGGAGGAATGGGTCAAAATTCACCCAACTTATTGTGGGAAGCGTGTGGAAGGCTACCCGAAACGTTTGACCCAAGATCAACAATTTAAAGGCAATTCTACCAAATACTAACTGAGTGCATGTAAACTTCTGACCCACTGGGAATATGATGAAAGAAATAAAAGCTGAAATAAATCACTATTATTATTCTGACATTTTACATTCTTAAAATAAAGTGGTGATCCTAACTGACCTAAGACAGGAAATTTTTACTAGGATTATATGTCAAGAATTGTGAAAAACGGAGTTCAAATGTATTTGCCTAAGGTGTATGTAAACTTCCGACTATGTAAACCAAATGTATTGGTTGAATAAGATAACTTATAAAATACCTCATGAACTTAGTTCAACTGTTGTACGCCATAACAACTCAAAATAAGCTGTTTTTACTCCAATGTTTGTAAACAAAGTAAACGTAAAAACACTTCATAGCCTAAACTTTTAAAACTATAAATGTTGATATCATGAATGGTCAATCTTTGCATCCATAGCTACGTCTATGAATTTAAGAGTGGTTACATTTCTCCAGCCCCACCCCTCAGCTTTTTACCAAAACAAGGGCAGGGATGCGCTTTGTTATTGTTTCAACTGTTGATTGCCACTTTAAGCAATCATCAGTTACAAGCCATGGTGCACAATACCCTTTTAGTGATGGAGAATGATTACCTAGTCTGTTGCCTGGGTTGCGTTTGAAAAGGTTACGTAGGAGAGATTGGGCGTCTTGGCTCAGGAACTGTGGCATTCCCAACTTGGCCCTGCAGTGCAAACAAAACAATTAACATGGTAGATTGAGATCAAACTGTTATGTGCTAACAGCCTGGTTAAACTTGTACTCAAGACAGGTTGAGTAAGACGCACTTCAGTATCATGGTCATGGTTTCCTTCCGGTCCTTCCCTTGGAAAGGCAGTGTCCCAGTCAGCATCTCAAACTGGGGAAGATGAAAACAACATTGTATTAACATGTCTAATCAGTGGCAATGTCAGCCATAGGACACATTGGCCCATCCAGGCAGATATGAATGTGGACACACTTGATACTGGATATCAGATATTTGAACACATCCCAGGGTAATGAATTGCAGAGAGACAGAACCATTTGGAACTCCAGCACTCACCATGAGCACGCCGTAGGACCACCAGTCAGCGCTAAGGGTGTGTCCTCGGCGGTTCACGACCTCTGGTGCCATGTACTCCACTGTTCCACAGAAAGAGTAGGCCTTGTTCTCATGATCAATGGACTCTTTACTAAGGCCGAAGTCTGGAACAAACAAAGGGCAACAAAATGAGTCGAGCTGAAAATGGTACATAGGAAGACTAAGGGCTCCTACAATTAAAAAGGCATTAAAAACACTTTCTTATTCTGTTCGGTGGCTGAGTCAGGCCGAGTGTGAATATGAAACATTAATATGTAATAGGAGCAGAAAATCACCCACCAGTGAGTTTGATATGGCCCTCCTCATCTAACAGAATGCTGAAAGGACAGAGTGATCTCAGTCAGAGGAAATTCAACATCCGCCAGCAGAAACACATACAGTAAACAGACAGTATATAACATAAATTCGAAGCTCAAAATAACATTAGATTTCTATAAAAAAAATATGCAATCATTTCCCAGGTTGCTGATTGGAAGAGAAACAAGTACCTAATGGGAAGAAGCAATGTCATAGCATTAGTGTAATATCTACTTCTCAGGTTTAAGGTCTCTGTAGATGATTCCCAGGCCATGCAGATGGTCCAGGGCCAGAGCCAGCTCTGCCAGGTAGAACTTCACATCCTCCTCTGTGAACATCACCTGGTAGACAGACTTGTTAAAAACAACACACCTAATATAATATGGACATGAATTACCAGGAAAAAATAAACATTTTTTTTCATGTAAAAAAATAATAATTAATAATTATTTTAATTCTGCTCACCTCTTTAGACAGCCGTGTGAATAGATCTCCACCTCGGAGGAAGTCCAGAATCAGGTACAGCTTCCCTTCTGTCTGGAATGCTGTGAAGAATCATGGGTACATATTAAAGTCAAAACTCATCTGTAAGGTTTAATGACCTGTGCTTATATCAGACGTAGACATATGACAGGGCAGGCAGATGATGTCTGATAACTCACCGTAGTGTAGTCTGACTATGAAAGGATGGTTCACCTCTACCAGAATGTCTCGCTCCATCTTGGTACGGACCCTATCTCGCACTGGTAATTCGTGAAAGAAATGACAATTAAAAACATGACTGTAATATAATTCAAAAAATATATATATACTGTATTTGTAAAGTAGTTTTAAAACCATTGCAAGCATAATATATTCACAGAAAAAATATTCACAGAAAAAAATAATTATCACAGCAGACTAGTGTACCTTTCAAAGTGGCCTTTTTCAGCACCTTCATAGCATACAGCTGTCCAGCATCAGGCCCTGTTATTTTCTTCACAAGGAACACCTGAACAGGGGAACATAGATAAGAGACACATATCAGTTCAGCTATTAAACCCAACAGCATCCATCAATCAGTCAGTCTAATATACACAAATGTTCAGAGATATGAAAACCATCATTCATAATTTAAAAAAAAATATATATTTCGACCACTACACAGTTTCATCTCACACAGTCATTTACCTTCCCAAAGGATCCCTGTCCCAGTACCTTGCGGAGCTCAAACTGCCTAGGATCAGCCCTTTCAGAGCCCTCTTTAACATGGTTTGTGATACTGATCTCATTCACTGAGCCCTCATCCTGTGAAAGATTAGAGACACAGTCAAAACAAAACCAGGTACGCGCCAAATGCACCGCAGTGTGGAGAGAGAATAGGAATACACAGTAATTCTATAAAACAAACACACAAATGTACAGACACACGTCACAAAGAATAATAAAGAGAAGCAATGGAATTAATCAAATAAAATACATTCACAAGTTTTGAAGTAAAACCCTACCAAGAAAGAGACTGTTTCAGCGCTGCATACTCAGAACCTTTTCTTTGCACTAGAGCAGAGAGTCATACTGTGGGAGGATGGAGAAATCAAATCCCATGCTTTCCCACCCAAACACAACACCAAGCCACATCAGACCCACGTACAGCACACCAGCTCTCAGCAAATTCCTTCTTTGGCCCGTGTTCTGCCCCAGCGGTGTCCAAATCCCCCATCCCGGTGCTGGGCCAGCAGAGCCCCTCTCCCTGTGTCACAGTGTGGCTGCGCTGGGATAGACTGCGCTACGCTCTGATCTGCCGGGGGAGGGAGCTGCCGACGGACAGCTTGCAACCGGCTCCACGCATTCAACACCCCCTCCCACTGCATCAAAAGGTGTGGAGGAGGATGACTAAAAGACATAGCATGCACTCTCCCTCTTTCACAGTCGCTTTCACTCTTTCGCTACCCTTATCTTCTCTTTAATCATTTTGCTCTCACCGACCCCACCACTAGTCCATATTAATACATAGTACTCAGTATTATTGTGGAGTGCCTGGATGTAGGTGTGTGAGTAGGTGAGAGAGGACAAAGAGAGAAAACTGAATTGAGAGAGAACATGAAACATAAACACATATGCACACACCAGTGGGGGCTAGTGAGGGGAGGACGGCTCATAATAATGTCTGGAAAGGAGGAAATGGCATGGCATCAAACACATGGAAACCATGTGTTTGACACCATTCCAATGATTCCTCTCCAGACATTACCACGAGCACGTTCTCCCCAATTAAGGTGCCACCAACCTCCTGTGAAAATGAGACAGTCTGGGAGAAGACAGGTGAGATTTTTTTTTTTTTTTACTCACACTACATACGGTTTCATCCTCCCCCATTGAGTCATCCATGACCTGTAACACAGAGAAAGCGATTTAACTTTGTCTCTCACACAAAATTGGGGTGGGCTCGTGTTTTTTAAACGGTGTAATATGCTTCAGGGCCAATTGTTAGTTGATTAGAACATATAGAAATAAAACTGCATTTTAATAGACCCAGTTTACACTTTAGAAATGGCAACTTGAACGATAAATATCACATGTTCGCTGTAGTGAGTAGTTAGCGATTTGCCCCCCCCCTCTCACGATGTCCTGCAACAAATGGCTGTTAGTTATCAGCCTGCACTTCTTGAGAAATAAGACAGCTTTAATCACAAATATGTAGTCCTTTTTTAATCGCTTAAGTTTAATAATCAGTTTATGCGAAACTAAATCGAAGTTGGTGTCCCACAAACTGTGTGAGGAAGTGGATTCACAACAGCCCGCGTCAAACGTTGACAAATACAGCTAAGGTGGCCATCGTTCATTGGCATGTTCATTACCTCGTTTTCCGAATTCTCCAAGGCCATTTTCTGCCATGGGTCTGCTCCAAACTGTGCCAAGGGCATCTTCGACAAGAGTTCAGTCGCTGCCGCGCGCTTTCAGTGACTTAACACTGTCAAGGGTGGGATTCGAAAAATTATTTGAGGGTGGGGGGGGTTCTCTTAAACGAGAAAACAAAATAGTAAAATGGTTCCAGTTCAATCCTAACTGTGCGTTTAAACGGCTTTCATCACTCTTGCCAATGTTTTCTAGGAACTTCATAAACACTTTTTCCACATCAAAAATCACTCACTTCCGTTCTCTCTCAATATGGCGCCGTGGTTCGGTCTACCTGTATGTCAGAACGAGGCTCTGGAATGCGTCATACGTCATTGGTTGGGAGGGACATGATAGGGCATCAAAACAGGTGATGATAAGCAATTACTAGGTTAAAGTTGATCAAATATGCAATAAGCCTCGATGTGACATGGAAAATGTAACCTAGAACTTACATCACAATAGCCATGTAATTGTATAACATTAAGCCCCCCATCCATGCCTTTTGTTTAGAACAAGGATCACACATTCACACTTCAGACACATTTGTATACAAAGCTTTCTTTCTAAGTTTATTTGTTTGATAGACTGTACAAAGACAATCAAGGCATACATACACTTCCTGATACATTAGCATCTCTGGGGGAAAACTAGGACAGATCTGTGTGTAGTGCCCCACTGTTCTCTGACCATTATCCACTGTAACAGTTGACAACCCCCCAAAAAAAAAAAATCAGCATTTTCTATTCCTGCTTAAAGTAGTTGTAGTTTGAACAAACCACATTGGGATGTCAGTTACAAAACACATTCAGCAATAAATACATGAGGCTGATAGAATAAAAAAGAAAAACAATTCAGGAAACAAGAGAACAGGGCAAATAATGATTTAGAAGGACAATCATTGTCTACAAAGTTGGGGTATGACTGACAAGATAGTGAAGGCATGAGGTCAACATGATTTAATAATATCTCTCTGAAGCATCACACCACAATATCCAGACTTCATCCATGCGGCTCTGCAGTGTTTGTGTTCTGCTATGAGTGACCCGCAGCCTAGAGACGCTCATGGTCGAAACACAGACCAGATCCCACAGGCACAGATTTGATTTGGCATGACAAAATAATCCCAATGTAAATCACTTTATTTAAAATACCTTTTAATCTTATATTTGGAGAGAAAACTAACCACAATCATTGAATAGGAGTAACTACACCTGTAATGTTGATAAGGACAATTGGTCCATGTGACCAGTCTCAGAACATTTGGAGAGGGACAATGAAAGGTTCTTAACTTCTCTGTTAAAGAGCCTTTCTTTGGGGCGAGAGATTAGAGTCCACGAAGGCCATTGGCTGAGATGGAGAAGGTGATGTGTGCAAAGACAAATGTGCATTGATGGAGGATAGGGGAAGGGCCTGGGAGACAAAGGGGTGGGGCACAAGAGCTTTTAGCTCAGCGGTTCCCCAAACTCGAGCCTGGGGACCCAAAGGGGTGCACATTTTAGTTATTGCCCTAGCACTACACAACCCATTCAAATAATTAACTAATCATCATGCTTTGATTATTTTAAATCAGCTGTGTAGAGAGAGGGAAAAAACAAATGTGCACCCCTTGGGGTCCCGAGGGCAGAGCTTGGGAAACGCTACTTTAGCTAGTTGACGTCAGCTTGGTCCATGGGGTGGCACCACGCACTTCAAAGGGCTGATCGTTGGCAAAGATGTGGCTACACAGGTCATCCAGAGGGGGCTCGGGGTCTGTGGTGGCGAACTGTGCAGCATCTTCAATCTCCTTCCTCACCGCAATGTCAATCTCCTGCACACATACAGGACAAGGGAAGTTTGGTCTTTACATCCTCAAAGACATGCTTCAGTCAGCTGTAACTATTTTCAATGTGTCAATAATTATGCGTTTTTCAAACAAATTCAGCTATTTGACTTTGTGTAGGTAACTGTCAAAATAAAGGAAACACTTGAATAAATTAGGGATATAAGGTCTCAGCCTCCAGTATTTATGCTGCAGTAGTTCATGTGTCGGGGGGCTGGGGTCAGTTTGTTATATCTGGAGTACTTCTCCTGTCCTATTCGGTGTCCTGTGTGAATCGAAGTGTGCGTTCTCTAATTCTCTCCTTTCTCTCTCTCGGAGGACCTGAGCCCTAGGACCATGCCCCAGGACTACCTGACATGATGCCTCCTTGCTGTCCCCAGTCCACCTGACCGTGCTGCTACTCCAATTTGTAAGTCGCTCTGGATAAGAGCGGTCTGCTAAATGACTTAAATGTAATGTAAATGTAACTGTTCTGCCTTATTATTATACGACCATGCTGGTCATTTATGAACATTTGAACATCTTGGCCATGTTCTGTTATAATCGCCACCCGGCACAGCCAGAAGAGGACTGGCCACCCCACATAGCCTGGTTCCTCTCTAGGTTTCCTCCTAGGTTTTGGCCTTTCTAGGGAGTTTTTCCTAGCCACCGTGCTTCTACACCTGCATTGCTTGCTGTTTGGGGTTTTAGGCTGGGTTTCTGTACAGCACTTTTAAATATCAGCTGATGTACGAAGGGCTTTATAAATAAACTTGATTTGGATATAAAAGCAGGTGCTTCCACACAGATGTGGATCTTGAGTTAATTAAGCAATTAACATCCAATCATGCTTAGGGTCATGTACAAAAATGCTGAGTTTCCCATTATTTTGGCTTACATGGCTAGAACAAGAGATCTCAGTAACTTTGAAAGAGGGGCCTCAAGGGAGCATAAGGGGTTTAAATGGTGTGTGGGTGAGTGTCAGTCACCAGATCTCAATCCAATTGAACACTTATGGGAGATTCTGGAGCGGCACTTGAGATAGCGTTTTCCACCACCATCAACAAAACATGAAATGATGGAATTGATCATGGAAGAATGGTGTTGAATGCCTCCAATAGACTTCCAGACACTTGTATAATTTATGCCAAGGCACATTGAAGCGGCTCATGGTGGCCCAACGCCTAAGGCTGGGCGATATGGCCTAAAATCATACATCCATTTTTTCTCTAAAGAAGCTTTGCTAAAATACACTGCATTTCAAACATACTCTAATGAAGTCAGAGCTTGTTAAATTATACCTAGGCTAAATATAAGCCTTCCACAACCATAAGACCCACTAATAAATTACATGTTTAACCCACTTTTAATTTTTATGATCAATGATCTTGCTTTCAAGTCTATCAGAATGGCCCTATTTATTGAAAATGTAGTGAGAACCACACAAGGCATTCACTAATGACCAACTTCTTGTAGCAGGCATTATAGAAAATTAACACACATCTCAAACAATCTCTCAAGCACACTTGCTAGTGAGTAGCCAGCTAATCTTTACAGTTAAAGTAAACTTGGATCTATTTGCTAGCTAACGAGGTAAAACAGTTGAATTGTTATGAAGACACCCTTCTGTCTCCAACTGTTTGAACAGCATGCTAGCCTGTCCACTTTGTTCACATGTTGAAATCAAGTGGCCTACCTTATTTCTCAGAATAAGTTGCTAATTCCTTATATAATAACTTTTTTTTATGGCTATTGCACATTTATAAAACACATACTAGCTGTCTAGTCTAACAGTCTGGGTTAAATGCTGCTAGCAGTACATGGTACCGCAATGTCACGCGCAACAAATTGCGTATATATTTTCCAGAATCAATGTTCATTGATACTCCCGTTTTAGTAGTCTGCTCTTTGCACAATTTGAGTTGAAACATAAAAAGTGTATTCTTAGAAAGATACATTTCTCGTCTATTACAGTCAAATAATGTCTCAATATGTCCGATTCTGTTATACCAAACATCAAATGCAAATAAATAGCGAGTTGAAACCGCTAATTGAAGAAGTGATGTTTCATCTTTGTTGTCATGAGTACGAAGTTCATGTTTTAAGTATATATTTCTATTATTACGGGGCTATCACTCTGTCAAGAGTGCGCCTGCGCGGGAAGTTTAGTTGTTGATGGACCTTGAGTGTGTTCACACGGTATAGTAAAGTATGTTCAACTGGAACCTTGTCGTTGTGTCATTTCAAGTTAACAGTGAGTGCCAGGTAGGGGAGTGGCTGTGTGTAAATGGGAAGGTGTACAGTCACAGCAGAAGGAACGAAAGAGGCCAATAGAAAACAAGCGGACGGACATAAGCTCTCACAAAAAAGAAAGCTCTCAAAAAAAAAAAAACTAGATTCTTGTGATACAGGTATTTGGAATATTGTGCCAAAACAAACAAATTAATTTGAGATGTCACCCAGCCCTACCAACACCCTGTGAAGACACTGTTGGCATTTCCTGTATTATGGCAGATGCCTGTATATGCTGCCTATTCATACTGTGTTGAATGTGCAGTATATTAGTGAATGTTTGAGAATCACCTTGAGCTCCTCTATGCTGGCCATGTTGTTGCTGAGCATGCGGTCCTTCAGCATGGAGATGGGATCGCTCTTACTACGGACCTCCTGGATCTCCTCACGTGTGCGGTAGCTGTGGAAGGGGGAAGAGCGGGTAGGGATCAGGGCTATGCAGTGTCACTACAGGGGGGTAGGAGGGCAGGGAGGAGGCTACTGGGGGACATAGCAGAGTGCAGGGACAGCAATATATTAGAGCACTGAAAGCTTAGCTGAATCCCTGGTGCGTTGGCACTGATGGAGTAAAAAAAAAACATAGGTATGTAACAATAATAATGTCAATAACAACAATAGTAATCCAATAATAACAATATAGATGTAGACTGTTTACCTGACCCCAGGATCGCTCATGCTGTGTCCATGGTAACGGTAGGTCTGTAGCTCCATGAGGATAGGGCCCTTAACACAGGTGGTGCACAGAGAAAGTTTGTGCTACTTCAACTAAAAACACACAAACCTGTACACAGTACACACAGAAACAAATCAACCATCCTACCCACTAAGGTTGATGCTCACCTTTCCAGATCGGCAGTGAGCAGCTGCAAACTTGGTGGCCTCTCTAACACACAGGACATCCATCCCATCCACCTAGATACAGATGCATTGTGTGAGACTACAGAATATATTTTGTAAGAGGTACAGGAGTTTGAATATATTAGTTAGCGGTCTACCCTAATGCCAGGAATGTAGTCTCCTCTCTTGTAGTATTCGGTGCTCGCAGCAGAGCGCTCTACTGATGTGCCCATGGCATATTGGTTGTTCTCACAGATGAAAATGATGGGTAACTTCCACAGAGATGACATGTTATATGTTTCAAAGATCTGACCCTGTGGATTAATAAAAATTCTGTCAACAGCTGGGGTCAAATAAAAACTTGAAGTTGAGTGTCCTTCATATGTTTAATGCATGCAGGGTTCAGGAAGCATGCCTTATGTCAAACCTGATTGGCTGCGCCATCACCATAGAGACTGACACACAGCTGATCATTGCCCAGGTACTTGCAGGCCAGGGCTACACCGGCTCCCAGCGGTACCTGAGCGGAAATTAGGCAGGTGTTATATTTGTAGATCATTGAACCGGATATAAACCAGATGCAAATGAGGTAAAAAAAAAAATCAAAAATCAAAATGGGATTCTTTCAAATCTAAGATAAAGGAATAACGCTAGGCCTTTGTGAATTACCTGAGCTCCCACAATGCCATTGCCTCCATAGAAGTTTTTAGTATACATGTGCATAGAGCCTCCCTTGCCCTTAGCAATGCCTCCTCTACGACCTGAGAGACAGCAAAGGAAGAAAATACAAAAATTAGGGAAGAAAACAAAAAGAGCAAAACAGGTTAGTTTTAATGTTTAGAGAGATAAAATCAGAGGTTCAAAGTACAGTGATTAGATCTTATTAGGGTTCTCTATTGGACTGAGTCAAGTCCACTCACCAGTGAGCTCTGCCATGATCTCCCTGACAGTCCCACCCCTGGTGAGGGTGTAGCCATGGGCACGGTATGCAGTGATCAGGTGATCTGACAGGGTGATACCCCCCTCAATGCCAACCGCACAGGCTTCCTATCAAAGAATAACAATCTGAGCATTCATATTAAAATCAAATTTTATTGGTCACAAATATTTAGCATTGTTATTGCAGGTGCAGCGAAATGCTAGTTGCTATTTGAATGCAGTGTGTGCGTGAGTCAGTGGAGGCTGGTGGGATGAGCTATAGGAGGACAGGTTCATTGTAATGGCTGGAATGGAATAAATGGAACAGAATCAAAAACGTGTTTCACATGTTTTATGTGTATGATACAGTTCCATTTGTTCCATTCCAGCCATTACAATGAGCCGGTGTCCTCCTATAGCTCCTCCCACCAGCCTGCAATAGTGTGTGTTAATGTGAAACTGTATGTTTGCTTATACAATAGGTGAGTGAGATTGTGTCTTCTAACCTGGCCATCATACAGGTGACAAAAGCCTCTGATGATCTTCTGCTTATAGAGCTGGTCAGCCTTCAGCTCCATGCGTCTTATGGTCTGCATGGTACGATAATACTTCAGCCCCTCCTCCCGGGTCAGAGTGGCTGTCAGGGGTGGGCCCTCCTCCAGACGATGAAGGTCAACTTTCTGCAGGAGAACACACAATGAGAACTCAACACGGCAGACTGAGCATCAAAATCAGCTACACATTGTGTATATTTTTTGTTTTACCTTAATGTCAAAGGTGGCCTCAGGAGTGAAATCAGCATACGAGCGTGATGCCACCACCAGACTGGTAGCCTAAAATAAAACAGAGGACACTTGAGAGATTCATTTAACCGGACATCACGTCTTTTCACAACAAAAATCTACTTCGCAAGACCTGCGGTTGGGCAAGCCGGGAGAGTTAGCACAAAAGCATCTGCAGTAGGACAGACCCATAAAGTGAGAAGTAGAGTGAAAAACTATGGTATGGAACATAGCTATACTTCCAGAGGTTGATCCACACACCACAATGAGACTGAAGAAACACTCCATTGTCACTGACAAGCACCGATGAAAAGTCAGACTGTCTTGAAAAACACTGAACCAATCAACTAACAAGAATGCCTCATTGGCTGAAAAAGACATATCCAGAATATTTCCGTCACTCTGAAAATCAAATGTGTGTTCAAATGTGAATGGTTAATGAAGGAGAAATATATTATTGTGTTGTAGACCAAATTTCAGGGTGGGCAGGTTCACACAGCGAGTCAATTCAAGCACTAAGGAATATGAGTGATCACACCATGGCCTTACATGCTGACCACACCGGTCGTGTCGCGTGCACGAGCGTTGCAAAATAAATGTACACATACATGTTATTCAATCATTGCACCCACACTGCTCACGAGCATCTACGTTGCCAGGCGCTAAAATAGAAGTTGATTCTATTTGTCGCAGAACGCACTGCAAGTCCTGCCTCTCCCAACTTCTCATTGGGTTTTAGAAGCCTATACCCACGTGCCATCTTCTCATTTCTTTTTAAGAACATATACCCACATGGGTGATTGAAAGATGAACTGAAGTCAGTTGTGGTAATGCATCTTATTATGAAAGTTAGTTGTTAATCGCCATATAAAGTCCAAAGGAAAAAAAGCCTGGAAGGAGGAAATGATTCGGTTGACCGTTTTATGTGTGGATTAATTGTCGGAGTAGAGGACCTTGTGCAGTTCAGGTAAAATAACAGCTCAATGTTTATATCCCAGGACAAATTAGCTAGCAACAGCAAGCTAGCTATCCAAATTTCCATAAATATTTTATGCTTTTCAACCTGTCCCCAAATTAATATAATTGGTTCAGAGTTTGTTTTGATACTTGAACCTCCGTGTCGTGATCACGTTTGGTGTGGGGGGGACAAAAAACATTTGTGCACGATGGCAGACACACGTGCGCGTCTGGTTTGGGCCTGGTGTTAGTGAGAGAAAACAGGCGGCTCACAGCATCAGGCAAAGTACTGTAAAAGTTAGAATGGTTCAGTCAAGCTCAGTGCAATCTCAGGGTGTTGAAGCAACGCTATGTCAGTATTCTGGCTCCTCTCTGCCAGCTGAAGCTCAAGTATGGATGAGTCAGAAGCACCCCTGTTAGTACTGATGTCAGGTTCTGAAATGTTTCATTCCCGGGTTGGTTGGTCCACTTTAAGAGGTATTTCTGGTGATGGTAGTTCTAGCGTTAGTCGGTCAGATACCATTTCTGCTTCTGTTAAAGTGTAGTCTATGATGCATAGCATAATTTCTGAACGAGAACATTTCCAAATGAAAATTATTCTTATGGGGGTGGGTAAATGCAATGTTAAATTATTCTGTAATTGGACCCCAAATAAATAACTAAATGAATGAGTGAAAGTATAGAACATAATGTTAACATGTGAAAGGGAAAGAAATCATTAGGAATAAAGATGGAGCACAAAATAGGCAGAATCGGGTGTGCCACAGGGATTGCATCACCGACTATACCACAGTAAAACCACATCTTACCTCTGACACAACCTGGGCTCCCTATCAGGCAGCCAATGGGAGAGAAGCAGAAAAGGGAAGCATTGAGGGAGTACAACAGGAGATATTAATATATAAAGAGATTATTACATTAGAGAATCACAGGAAAGATTATTGTCAGACATTAAAGGGAAAATTCAGACAATTCTGTGCCACAAATATTTGAGTTGTGTTATTCATGGTGACCAGCCAATCATCGCAAATATTAATTCCCCCCTCCTCTAATTAAAAAAAAATATCACTAGCTGCAACAGAATACCATCGTGGAATGCATTTTTATGTCTACGAGTCCAGTATGAAGGAAGCTTATTTAACTAGGCAAGTCAGTTAAGAACAAATTCTTATTTACAATGACAGCCTACCCCAGGCCAATTGTGCGTCGCCCTATGGGACTCCCAAACACAGCCAGATGTGATACAGCCTGGAATTGACCCAGGGACTGTGGTGACGCCTCTTGCACTGAGATGCAGTGCCTTAGATCGCTGCGCCACTTGGGAGCCCTAGTTAAAGGTATTACACAAGCCAATGCTGTCTAGCATTAGCGCAATTAGTGGAAGTCTACAGCAACAGTTAGCATGCTAGCTGTTCATCTGACTCTGGGGAAGCAGATAAATGGCTTCATAGCCTAAATATATCCATTTAATATGAAGAACATTAGTAATTGGAGCTAAATACAGGGGTTTTTCCTTTATAGAAAATTGTTAGGTGGTTCTAAGTGACAATTTTCAAAAGCATGCAGAAAATATATTGAACTATATTTATTTTTAAATACCATCTCTGAGAACTAACAATCTAAATTAATTGGTAGAACTACAGAAAATTTGCTTCACAACAGCACAATTCTTTACACCGCCAAGATACTTTTCTAGGTAATAGACTGTTAGAGTTTACACTTCCACTGAACTGTGGAGAGGTCAAAATAAAGAAATGTCTACCAAATATATTAATAAAAGGTGTTTCATTACCGGTACTTCTACTTACCATTATTCACCTATGAGCCTTCGTCAAAGCTTTTTCTCATAATTGAGACGGTTGCTACTTACCACTGGATATCTTGATTAAAAGCTGACATGGTGGCAAAGAGAGTTTGAATGAGAAAAGTTCTCTTTACGGGTTGCCCGTGTGGTTGATCCTTTTGGCGGTAAGTATATAACCACAGGAAAGTATTGTAACGACCCTGGGTTTATAAGCGCGGAAATTGACCCTGCCGGACGTCGGGCTAGAAGGTCGAGGGCTCGAGACCTGCTCCCTGCCTGTTTCATTACAGTTGAATTACTTTTCAAAGCGCTGGCATTGCATTTCTATCACCTGAAACATGCGAACAATATAAAAATAGATGCACAAGACACATGCACGTGTTTACATGGTTCTGCACATGCTTTGGGTAATAGAAAACGGAATGAACTACCAGCGCCTTGAAAAGTAGATGTAATTATACTTCCTGTGGACATATTGTCTCACATTACAACAGCAAAAAAGACCAACCGCACAGACAACCGGTAAAGTACGTTGAAATAAATGTGTATTCAACATGCTGGCTTGTTGAGGTCGTGATCGATCACTTTCCTGATTCAAACTCTGATTTCTGTCCGACGTAGAACTCTATGGAATTGAATTGTTTCCCAATCCAGGCAATCTTGAACGCACCGCAATGATAACTATTTTGACAAGTTGGCAGCTAACCAAGTAGGCATATGATTATTTGGATTATAGCTAGTTCGCAGATTTATTTACCCAAAACTTGCCAAGTCATATTTAGCTAAAGCCAAGGGCGGCTACTGCGGTACGGGTACGAATCGGGGCCTATCGGAATGGCAAGGTCAGGACCGCAGCTCGTCTCGTTTTTTAAGAAAAGGACAAGCGGTCATGTGTATCCTATAGTAAAATACTATACATAAACAGTACTTACATTTCTTCTTGCGCTACCCCTCAGCACGTTGGAGATTATTGTCAACATCTTTTGCATACTATTTGGCCGCCAGCGATCTGCAGAAGGTTTCCCCCTCAGTCCTTCCTGCCTGTCAAAACAAACGCTACCAAAATGACGTTACCGACAAAATCCACGTCGACTGCAGATGACGACACGCGCTACGCCTAAAAATAAATACATGCACGAGCTTCGAGATTTTGCAGAAGCACGGGCTTATTTCTGTACGAGCGAGTTCCGCTTCAAGTATTTGATTGCACAATGAATTACCAAGTACTTATTCGAGTATGTTTAACGGCGGATTGCATCCAATACATGTTGCATTACCGCAACCAACGGTTCCCCAAAGCACACACATCCCTGGGTCGCTCCTCTTTTCAGTTCGCTGCAGATAGCGACTGGAACACTCAAATTGGACCATTTTATCTCCATCTCTTCAAAGACTCAATCATGGACACTTACTGACAGTTGTGGCTGCTTCGCGTGAGGTATTGTCGCTACCTTCTTGCCCAATAATGTTTCTACCATGCTGTTGTCTTAGGTCTCTTTATGTAGTGGTGTGTTTTGTCCTACATGTATTTTTGAATTTGTTATCCCTGTCCTCAAAGAGGAGCTTTTTGGTAGGCCGTCATTGTAAATTAGAATTGGTTCTTATCTGACTTGCCTAGTTAAATGAAACTAGACTGGGGTATTTTTTTTATATAAAAAAGCAACCCAACCCTCGTCCTGGAGATCTACAGTTCTGTGGGGTTTCAGTCCAACCCTAATTTAACACACCTGATTCTACTAATTAGCTGCTCAAGACCTTAACTAGCTGAATCAGATATGCTAAGTTAGGGTTGGAATGAACCTAGCTCTCCAGGAAGAGGGTTGGAATGAACCTAGCTCTCCAGGAAGAGGGTTGGAATGAACCTAGCTCTCCAGGAAGAGGGTTGGAATGAACCTAGCTCTCCAGGAAGAGGGTTGGAATGAACCTAGCTCTCCAGGAAGAGGGTTGGAATGAACCTAGCTCTCCATGAAGAGGGTTGGACAGTCCTGCCTTATACTTTGAGGGAAGATATTGTTTTTAAATATCCTACCATAACCCTACACTCATTAAAAACACACCACGCTAGTTGACTATTTAAACATATATAATCCTACCTCAGGCCAACAGCCTGGAAAGACAGGACACCACTCAATACACCATGTAACTCTTCTGACATCAAATCTCGTACACCAACATATTTTTATGCAGCTGCCACCACAACCTCTATTTTCTGCGACTTATGTTCCATCCCTGTGGTACAGTTGATAACCATAGCTATGAATGCTAAAAAGCCAAAGACAATTCTCACTCTAATCCTCCTAGGATCCCTTGACCCATCTTCCTCTACTTTCTTCACTGCCTCAACATCTGACAGACACCCTCTGCACTACTCTAACCTCAACCTGTCTCTCGCACTGGACATTTCTGATCCCCAGCCCCATAGGCACCTGTACAATTAACACATACTGCTTTTTTCCCTTCAATACTACACATTCCTTTGTCTCATGCCCTTCTGCACACCTGGTAACCTCCCTCCTACACACTGCTGGGACATGCCTATAAGCTTGACACCTGTAACAACATAATGGATTCGTCACAAAAGCTTGTAGTGGATAACTGAAATATCCTAACATCACTTTGTCGGTCAAAGACTCAACATCAAAACTCAAAAGTACAAACAATGACTTCTGTTTCACCTGTCACTACACCCTGTCTGTGTCGCACCAAACGATGAGCGTCACAAACACCGGTAATCTTCCCCTTCAGTTGATCCATTTTCGCATTTACCGTTACCCCAGTAATCACTCTTTGCAACAGCACTCTTTTCTTTAGCGCAAAACAAGTCCCATCTCTGGCGAACCCCTGCTCCCTCTGACCAGCGGGAAACACAAACAATTATCACAAGGCCACGTAGGGTTACCTTAACCGATACCACAGCACCCAACGTTTTAACCCACTCTGAAACCATATATGGATCAGCCAAAAGGCACCGGTAAACTTTCTGCAAAAATGTTACTCCTACCATCACAGACTTAAAACAAATCTTTATCATGACCATCAGTGCAAGCCTCGGGAATTACCAGGCACATACAAAAGAAAATGGTAAAGTCATAAATAGAAACGATGTATAGACTGGTATATGATTTTTTTATACAGGGACCTAGTTTCTCTCTTTTTTCTTCAAATTTTATTACTACTTGTGCTTTTTTTCTTTTGTATTTGGCATTTGACTTTTGATTGATATTGTTATTCTACTGCATTGCTGAGGAGTTAACAAACAAGCGGTTCATTCTACCATGTGCACGTGACCAATAAACTTCGATTTGAATCTGCACATCCCTGTTTAAGATGAAGTAACACAATATGAACTATATTGTGAGGACCCTTGAATGCAAAAATAAGAATGATCAAATAAACAAAATAGGAAATATATGCGTTCACATCGTTTTCATATAGTTTGATATACCCAAATCGATCATTATCAGACACGAATAACCATTTATGGTTACTTGAACAAGGATGACGACCTCCTTTCAGGAGAAAGGGAAAGTACCTTGCGAAAAGGTTCTATCGATCGAGGCCAATTTCGCGTTCACGTGAAATAGCGCCCCTGCACTTTCCTAGAAACTAGCTAGCTACGTGCTTTTAGCAAGACAGTGTAATGGACGTCATGCTTCATATGAAGATGTTAAAGGACATTTTAAGTGTGTTTTGCACAATTTGTTTGATCACCAATTTTTCCACTGCAGCCCAAGACGGTTCTAATGGGAAAAAGGACCAAGAGTGTCACAACTACGCTGGAGGACACGTCTACCCTGGAGAGGCTTTCCGTGTGCCCGTCTCTGACCATTCCCTGCACCTCAGCAAGGCGAAAAGTGGGTATTGTCCCTGTACAGTTGTACTTAACAATCCCATTGACTCTAAAATTATTTTAATTATTTTACTCAACATTATATGCATATGGTACTTTTGTTTTTAGCTACGGCGCTATTTAGCTTGACTGCAGGCAACTTAATTAGCTAACGTTAGCTGACTTGATTAGCTAGACACGGTGCCAATTATCTGCAAATTGTCCAGTTTTCCCTTGCCAAGTTCACCACTGACGTTAGCATAACATTTGTATGCGCGTTATTGTAATGCCAGCTTTTACTTGTAGATCAACATTCATAAGTAGTAGTTAGTACATTTGGACACGTCAAGCCAAAACGTTGCTCCAATTACTTTGTCGAGTACAGGAGTACCCGCGCAATAACAATTGCTGCGTACCACACAATCCCAATGGATGCATCTCAGTCAGTTATGTGTGTTCCTCTTCGAGCTCACGCCTTCATCAGCATTCGTTAAGGGGCAGGTGAAATGTAAATTCTCAGTAGGTGGCCTCCATTCGCTTTCACATTTCCTGCGTTTTCCAAACAGAAGATGGCTAGGTGACAAGGAAGCCAATACCAGACTTCTGAGATGCAACCATCCAGAATACACTATATATATTTAAATGTTCCCTTTATTTTTTTTAGCAGTAATATATATGAACACTTAAACAATGCAATGTAACTCCAAGTCAATTACACTTCTGTGAAATCAAACTGTCCACTTAGGAAGCAACACTGATTGACAATAAATGTCACATGCTGTTGTGCAAATGGAATAGACAACAGGTGGAAATGATAGGCAATTAGCAGGACACCCCCAATTAAGGAGTGGTTCTGCAGGTGGTAACCACAGATCACTTCTCAGTTCCTATGCTTCCTGGCTGATGTTTTGGTCACTTTTGAATGCTGGCGGTGCTTTCACTCTAGTGGTAGCATGAGATGGAGTCTACAACTCACACAAGTGGCTCAGGTAGTGCAGCTCATCCAGGATGGCACATCAATGCGAGCTGTGGCAAGAAGGTTTGCTGTGTCTGTCAGCGTAGTGTCCAGAGCATGGAGGCGCTACCAGGAGACAGGCCAGTACATCAGGAGATGTGGAGGAGGCTGTAGGAGGGCAACAACCCAGCAGCAGGACCACTACCTCCGCCTTTGTGCAAGGAGGAGCACTGCCAGAGCCCTGCAAAATGACCTCCAGCAGGTCACAAATGTGCATACGGTCAGAAACAGACTCCATGAGGGTGGTATGAGGGCCCGATGTCCACAGGTGGGGGTTGTGCTTACAGCCAACACAGTGCAGGACGTTTGGCATTTGCCAGAAAACATCAAGATTGGCAAATTCGCCATTGGCGACCTGTGCTCTTCACAGCTGAAAGCAGGTTCACACTGAGCACATGTGACAGAGTCTGGAGACGCCGTGGAGAACATTCTGCTGCCTGCAACATCCTCCAGGATGACCGGTTTGGCGGTGGGTCAGTCATGGTGTGGGGTGGCATTTCTTTGGGGGGCAGCACAGCCCTCCATGTGCTCGCCAGAGGTAGCCTGACTGCCATTAGGTACCGATATGAGATCCTCAGACCCCTTGTGAGACCATATGCTAGTGCGGTTAGCCCTGGGTTCCTCCTAATGCAAGACAATGCTAGACCTCATGTGGCTGGAGTGTGTCAGCAGTTCCTGCAAGAGGAAGACATTGATGCTATGGACTGGCCTGCCCGTTCCCCAGATCTGAATCCAATTGAGCACATCTGGGACATCATGTCTCGCTCCATCGACCATCGCCATGTTGCACCACAGACTGTCCAGGAGTTGGCGGATGCCTTAGTCCAGGTCTGGGAGGAGATCCCTCAGGAGACCATCCGCCACCTCATCAGGAGCATGCCCAGGCGTTGTAGGGAGTTTATACAGGCACGTGGAGGCCACACACACTACTGAGCCTTATTTTGACTTGTTTTAAGGACATTACATCAACGTTGGATCAGCCTATAGTGTGGTTTTCCATTTTAATTTTGAGTGTGATTCCAAATCAGAAGAAATAAGAAATGTGTTATACTCTGAATAGGACCATTATCCCAACTGTTACACGCAATAACTGCGCTTTTCGAGCTCATGCTAGGTAGCATAAGCCACACCAGCCATTTTGGAATGGCAGTGTCAGCCTTCGAAGTTTAACAGCGGTTGGAATCCAATAAATGTTGCATTACCACCACCAACTAGACTAGTGTATAACCCTTATACTTTGCTTGAAAAAAGGAAAATAAATCAACTAATGCCCAATCATCTAACCCTACACTCGTTAAAAACTCACCACCCTACTCTACTCTAAACCTATCTAGTCCTACCTCAGGCCAACAGACTGAAAGGACGAGACACCACCACTCGACACAGCCTGTAACTCTTGTAACGTCAAATCAACATTTTGTTTAAGAGAAATTGGCAGTTTGTCTAACTGGCCTCAACTGCAGTCCACATGTAACCACAACAGCCCAGGACCTCCACATCCGGCTTCTTCACCTGCAGGATCATCTGAGACCAGCCACTTGGACAGCTGATGAAGCTGAGGACTATTTCTGTCTGAGGGAAAACTCATTCTGATTGGCTGGGCCTGGCTCCAAAGTGGGTCGGCTTATGCCCTCCCGGCCCACCCATGGCTGCACCCCTGCCCAGTCATGTGGAATTTGTAGATTAGGACCTAAATAATTTTTTTCAATTGACTGATTTCCTTATATGAACTGTAACTCAGTAAAATTGTTAATTGTTGCATGTTGAGTTTTATATTTTGTTCAGTATAAATGCAGTAATCATGTGCACAGCAGGATTTGTACCCTTCCTGTTACTTTTTCATTTTGAATCTGCAGACTTGTGATTTGTTTGTCCCTAAAAGGTGGTCAGCAAATATCTTGCTTGCTCGTGCTTTGAACCATTATCAAATTATATATTTCTTTCTTATTTTTGCAGTTTCAAAGCCGGCACCTTATTTTGAGGGGTCAGCTGTGATCGATGGAGAGTTTAAGGAGCTCAAGCTGTCTGACTACAAAGGGAAATACCTAGTCTTCTTCTTCTACCCCCTGGACTTGTGAGTACTATCTTTTATTGACCTTCATCCTAAAACAAATCTCTGTACTGTTGGTTGCAACTGTCAGAAAATGTGTTCATAGGCTAGTAACTTTCTGTTAGTGACTTTGTTACTCTATAACAGTGGTCGACATTCCAGGCATCCCTAGTCGATCACCAAACTTTTCTGTAGAAAAGTCAACGATAAAGGCTGGCACTTTTAAAAAAATTATTGTTTGTTGCGCTGTTGGTTGTAGGTGCGCTTGATTCAGAAAACCCTGCGTACTGGATAAGCAAAGTGTTCCCATTTTTTAACTATTTTTTTTTTCTGTCTGAAATGACTAACTCTGCCTACCCGGCGGACCGGGAGATCTTTGGCCACTCAATGTAGCAAATCGGATAGTTCAAATCACTGTGCCTACAGATCTTCCATGCCCCCGGCCATGGCAAAGTTTGAGACTAGCCTACGTAAGATGTAATAATTTTTAAAACCATGACCTCAGAGACTGTCAAACAATAAAGCAAAGAGCTGCTGTTTTTGAGTAAGTTCATGTTTAAATTTTTTAAAATTACTTTTACCCCCTTTTCTCCCCAATTTTGTGATATTCAATTGGTAGTTAGTCTTGTCCCAGTCTGTATGGACTCAGGAGAGGCAAAGGTCAAGAGCCATGCGTCCTCCGAAACACTACCCCGCCGAGCCGCGCGGCACCAATGTGCTGGAGGAAATACCGTACAGCTGGCTACCGCAGTCAGCGTGGATGGGCCGGTACTGCCACAAGGAGTCGCTAGAGTGCAATGGGACAAGGACATCCCAGCAGGCCAAACTCTCCCCTAACCCTGACGACGCTGGGCCAATTGTGCGCCGCCTCACAGGTCTCCCGGTCGTCGCTGGCTGCGCCACAGCCCGGGATATAACCCAGATCTGTAGTGACACCTCAAGCACTGTGATGCAGTGCCTTAGACCACTGTGCCACTTTGGGAGGCCATGTTTATGTATTTGTTCAGCAGTGTCGACACTTTTGTAATTGTGTTGAATAAAAATATAAAACGTGTTTCTCTCTACTTCCACTCTTGTTGCAACTGCAATGAATGAGTAGCCAAGTGTATCGATAGCTCTGCGTTTAAAAAATTATTATTAGCAGCTTGTCTATTTTACAATTGCGGAATATTTCATAGGAACAAAAGCGAGATCCGACTACAAAAAATTGTTTTGAAAGGTTATCCAACTCGTCATGATTTGACTTATTTTTTAAATTTTCTCCAGAGTTCCCTGTTGTCTTGAAAGCACAATCAGATGCATTTACCATCTGCCCAGTAAAATGAAAAAGCAAATGATTTAAATTTATGTTCCGCAGTACACCGCAAGTGCTACACTAACTTATCTATTTTGTTATCAAAGCTCGTATTTTGAAATCTAATACTGTCTGAGAATAACAATATTGGCAGGCCAGGCATAAAGGTAATATGCTGTGTTAATGTTTAGGCCTACTGCCCAAACCTCATTCCTACTTTTTTTTTTTTTTTTTTTTTTTTTTTTACATGAACCTAATAAAAACAGTTAAGTCATGATTAAAAAATAAGCAACAATCTGAGCGGTAGGTCTCTGCTTTGTTTTTGACTGCAAAAGTTATCCTGACTGAGAAAAGGTTGGTGACTGACCACTGCTCTAAAAGATCAAATAGAAATCTAAATAATCTGTGGTGTATTAATTACCTCTTGCAATGGAAACCGTTTACTAGTTTAAGAACCAAACGGAGCAAACGAAACAGGGAGGAACCTTCCTGTAGTAGTCCAATAGAAACTTTTGCAACAGAATTGGGTAATGAATACACCCCAGCTTTTAATCGTGAGCCTGGCCTATTTGTTTTAGTATTTTATCATAAAATATACACTGTAGTAACTGTTTATACACTTTTCTGAGTTCTTACATGACATTTTCTATATTATAGAATCATTGACTGAATGAAAATGCAGTATGCTATGTCTAAAGTAATAATGCTGTTGGCTATGTATTATTCTGATGACCCTCACACTGTGTACCTGCAGCACATTTGTCTGCCCGACTGAGATTATTGCATTCAGTGATCGTGTGCACGAGTTCCATGCCATCAATGCTGAGGTTGTTGCCTGCTCTGTTGACTCACAATTCACCCATCTGGCATGGTAAGATTATAAGCATCACACCCCTCTTCAGAGGTGCTTGGACTTTTTCAGAGAACTTCAGCTTTTTTCCCTTGACCCTCTGGTTTTATGTTAACAGGATCAACACACCTAGGAAGCAGGGTGGACTTGGGCCAATGAAAGTCCCTCTGCTGTCTGACCTCACACACCAGATTTCCAAGGACTATGGAGTCTTCCTAGAGGATGCAGGACACACACTCCGGTGCAGTTACACTCCCACATGAAGTAGAAACTACTACAAAAGATGATGCCTAGTATTGGTTTGATACAACTGCTATAGTCAGAACATTTTTCCTCATTAATCTCCTTTTATAAATCGGTTCAGTGAAAAACGGTACAACAAAATACCTGTTAACTGTTTTAAGTTCATGAAGTCTAAATTCATGCAGTTTGAAACTGAAGCAATCATTGTTGTCATTCTCCCCCTCAGGGGCCTGTTCATCATCGATGACAAGGGAGTCCTGAGGCAGATCACCATGAATGACCTCCCGGTAGGGCGCTCTGTAGATGAGACCCTGCGGCTGGTCCAGGCCTTCCAGTACACTGACAAACATGGTGAAGGTATGGTTCAGTCTCATCACATAACACATTCTCAGATTTTACAGCTAGATACTTAACTACCTGTGGTTGCTATGGATGGTCTTTGTTTACAGTTTGTGTGAAATAAATACTTTTTCTTTTTGCAGTGTGCCCAGCAGGATGGAAGCCAGGCAGTGACACGGTGAGTTTCATACTGTGTGTGTGTTTCCAAATAAGTGCGTGCATGAGAGAAATATTATTTTCATAGACGTTGCTTGAGACAACTGTACTAATTCAGTGTATTACTCTCCATAGATAATCCCAGACCCATCGGGCAAACTCAAGTACTTTGACAAGCTGAACTGACCCTCCCTTGCTCTCTAAACACTTTGGTTGAAGCTCAGAATAAAAACAGGGTTTTGATAATCTGGTGTCTGTTTTGTTTTAGCAATGTACAGGCATATTTGACATTATTAAATCTAATCTGGGGATCTCTTGAGTAAACTGGTTACCTTTGAGATGAGAAACAGGCCACGAACTACAACAACTAAATAATGCCTTTTGGAACTGAGTCACCCTCTCCTAATGGGAGACATTAGATGGCGCTGTTGATGAAATTAGTGAAATGCATGTATTCAATGTTTCTCCTAATGATTTTTTTTTTCCAGCAGGGTTGGCAAAGTTAGTGTAGTGGGTGTGGCCATTTTTTTTGCTCTCTTTTTTTTAAGGCACTCTTGGCTGCAGACACAATGTTGCTGTTTTAAAACTAATTTCTTGCAATTCTACACATTTTGCCATGATTTATGGTGTGTTCCTATGCTATAATGGTGCCCCAAGTCATGACATTTTGGGTATTTTAGATTCTCCCTGACTTTGTTTTTTATTTTGGTGATTGTTAGTTCTCAAAGATGAGAATTATTACATGACATACTTTACATACATACTTGATCTAGTTTTAGTCATATTTTTGGAGTCTAAGTGAATATAGGGGAAATGCTGTTCTTATATAATATGTTGAGTGTGCCAAATATGTCCCACTCCAATGGACTGGACACCAGATAACAGTTGGCTATAAACTAGTCGCTTGAGTATTGGGCATTCCTGGGGAGGGGTCCTATAACAAATAAATACTCTGGAATATGATGGACATGCACTCTGGAAATAATTTGAAATGTTTTAAATGTAAATTAAACTACAGTACATCCATAATATGTACCTCAAAGTGCACACACAATTCATTTACACAACATGTACAGTAGGTCTGCATGGTCCCATGTCTCAATGAAATGCCATCAGAATATCACATGCAGGACCAGCCAAAGAGAAACCAAACGTAAAGAGTTTCGTGGCAGTTCAAGGTCACAAGTTTATAGATCATGCCAGCATCTGCTTTCCTGGAGATTGTAGTACATCTGAGTCACTACTGTGAAGCTTGGCAGAGCAATGCCATGGACTGAGTCATAAACATTTTTTAAATATGGTCTCTTATCTAGTTTAAATTACTTAAGACTTTTATAACTAACTGACACTTCCAATAAATCCTGAGATTTCACATAACTCAGACTGGCAGTACAATATTGCTGCCAAGACTGCAGGCCTATTTGACAAGAAAAGGTGTTTTTTTTCTTAAGAATATTGGATATTTTGTTGACATACAGAAGAGATGAAGGGCCCTTAACCTCAGTGATTCATGTTTAAGCCTATGTATTTACAATTAAGTTACAAAGGTGGGTACTGTGTAATTACAGTGTAGGCACACAGGGTTATGGCACTTACAACTGTGACCTGTAATTAGTCTACATGTGCCTACCAATGTGTACAATAAATACTCTGTAGATGTGCCTACCACGTAACTACATTTGTTTTTATGTCCCTTGATTGACCATCCCTTCTCAAACTTGTGATACATCATAAACATATGGACTATGTGTTTCTGATGGTACTGTGAAACAGATGTGTACGCATGTGGGACAGCTTCAAGGCATTGTGAGACCCTGTTTTTACAATGTGGGTGTCACATACTGTACACCATGTGACAAGAGAAATGGGTTACATAACATTGATGGTCATTTCATGCATTTATCACATTACCTTTTTATATAAAACATGACCCATTTACAATACTAGTAAAAGTGTGTGTGTGTGTGTCATTGTGCACTGATTTTAATAACTTTATATTTTTTTAAATAGACCCATTCCACAAAGTCAAGTAGGTAGTCTAGGCAAATCTAGGCAAATATGACTGAATTAGAGTTAACCCTAAACCTATTGTAGAGAGTCTTTACAATGCATGGACAGATGTAGGCCTACTGTACATGCATTGTCATCAAGAGATGAGCATTAAGCAGCCTGCAGAAGGCCTAAAATGGGCGCGTATGAGGGGGTCAATTTTGTCTAGTCCGATGGTCACCGTCTTTGAAAGTGTGTTGCATTATGGGAATAAAAATGAACTTTACAAAAAAACATGTGATCAAAGATCATGCAGATTTAATGAAATGGCCTTAAAGTCACTGCGAATGCTTCTCATCAACTGCAACATACAGACAACGGCCCCCAATACATAGCTGAATCAAATAACCCAAAAGGAAGAGGTGAAGCGAGAGGATTTACCCCAAAATCTGTCAGTGTAAGATGAGCAGACCTAGTGGAGTTTTTTTCTTCCTGTGGAGGTCAATGAGTGTCGAATTACACTAGGCCTATATGATCCAATAGAGGTTTGCAATGTTTAGGCTGTTAACAAACGTACTGATATGAGTGGATGTACGTGGCATTCCTGCAAATGTTAGAAAAACTCATTTAGTTGTGCCTGTTGTTCACAGTATGTCTGCCCTCTCATTTGATAGAATTGTCCCATCTGACCTCGCCTGCCTTCCATCTTTTGAGGACTTGTATTTCCAATGTTGGAGCGGTCACTCAACTATCTTGTCAATATAATAGATACTCTTTGACGTGATTGAAACAGGAACCAACTTTGCTGTGATTCTAAAAGCTACAGGGATACCTCTCTGAAACAATTGCACGCGCGTCATGGGGGTATAGAAAAGTATATTTCGAAATTTTGTAAAGAAAACGGATTGTTTATAAATGTTTGTTGACACTGCCATGTTGATCTGAGCCTTGCTGTTAGAAAACCACTAACGTTGGTGTTCGTCTGTCGCAGGTGCACTTTCCTGAGTTTAACGCGGTATTGCTGAACGCACCACACCAAATGGACGGCAGAAACCCTATGACGTTGTTAGGCTATTTCCCCGTTTAGTCTGATTGACATTAGATAGCACAGCCACAAATTCTAAATGCAGTTCCTCATAAAAATGTATGAAAACAACATTTGAGTTTTTTTGTCTTCATTTAAGGTTAGAGTTAGGCACTAAGTTCGCAGTGGGGTCAAGGTTAGGTTTAAAATCACATTTTAAGAATATTAATTTGAAAAAATACTTTGTGGTTTGAGGAACTAGTGACGACCGTTTAGTCATCCGGATGTGATTGTGACATGCTTACGAAGTGCGTATAAAAAGGGGTAAAGCACTCTAGCAAGGTATTGCGCTGCCTGCGACCTAGGCGAATGTAATTCCGCACGAGCTGGAATCCTAACCTTACTGCGGGGGGGTGAACTCCTGAGAAGCGGATGAAGAAACAGGTTTTGCTTCTTTTTACATTCCGAGGACTTGTAAGAAAAGGAAAAAAGAGTAAAAGAAGAAAATGTCGAACTTTATATTACGGAAAGCTGAGCCCAAGGACGTGTCAGACATATTGCGACTCATAAAGGTAGGAGGTTCCATTCCCTATGTTTAAGGATTTGTGTAGAAATGTATGTAGTCTTTAAAAAAAATTTTTTTTTACCTTTTATTTAACCAGGCAAGTCAGTTAAGAACATATTCTTATTTTCAATGACGGCCTGGGAACAGTGGGTTAACTGCCTGTTCAGGGGCAGAACGACAGATTTGTACCTTGTCAGCTCGGGGGTTTGAACTCGCAACCTTCCGGTTACTTGTCCGACGCTCTAACCACTAGGCTACGCTGCCGCCACTTTCTCAAATCCCTGTTATAAAAGTTTGATTTTCTTGTTCATTAAAAAAAAAGCCTAGGCATATTTCTCAATGTTATTGTGACATTTGACTAACAATTATTTTATTAACTATAAGGATTTTTTTTCATTCCCTATATTTCCAGGAACTTGCTAAATTTGAAGAAATGGAGGAGCAGGTCATCTTGACAGAGAAAGGTAGTCTACTCTTAGGCCCGTGTTTGTTTGGCCTATTGTGACCATATGAAATGTTTCCCCAAACAAATCCGAAGTCTCTTCATAAATGTCCTCATAATTTACTTTAGAACTACTGGAGGACGGCTTTGGGGATCATCCGTTCTACCATTGCGTCGTCGCGGAAGTCCCTGATGATCATCAGAGCTCAGATGGTAAAATATGTTGTAATTTTGTTTCCACGTTCTCGCTCTCTCGCTCACACCACACATCTTTCAATGACCGTTAGTAAGGAAATAGTGCAACGGTTAAATCATTCAAGGGAAAATCCACTCCAACTCAATTTTTGTATTTTATTTTTTACATTAGTCCAATGTTTATAGTCCCAACAAGTTTTGCATATGTCAACAGGCAAGTTTTCAAGATATTGGACGTTCAAGAAGCAAAGTAACACCTGCCATCATTGGGATGAGACAATATGCGTTTGAGTGGCGTTTCCCTTTTAAATTCAAAACTTGAAATGTGCAGTGTTGGTGTGCATAACTCGAAGTCCAGTTTCAACTCGGACAACCTCTCAGAGCACGATTTATCTCAAGGACCAACCTGACCAAGCATGGACTCCGATATTAATCATGATGTGGTTTGGAATGTGAACTTATAAATTCTCCAACACCTAGTTATATCATAATTAGGCCCCATAGATTTTCCTGACTGACCAAGACCAATCTCCATTATCATACACAATAAGCCCAGTGGGGTTTAGCATCAAGTTCTAGTAGTATAATAGTTTTACACTTACTTCCTTGCTGGTTTTGATGTGGATGTTTTCACTGTTTTAGGATACACTGTCATTGGGTTTGCCATGTATTACTTCACCTATGACCCCTGGATTGGAAAGCTGCTCTACCTAGAGGACTTCTATGTGATGAAAGAGTTCAGGGGTAAGTATTGTCTACCCTGAGTCTTGTCATAAAATATGTTTTATTTATTTCACCAGGTAAGCTAGTTGAGAACGACTTCTCATTTGCAACTGCGACCTGGCCAAGATAAAGCATAGCAGTTCGACACCTACAACAACACAGTTACACATGTAATGAACAAAACATAATCAATAATACTGTAGATATGATGTGTTATTTACAATGAAGGCAAGTTGATCAGGGTCCATGGATCCAGAGCTTAAAAATCAATGTAACCTTTGATCCTGTTTTTTCTCAGGTTATGGTATTGGGTCAGATATCCTGAAGCTTCTGAGTGGGGTAAGTCTACTTTTTTGCAATCAATACACCGGAAGGACATTTTTCTTTTCCAAAACATGAAAAAGTTGAGCCTATGGAACAATCTCAAGCTATTTGATGACCCTGTCCAGTCTAACTTTATTGTCCTCCCTTCAACAGACGGCAGTTAAGACTCGCTGCAGTAGCATGCACTTCATTGTAGCAGAGTGGAACAAGCCGTCCATAGAGTTCTACAAGCGCCGTGGAGCCTCAGACCTGTCTGATGAGGAGGGCTGGCGACTCTATGCGATTGAGAAGGAAGACCTGGTTAAGATTTCTACCAAGACGCGCTAAATTCATCAAATGATTACTGATGGTAGCCTTCCCCCTTTGACTCCATTGGCAATGTTTTTAATTATTTAAAAAAAATGTGTATCATTAAATACAAAACCTTATTTGTTAAAGTTCTTCATGCAGGACTGGTTATATATATTTTTAAACATAACTAAAGTGAGTGACGTACCTTCATCAAGGAAATGGGGATACCTAGTCAACTGATGTCTTAAACATTTAACACCACCCCAGAACTATACTGACATCAGCTAGTCATGTGATTGTGTACTAGCACATAGAGGAATCGGCATGTTGCTTTCGAAACTCCTTAACGTTTTTCTACCAATGATAACATCTGGCTCAGAAGTAGGGGCTTGTTTATGGATGGACAGGATTCTTAAATGTCTTGTCAAACAATTTTTTTATTTTTTTCACTCATTTGTCCTCGCATGCCTAGAGTGCCATTATAGTATCTTTTTGTGGCTTTTAGTTTACTGTAAAAAAGCAATGTTGTCAATAGATACACAACATTTAAATCACAATTGAACATTATACATACATTTTATAACCTAAGTGACTGGTCCTGGGTAAATGCCAGAGAAACACTGGGATATTGCAGATTTGGGAGTGAGCCTAACAATATGTACAGTAGCATACAGGGAGCTGGACCTGTTATACCTGGGAATACTGCTAATCTTGCTTTGTTGTCGATCCTATCACACCTTATCTGAAAAAACAAGTCACTAAGCATTTAGCTGCAATTTGTTAGCATAAGCACCTGCTATGTAAAGTACACTGTTTTTATCATGAATTGACAAGTGATTGGGGTGTTCTATACATCTGTAGGCTGATCAAGAGGCTAATTGACCACCAGGTCAATGAAGGTTCTGGAAGACTGGTATTGTGCAGAAATGTTCAGGTTTAGGACTCTGCAGCTGGGCTGTTTTCCTCTTGTTTTTCATTGGCTGTGAAAGTAACCATGGCAGCATGTGAAAATTCAGACTTGACAACCCTTTACACATTGTAACCTTTTATTTAACTAGGCAAGTCCACTTGAAAAATTCTTATTTACAATGACGGCCTACCCCGGCCAAATCCTCTAACCCGGATGACGCTGGGCCAATTGTGGGACTCCCGATCGCGGCCGGTTGTGATACAGCCCGGTATTGAACCAGGGTCTGTAGTGATGCCTCTAGCACTGCGATGCTGTGACTGATACACCATTTGGGAGCCCACAAATAATCTGTATTAGTTTTGGACCTGACAGGATGAGTTCACCTTCCCCTCTACAGGTGTGGTGGCGGACTTGAAAAATGTCTCTATGTTAGCGTAGCCCTGCAGGGCGAAATCGTACAACGAGTGTTCTGTGGGAAGGAAAAATAGCTTAAACAACAGTATACTGTACATGGAGAACTGAATATCACAAGATTACCCTACAACATGTCTTGGCATGGAACAATATTCATTTTCTCCCACACGTGCAAGTACAAATAAAAACCACACACGACATACGATATATTGACACGCTCACTCACCTTGGCGATTGATGCGGCCGCTTGGGGGTAGTACATAGTGTCCCGCAGCCATCAGCCCTGTAGGGTAGATGAGCTTCTTCATCCTGGAGCCTATGGGGACACAAGAGTGGGGACCACATACTATTTTTATTCAAGAAGATAGATTAGAAGCAAGAAAGGGAAAACTGGATAGGGCAACAGGAAGCAGTAGTAGGCCTGATATTTGATATGGTCTGGAGGCAACATAGTTCTACCGCTAGACCAGACTCTAGCTCAGAGACTCACTGATACAGAGTGTTTGCTTAAACACAGAGACAAAGTGGATAAACCCAAACACACAATGGAGATAAAAAAACAGGGTACTCGTCATCCAAACTCAAAACTAATACCTCTTGCAAGAAAGAGTCCAATGATACCAGCAAATCCAATGACCGCAACCCAATCCAAAGTAACTATTAAACAGGTGCCCACTGAGTGGCCCCAGTGGGAATTGAACCCACGCATTACAAGCACCATGCTTTAACAACTGAGCCACACAGGATCACAGTAATGAGTAATGTGTGCACTTTGTGTGTATCACAGGGCGCGTGTTTTCTTACCACTTCCTAATTGGATGGCACTTTCAACCTTGGGCTTCACTTTTACAATGGTACCCTGAACCCTACAGGAGAGGACAGTACAGTGAACATGTAACTTACATCCGGTAATATCACCCAATGTCTGCACCTTGACAGCCATTCAAGAATGGATAAATGCTTATTTTTAATTGTTAAAGAATAAGTTCACATTTAATAATATGATAACATGATAATACTATATTTCATAGTAAATATGCTCTTGCCGAATAGTCTTCAATTTAAGGTTACTGAGCACACTGTGCACCTGTGATGCTTTACGTTGTTTGTACTGGTAGTATAACTAGTAGTAGGACTGCCATGCCCCCATCCAGTTCTGTGGGCCTTAAGCACTGGCCATTCTGTTATCCAGTAGAGTGCTTGAGTTGAACATCAAACCACAGCACTTTGTGTACCCTTGACTCATTGTAAAGACATTCTGCACTGTACAAGAACAACTACCAATAAAGTTCCAGCCAAGTCGATGTACTGACAAACATGTGCTGTATGTTAATGAGCTGCTTATCTCTGGACTGAAAGAGTCAATGGGGAAGAGGTAAGGAGGGCAACTAGGAAACAGTGAACACAGTGACAAACACAGATGTCGAGTTCCCCTACTCAGACGTTGCATGCATCAACCGATGGTTGAGTGTGTCATCGACTCACAGATTGCTAAAACATATGTGGTTAGCTGATAGAAAAAAAGGACCTATCCAGGCATTGTAAGGTCTGGCATGTGTCAGCAGTACCTGTGAATTTTTACATTCTTTATAGAGTACTTTACCAGTAGAATTAACTAATCAGCTTAATCTTTATCCCCCTCTTTGAGTTTATGATGATTCTCTGTGTGTGTGTGTGTGTGTGCGTGTGTGCGTGTGTGTGTGTGTGTGTGTGTGTGTGTGTGTGTGTGTGTGTGTGTGTGTGTGTGTGTGTGTGTGTGTGTGTGTGTGTGTGTGTGTGTGTGTGTGTGTGTGTGTGTGTGTGTGTGTGTGTGTGTGTGTGTGTGTGTGTGTGTGTGTGTGTGTACACAAGTGTATGTGTTCGTGGCTATGGGGTGTACCTGAACCTTTTCCACTGTCGAATGGCTTGTTTGCCAAAAGGGTAGCAGATCGTTGATGTGATCACATGGGCAGAAGCAGAGCAGCACAATCACAACTAACACTTCACAGCAGACAGACAAAATCATTCCAACACGTGCAAATTATCGAATGCAGCATGAATTCACAGTAGAGGTCTACTGATCCATGTGAAATGCGTAGTACAGATTTACTGCCGCCGTGATATGCAACTTTTCAGGGAAGTTAGGAACAATTATACACAGGCAGTTAGGAAAGCTAAGGCTAGCAGAAATTTGCATCCTGTAGCACAAACTCCACGGAGAATAAGAGCACCTCCTTCCAGTTGCCCACTGCACTAAGGCTAGGAAACACTTTCAGAGCTGGTCATGGGTGCACCTCAGCCACGCTCAAGGTACTAAACGATATCATAACCGCAACTGATAAGAGACATTACTGTGCAGCCGTATTCATCGACCTGGCTAAGGCTTTCGACTCTGTCAATCACAACATTCTTATTGGCAGACTCAACAGCCATGGTTTCTCAAATGATTGCCTCGACTGGTTCACCAACTACTTCTCTGATAGAGTTCACTGTGGCAAATCGGAGGGCCTGTTGTCCGGACCTCTGGCAGTCTCTATGGGGGTGCCACAGGGTTCAATTCTCGGGCCGACTCTCTTCTCTGTATACATCAATGATGTCGCTCTCGCTGCTGGTGATTATTTGATCCACCTCTACGCAGACGACACCATTCTGTATACAGTGGGGCAAAAAAGTATTTAGTTAGCCACCAATTGTGCAAGTTCTCACACTTAAAAAGATGAGAGAGGTCTGTAATTTTCATCATAGGTACACTTCAACTATGACAGACAAAATTAGAAATAAAATCCAGAAAATAACATTGTAGGATTTTTCATGAATTTATTTGCAAATTATGGTGGAAAATAAGTATTTGGTCACCTACAAACAAGCAATATTTCTGGCTCTCACAGACCTGTAACTTCTTCTTTAAGAGGCTCCTCTGTCCTCCACTCGTTACCTGTATTAATGGCATCTGTTTGAACTTGTTATCCGTATAAAAGACACCTGTCCACAACCTCAAACAGTCACACTCCAAACTCCACTATGGCTAAGACCAAAGAGTTGTCAAAGGACACCAGAAACAAAATTGTAGACCTGCACCAGGCTTGGAAGACTGAATCTGCAATAGGTAAGCAGCTTGGTTTGAAGAAATCAACTGTGGGAGCAATTATTAGGAAATGGAAGACATACAAGACCACTGATAATCTCCCTCAATCTGGGGCTCCACGCAAGATATCACCCCGTGGGGTCAAAATGATCACAAGAACGGTGAGCAAAAATCCCAGAACCACACAGGGGGACCTAGTTAATGACCTACAGAGAGCTGGGACCAAAGTAACAAAGCATACCATCAGTAACACACTACGCCGCCAGGGACTCAAATCCTGCAGTGCCAGACGTGTCCCCCTGCTTAAGCCAGTACATGTCCAGGCCCGTCTGAAGTTTGCTAAAGAGCATTTGGATGATCCAGAAGAAGATTGGGAGAATGTCATATGGTCAGATGAAACCAAAATATAACTTTTTGGTAAAAACTCAACTCATCGTGTTTGGAGGACAAAGAATGCTGAGTTGCATCCAAACACCATACCTACTGTTTTTCTGCAAAGGGACCAGGACGACTGATCCGTGTAAAGGAAATAATGAATGGGGCCATGTATCGTGAGATTTTGAGTGAAAACCTCCTTCCATCAGCAAGGGCATTGAAGATGAAACGTGGCTGGGTCTTTCAGCATGACAATGATCCCAAACACACTGCCCGGGCAACGAAGAAGTGGCTTCGTAAGAAGCATTTCAAGGTCCTGGAGTGGCCTAGCCAGTCTCCAGATCTCAAACCCATAGAAAATCTTTAGAGGGAGTAGAAAGTCCATGTTGCCCAGCAACAGCCCCAACACATCACTGCTCTAGAGGAGATCTGCATGGAGGAATGGGCCAAAATACCAGCAACAGTGTGTGAAAACCTTATGAAGACATACAGAAAACGTTTGACCTCTGTCATTGCCAACAAAGGGTATATAACAAAGTATTGAGATAAGTATTTGGTCAATAACAAAAGTTTATTTTCCACCATAATTTGCAAATACATTCATTAAAAATCCTACAATGTGATTTTCTGGATTTTTTTTCTCATTTTGTCTGTCATAGTTGAAGTGTACCTATGATGAAAATTACAGGCCTCTCTCATCTTTTTAAGTTTGAGAACTTGCACAATTGGTGGCTGACTAAATACTTTTTTGCCCCACTGTACCTCTGGCCCTTCTTTGGACACTGTATTAACTAACCTCCAGACGAGCTTCAATGCCATTACAACTCTCCTTCCGTGGCCTCCAACTGCTCTTAAATGCAAGTAAAACTAAATGCATGCTCTTAAACCGATCGCTGACCTGCCCGCCCGTCCAGCATCGCTACTCTGGACAGTTTTGACTTGGAATATGTCGAAAACTACAAATACCTATGTGTCTGGTTAGACTGTAAACTCTCCTTCCAGATTCACATTAAACATCTCCAATCTAAAATTAAATCTAGAATCAGCTTCCTATTTAGCAACAAAGCATCCTTCACTCAGGCTGCCAAATATATAGTCGTAAAACTGACCATCCTACCGATCCTCGACTTTGGCGAAGTCATTTACAAAATAGCCTCCAACACTCTTCTCAACAAATTGGATGCAGTCTATCACAGTGTCATCCATTTTATCACCAAAGCTCCATATATTACGCACCACTGCGACCTGTATGCTCTCGTTGGCTGTTCCTCGCTTCATACTCGATGCCAAACTCACTGGCTCCAGGTCATCTACATGTCTCTGCTAGGTCAAGCCCCGCCTTATCTCAGCTCACTGGTCACCATAGCAGCACCCACCCGTAGCATGCGCTCCAGCAGGTATATCTCACTGGTCACCCCCAAAGCCAATTCTTCCTTTGGCCGCCTTTCCTTCCAGTTGTCTGCTGACAATGACTTGAACAAACTGCAAAAATCACTAAAGCTGGAGACTTTTACCTCCCTCACTAGCATTAAGCACCAGCTGTCAGAGCAGCTCACAGATCACTGCACCTGTACATAGGCCATCTGTAATTAGCCCATACAATCTACCTTATTCCCATACTGTATGTATTTATCTTGCTCCTTTACACCCCAGTATCTCTACTTGCACATTCATCTTCTGTACATTCTACCATTCCAGTGTTTAATTGCTATATTGTAATTACTTCGCTATTTATTGCCTTACCTCCCTTATCCTACCTCATTTGCACATACTGTATATAGATTTTTCTTCTGTATTATTGATTGTATGTTTGTTTATTCCATGTGTAACTCTGTGTTATTGTATGTGTCGAACTGCTTTGCTTTATCTTGGCCAGGTCGCAGTTGCAAATGAGAACTTGCTCTCAACTAGGCTACCTGGTTAAATAAAGGTGAAATAAAAATAAATAAAAAATAAACTGACCATGGTGAAACACAATGTACAGTATTTCTAGACCAGGGGTTCTTAAACTTTTCACAGCTCGAGACCCAAATTAGAAATGTATGGTGCTCCCATGACCCCAAATCTTCCTCTAACGACCCAAATTAAGAACAAATAGTGTGTTATTATAGATGTATAACTAAGAGTGTGTTATTATAGATGAATAACTCATGACCCACATTTCATATGCCTCGGGCCCACATTGGGTCCCGACCCATAGTTTAAGAAACCCTGGTGTAGACACATAGGAATACCACTAAATATTAATGGGTCTCTGGGAAAATAATTACTGTGGATACTCAATACGCAAAGAGAAATTTAGATGAATGACAATAGTGAGACCTACTGCAGTTAATATTTACCGGTCACAACTAATCATAGTAAATCTTTGGAGGTCACAGGAAAGGGGTGCATTGTAAAATATGTAAAAGCAGCTGGGATGATAATGTAAAGCATGGCAAAAACATTTCAGTGCCCATGTGAAGTTATTTTGGGTCCATGCAGTGAGGCTGGGCTATCAGACATTATGAATCTTCTGTCTTTATTTTCTGAGAGGAGACTGTTCCTAACAAAGGAAATAATGACTGTCACCCAGTAGCTCGGTGGTGAGTAGGGTTATCAATGTACCTGACACCAAGTAACATATGGCTCTGCCAGTTTCCTTAGAGTGGTAACACCTGGCTCCAAGTGCCCTATATCTGGCTCCACATAGCGGAACTTCTGCTGCGGTGTAGTGTAGAGGGAGAGCTGTAACAATCAACATTTTACATGGGTCAGTTACCTCATACCAATGTTGGCTTGCCTCAGACAGGAAGTATGCTGACAGATTTCAGAAAGTCTGATTCTGTGCACAATGCAGTACCTCATTTGTAATTAAGGTGACATTGGGCTTGTCCTCGGCGGCAGCAAACACAGTACTTGAGGTGACACAGAACAACTGGGACATCAACAGTTTGGTCTACACTCTCACAGTCACACAGAGAAATGATAGGTCTCAATGCTGTTATTCACGTTTTGCAGTTGAGAGCATATCCACTCTACAGCATAGCAGCATAAGCAAACACACGTCACATTTTGGAACAAAGAAACATTTACACAACACACTAAATTTCACCCCAATATATATATATATATATATATGCATTGGAAGCTCTTCAGGTTTTTTTAACGTTTTTTGACTGAGTCAATCATTTACATGAATTTAGCTTGAAATACTGTTCAGTGGATTATAGACTTGACTCGTGCTTGTTTGCAAAGGTCAAACACATGAACACACAGACACACATTTTTGATAATGTGAATATTGCCTTCATTAATATTAAGTATTAAAAACAATTGAATACTGACTAAATACATTTCCAAATATTTGGCTAAAATGTTACATTTAGTAGCTGAGACATACTATTGGAGGGCTCAATGGAGCCATCCCAATGTTGAACGTTTCACAGGCCCAACAGTCCATTCAGACCTGCAAACACCCTAGGAGTAGACGCTAGAAGTTGTAATAAAATTGAGAATTGAGGCCCTTAAGATTTACAAAAAAACTATGTTGCCATCTAGTGTCAAATAAGTGTATTGTTAATATCAGTAAGTGGGGACTTGATAGCTACACACATTTCAAATCAAATCAAATCCAATTTTATTTGTCACATACACATGGTTAGCAGATGTTAATGCGAGTGTAGCGAAATGCTTGTGCTTCTAGTTCAGACAATGCAGTGATAACCAACAAGTAATCTAACTAACAATTCCAAAACTACTGTCTTATACACAGTGTAAGGGGATAAAGAATATGTACATAAGGATATATGAATGAGTGATGGTACAGAGCAGCATACAGTAGATGGTATCGAGTACAGTATATACATATGAGATGAGTATGTAGACAAAGTAAACAAAGTGGCATAGTTAAAGTGGCTAGTGATACATGTATTACATAAGGATGCAGTCGATGATGTAGAGTACAGTATATACGTATGCATATGAGATGAATAATGTAGGGTAAGTATCATTATATAAGGTAGCATTGTTTAAAGTGCCTAGTGATATATTTACATCATTTCCCATCAATTCCCATTATTAAAGTGGCTGGAGTTGGGTCAGTGTCAATGACAGTGTGTTGGCAGCAGCCACTCAATGTTAGTGGTGGCTGTTTAACAGTCTGATGGCCTTGAGATAGAAGCTGTTTTTCAGTCTCTCGGTCCCAGCTTTGATGCACCTGTACTGACCTCGCCTTCTGGATGATAGCGGGGTGAACAGGCAGTGGTTCGGGTGGTTGATGTCCTTGATGATCTTTATGGCCTTCCTGTAACATTGGGTGGTGTAGGTGTCCTGGAGGGCAGGTAGTTTGCCCCCGGTGATGCGTTGTGCAGACCTCACTACCCTCTGGAGAGCCTTACGGTTGAGGGCAGAGCAGTTGCCGTACCAGGCGGTGATACAGCCCGCCAGGATGCTCTCGATTGTGCATCTGTAGAAGTTTGTGAGTGCTTTTGGTGACAAGCCGAATTTCTTCAGCCTCCTGAGGTTGAAGAGGCGCTGCTGCGCCTTCTTCACGACGCTGTCAGTGTGAGTGGACCAATTCAGTTTGTCTGTGATGTGTATGCCGAGGAACTTAAAACTTGCTACCCTCTCCACTACTGTTCCATCGATGTGGATAGGGGGGTGTTCCCTCTGCTGTTTCCTGAAGTCCACAATCATCTCCTTAGTTTTGTTGACGTTGAGTGTGAGGTTATTTTCCTGACACCACACTCCGAGGGCCCTCACCTCCTCCCTGTAGGCCGTCTCGTCGTTGTTGGTAATCAAGCCTACCACTGTTGTGTCGTCCGCAAACTTGATGATTGAGTTGGAGGCGTGCGTGGCCACGCAGTCGTGGGTGAACATGGAGTACAGGAGAGGGCTCAGAACGCACCCTTGTGGGGCCCCCGTGTTGAGGATCAGTGGGGAGGAGATGTTGTTGCCTACCCTCACCGCCTGGGGGCGGCCCGTCAGGAAGTCCAGTACCCAGTTGTACAGGGCGGGGTCGAGACCCAGGGTCTCAAGCTTGATGACGAGCTTGGAGGGTACTATGGTGTTGAATGCCGAGCTGTAGTCGATGAACAGCATTCTCACATAGGTATTCCTCTTGTCCAGGTGGATTAGGGCAGTGTGCAGTGTGGTTGAGATTGCATCGTCTGTGGACCTATTTGGGCGGTAAGCAAATTGGAGTGGGTCTAGGGTGTCAGGTAGGGTGGAGGTGATATGGTCCTTGACTAGTTTCTCAAAGCACTTCATGATGACGGAAGTGAGTGCTACGGGGCGGTAGTCGTTATCAAGTGTCTGTCCAGTTCATGAATTTCTTGCAGTCACATCATAGCCTAAAGCATTTCCACACTGTAGCAACAAGATGACAAAATGGTAAACTCACTGGTTAAATAACACGTGTGAAAAACTAACTAGGCGAGTTTACTCACTTTTTAAATTAGCTGGCTATGGATTACTGGTGACATATTGGCTACCTTATAGCGCCATAAGGAGTTAACGTTGTTCAGTTGGTTATTAATGTCCCCGACATACTGCATTTTTAAATGTATTTGTTTATTATAGGTTTTATACTACATTATGCATTTCTTGCAAAGCAATGTCCTTGACAGTCTGGTGTCTGGCTCCCTGTCCTTAAAAGCCTCTGGTGCGTCACCGGGAGTTCGAGTCCCCTAAATATTTTTTTTTATGAAACAGATCGCTATTCAATTCAAAGAATAAAATGTAAAAACACGACAATAAATCTATGTGGACTGAAGACGACATACATTAATGCAAGTGATTTAGTTGTTACGTAGTAAATAAAGTTTATATTCTCACCTTGTACATGATCCTTTTTTGCGGTGCCAAACCTCAAGTACCTACGGCGTATGAGAGGGGACATGCTGCTTCTCTGGCTGCATTCCAATCCGTTCTTGTTACCTTCTTTCAATTCTGGTTCATCTACTATAGGCCGGTGCTCTCATAATAAAACCAATGAATAACCTGATGATTACTTGATAGTAACTTGTTATTTAACAAATAGCAGAATGCAAATGTCGACAATCAGTTTACTGTAAAGTTTTTGTGGTCTTTTTTCAGTGCTCATTAGCTCAGGAAAGGTGGATTTGACATTGGCTCATGAAGTCAGTATTCTAATCATCCTTTAGCAACTCTTCTCAAACAAGTCAGTAGCCAAACAACATTGCAGGAGTGGATAATGAAATATGGGTAAGGGGCCATATATTCATTATACAAGACGAGGCGCACATGATCAAGTCTGCCTTTGTTGTTAAATGTCTCACTGAGATATAATACATGACCAAAAATATGTGTAAACCTGCTCGTCCAAAATCATGGGAATTAATATGGAGTTGGTCCCCCCTTTGATGCTACAACAGCCTCCAATCTTCTGGGAAGGCTTTCCGCTAGATATTGCTGCCGGGACTTGCATCCATTCAGCCACAAAAGCATTAGTGAGGTCGGGCACTGACGTTGGGTAGTGAGGCCTGGCTCGCAGTCTGCGTTCCAATTCATCCCAAAGGTGTTCGATGGGGTAGAGGTCAGGGCTCTGTGCAGGCCAGTACAGGAAAGGGACTTCCCCGAACTGTTGCCACAAAGTTGGAAGCACAGAAACGTCTAGAATGTCATTGTATGCTGTTGCCTTAAGATTTACCTTCACTTTAAACTAAGGGGCCTAGCCCGAACCATGAAATACAGCCCTAGACCATTATTCCTCCTTCACCAAACTTTACAGTTGGCACTGTGCATTCGAGCAGGTAGCGCCAATAGTGTCCAAAGCTGTCACCAAGGCAAAGGCAACTTTGAAGAATCTCAAATATAAAATATATTTTGAGTTGTTTAACACTTTTTTGATTAATTCCTTTTTTTTTTTTCAATTCAAATCAAATTGTATTTGTCACATACACATGGTTAGCAGATGTTAATGCAAGTGTAGCAAAATGCTTGTGCTTCTAGTTCCGACAATGCAGTAATGACCAACCTAACAATTCCAAAACTACTACCTTATACACACAAGTGTAAAGGGATAAAGAATATGTACATAAAGATATATGAATGAGTGATGGTACAGAACGGCATAGGCAAGATGCAGTAGATGGTATAGAGTACAGTATATACATATGAGATGAGTAATGTAGGGTATGTAAACAAATTGGCATAGTTTAAAGTGGCTAGTGATACATGTATTACATAAAGATGCAGTAGATGATATAGAGTACAGTATATACATATACATATGAGATGAGTAATGTAGGGTATGTAAACATTATATTAAGTAGCATTGTTTAAAGTGGCTAGTGATATATTTTCCATCAATTTCCATCAAATCCCATTATTAAAGTGGCTGGAGTTGAGTCAGTGTGTTGGCAGCAGCCCCTCAATGTTAGTGGTGGCTGTTTAACAGTCTGATGGCCTTGAGATAGAAGCTGTTTTTCAGTCACAGGATTGTGTCTAGGCACAGATCTGGGGAAGGGTACCAACAAATGTCTGCAGCACTGAAAGTCCCCAAGTACACAGTGGCCTCCATCATTCTTAAATGGAAGAAGTTTGGAACCACCAAGACTCTGCCTAGAACTGGCTGCCCGGCCAAACTGAGCAACCGGGGGAGAAGAGGCTTGGGAGCTGACCAAGGGAGCTGATCAAGAAACCAATGGTCACTCTGGCAGAGCTCTAGAGTCCCTCTGTGGAGATGGAAGAACCTTCCAGAAGGACAACCATCTCTGCAGCACTCTACCAATCAGGCCTTTATGGTAGAGTGGCCAGATGGAAGCCACTCCTCAGTAAAAGGCACATGACAGCCTGCTTGGAGTTTGCCAAAAGGCACCTCTCAGACCATGAGAAACAAGATTGTCTGGTCTGATGAAACCAAGATTGAACTCTTTGGCCTGAATGTCAAGCATCATATCGGAAGGAAACCTTGCACCATTCCTACAGTGAAGCCTGGTGGAGGGAGCATCATACTGTGTGGATGTTTTTCAGGGGCAGGGACTTCGAGACTAGTCAGGATCGAGGCAAAGATGAACGGAGCAAAGTACAAAGAGATCCTTGATAAAAACCTGCTCCAGAGCGCTCAGCACCTCAGCCTGCGGGCAAATGTTTACCTTCCAACAGGACAATGACCCTAAGCACACAACCAAGACAACGCAGGAGTGGCTTCAGGACAAGTCTCTGAATGTCCATGAGTGGCCCAGCCCGAGCCCGGACTTGAACCTAATGAAATATCTCTGGAGAGACCTGAAAATAGCTGTGCAGCAACACTCCCCATCCAACCTGACATAGCTTGAGAGGATCTGCAGAAAGAATGGGAGAAACTCCCCAAATACATGTGTGCCAAGCTTGTAGCGTCATTCCCAAGAACACTCGATGCTGTAAACGCTGCCAAAGGTGCTTCAACAATGTACTGAGTAAAGGGTCTGAACTTATGTAAATGTAATGTTTTATTTTTATTTTATTTATAAATTAGCAAACATTTCAATGAACAAGTTTTTGCTTCCTCATCATGGGATATTGTGTGTGGATTGATGAAGGTAAAAACAATTTAATCAAGTTTAGAACAAGGCTGTAACGTAACAAAATGGGTAAAAAGTCGAGGGGTTTGAATACTTTCCCAAGGCACAGTAGGTTCAAGTTGTGTGTCATGCATGGGTACATTGAAATGTTTAACTTGCAAGCCCTTATAATTCCCAACAATGCAGTATTCAAAATCAAAATAGTATATAAGAAAAATTCACGAGAACACGAGAAAAACTGGAGAATGTCAGCTACAGTCTCCTCAGAAAGTATTCACAGCCCTTAATATTTTCCATTTTCTTTTGTTTTAGAGTGGAACTCCAATAGATTTAATTGTAATTTTTGGTCAACGATCTACACAAAATATTTTGTAATGTAATTCTAACATTTATTACAAATTAATAAAAACAAATCTTGATTAGATAAGTATTAATCCGCCTGAGTCAACGTTAGAAACACCTTTGGCAGCGATTACAGCTGTGAGTCTTTGAGTCTCTAATAGCTTTGCACACATGAATTGTACAATATTTGCCCGATTTTCTTTTTTAAATTCTTCAAGCTCTGTCAAGTTAGTTATTGATCTTTGCTAGACAGCCAGTTTCAAGTCTTGCCATACATTTTTAAGCCGATTTAAGTCAAAACTGTAACTAAGCCACTCAGGAACATTCAATGTTGTCTTGGTAAGCAACTCCATCGTAGATTTGGCCTTGTGTTTTAGGTTATTGTCCTGCTGAAAGATGAATTCCTCTCCCAGTGTTTGTTTGAAAGCAAACTGAACCAGGTTTTCCTCTAGGATCTTGCTTGTGCTTAGCTCTATTCCGTTTCGTTTTTATCCCCCCCCGAAAACCTAGCCCTTACTGATGACAAGCATACCCATAACATGATGTAGCTACCACAATGCTTGAAAATATGAAGAGTGGTACTCAGTGATGTGTTGTGTTGAATTTCTCCCAAAAACAACACTGTGTTCAGGACAAAAAGTACATTTCTTTGCCACGGTTTTTGCAGTATTACTTTAGTGCCATGTTGCAAACAGGATGCATGTTTTGGAATATTTCTATTCTGTACAGTCTCCCTTTTTTCACTCTGTCATTTAGGTTAGTATTGTGGAGTAAATACAATGTTGTTGATCCATCCTCAGTTCTCTCATATCACAACCATTAAACTCTGTAACTGTTTTAAAATCACCATTGGCCTCATGGTGAAATTCCTGAGCAGTTTGCTTCCTCTCTGGCAAGTGAGTTTGGAAGCACCGTTTTTTTATTATTATATATATATATTTTACATATCTACCGATCAGTGCCCTTCTTTGCGAAGCACTTAAAAACCTCCCTGTTTTTTGTGGTTGAATCTGTGCTTGAAATGTACTACTCGATTTAGGGACCTTACTGATAATTGTATATGTTGGGTATAGAGATGGGGTAGTCATTCAAAAATCACATGAACCACTTTTATTGAACACAGAATGAGTCCATGCAACTTATTGTGATTTTGTTAAGCACATTTTTACTCTTGAACTTATTTCAGCTAGCCATAACAAAGAGGTTGCATACTTATTAACTCAAGACATTTCAGCTTTTCATTTTTTATTAATTTGTAGAAAATTCAACAACAAAAAATCCACTTTGATATGTGGTAATGTAGATCAGTGACACAAAATCTCAATTTAATATATTTTACATTCAGGCTGTAAAACAACATTTGGAAAAAGTAAAGGGTGTGAAAACCTTCTGAAGGCACTGTATATACTGTATAATGAACAAAAATATAAACGCAACATGTAAAGTGTTGGTCCCATGTTTCATGAGCTGAAATATAAGATCCCAGAAATGTTCAATAAGCACAATTTATCTCAAACCTGTTAGTAAGAATTTATCCTTTGCCAAGATAATCCGTTCACCAGACAGGTGTGGCATATAAAGAAGCTGATTGAATAGCATGATCATTACACAGGTGCACCTTGTGCATGGACTATGAAAAGCCACTCTAAAATGTGTAGTTTTTCACACAACACAATACTACAGATGTCTCAAGTTGAGGGAGCACGCAATGGGCTTCCTGACTGCAGGAATGTCCACCAGAGCTGTTGCCAGATAATTTAATGCAAATTTCTCTACCATATGCCGCATCCATTTTAGAGAATTTGGCAGTACGTCCAACTGGCCTCACAACCACAGACCATGTGTACCACGCCAGCCCAGGACCTCCAAATCCGGCTTCTTCAACTGCGGGATCATCTGAGGGGGTGCTGAGGAGTATTTATGTCAGTAATAAAGCCCCTTTGTGGTTAAAAACTCATTCAGATTGGCTGGGCCTGTCTCCCCAGTCATGTGAAATCCATCGATTAGCTTCTAATGAATATATTTCAATGAATTGATTTCCTTACATGAACTGGAACTCAGTAAAAGCTTTGAAATTGTTTCAGGTTGCATTTATATTTTTGTTCACTATAGTATATACAGGGTCAGTGCCAGTACCAAATGTACAATGTCCAGGGATACTGGAGTAGTTGAGGTACATGTAGACAGGAATTAGGTGACTGGTAGCAGGATTAATAATAATAAGCAATATGGCAGCATAAGTGGAGTGTGGGTGTTATTGTGAGTGTGTGAGAGACTGGTCGCAGGAATATATAAATATTTATGGTAATATACTGATGGTAAAATAATGTACATTGCTCAAAAAAATAAACAATTCTGTGAAATCAAACTGTCCACTTAGGAAGCAACACTGATTGACAATAAATGTCACATGCTGTTGTGCAAATGGAATAGACAACAGGTGGAAATGATAGGCAATTAGCAAGACACCCCCAATAAAGGATTGGTTCTGCAGGTGGTGACCACAGACCACTTCTCAGTTCCTATGCTTCCTGGCTGATGTTTTGGTCACTTTTGAATGCTGGCGGTGCTTTCACTCTAGTGGTAGCATGAGACGGAGTCTACAACACACACAAGCTCAGGTAGTGCAGCTCATCGAGGATGGTACATTAATGTGAGCTGTGGCAAGAAGATTTGCTGTGTCTGTCAGCGTAGTGTCCATAGCATGGAGGCGCTACCAGGAGACAGGCCAGTACATCAGGAGACGTGGAGGAGGCCGTAGGAGGGCAACAACCCAGCAGCAGGACCGCTACCGCCGCCTTTGTGCAAGGAGGAGCAGGAGGAGCACTGCCAGAGCTCTGAAAAATGACCTCCAGCAGGCCACAAATGGGCATGTGTCTGCTGAAACGGTCAGAAACAGACTCCATGAGGGTGGTATGAGGGCCCGACATCCACAGGTGGGGGTTGTGCTTACAGCCCAACAACGTGCTGGACGTTTGGCATTTGCCAGAGAACACCAAGATTGGCAAATTCGCCACTGACGCCCTGTGCTCTTCACAGATGAAAGCAGGTTCACACTGAGCACATGTGACAGACGTGACAGAGTCTGGAGACGCCGTGGAGAACGGGCTGCTGCCTGCAACATCCTCCAGCATGACCGGTTTGGCGGTGGGTCAGTCATGGTGTGGGGTGGCATTTCTTTGGGGGGCCGCACAGCCCTCCATGTGCTCACCAGAGGTAGCCTGACTGCCATTAGGTACCGAGATGAGATCCTCAGACCCCTTGTGAGACCATATTCTGGTGCGGTTGGCCCTGGGTTCCTCCTAATGCAAGACAATGCTAGACCTCATGTGGCTGGAGTGTGTCAGCAGTTCCTGCAAGTGGAAGGCATTGATGCTATGGACTGGCCCGCCCATTCCCCAGACCTGAATCCAATTGAGCACATCTGGGACATCATGTCTCGCTACATCCACCAATCGCTACAACAGGAAGTGGGCGAGCTACGGAATGACTTTGCCCGCAGCAAGAATGTTGTGGCCCGCTACGTGGCCAAATTCGGAGAGCTTGCATTGCTGGAAGACCAGTAGACTATTATTGATTTTTACTTGTACCAGAGTGTCTCTTCTCCTCCCATAGGACCCCCGATGGGTAACAATAATACACTGCTCAAAATAATAAAGGGAACACTAAAATAACACATCCTAGATCTGAATGAATGAAATATTCTTATGAAATACTTTTTTCTTTACATTGTTGAATGTGCTGACAACAAAATCACACAAAAATGATCAATGGAAATCAAATTTATCAACATGGGCAATTCAACAGTAACCAAGTGATGCTGAGACTTTGATTTTGTACCACTGTCTGGATTACTGACCTTTGCCTGACCCTGGGCCTGCCTGCAGTCCTGTACCTTTGCCCCATCTATCTGGATTACTGACCTCTGCCTGACCCTGAGCCTGCCTGCCATTCTGTATCTTTGCCCCATCTATCTGGATTACTGACTTCAGTCAGATTATTAAGTCACTTTATTCATAATCCAAAATATTATCCACATGTACAATCCAACATGTACTATATCCACATGATTTATAGAACCAGTCAAAAGTTTGGACACACCTACTTGCACCACAGACTGTCCAGGAGTTGGCGGATGCTTTAGTCCAGGTCTGGGAGGAGATCCCTCAGGAGACCATCCTCCACCTCATCAGGAGCATGCTCAGGCGTTGTAGGGAGGTCATACAGGCACGTGGAGGCCACACACACTACTGAGCCTCATTTTGACTTGTTTTAAGGACATTACATCAAAGTTGGATCAGCCTGTAGTGTGGTTTTCCACTTTAATTTTGAGTGACTCCAAATCCAGACCGCCATGGGTTGATAAATTAGATTTCCATTGATCATTTTTATGTGATTCTGTTGTCAGCACATTCAACTATGTAAAGAAAAAAGTATTTGATAAGAATATTTCATTTATTCAGATCTAGGATGTGTTATTTTAGTTCCCGTTATTTTTTTGAGCAATGTATATACATGTAAATGGGAGTAATAGTGACCAGTAGCAGGACAAATGGCTAGATACTAATGGTAATGGCAATCAATAATCAATGAAGAGCAGCAGAATGGTAGTAATAAATCTAATCAATAATAATTTTGCAGCAGCGTAGGTGTGAGGGGTGTGTGTATGTAAGTGTGTGGCGTCAGTGATGTGTGTGTGTAACATTATTTGAGTAACTGTGGTTTATGACTCGTGACAGACTGCAATATAGTCTTCACTTGATCATAGGTCTCCTGCTGCACCACCCTCTTCTGTGGTTTCTACAACACCCCATCCCTCACAACCTGCCACTAACTCCATACCCCTCTCCTCAACTCACCCCTCTGTCCGTGCATGCACCACAGCTGCCCGCAAGACGCATCTGTATATCCTTGGGGGTACACTGAAGGTGAGTCTACATCCAACATATTCATGCACACTATAAATTCTACTTGCTTGGTTATTTGTGCATGAATCAATACACTGTGCATTAGAAAACAGGACATAGAAGAAGCCACTTTCATATACTGGTAGCCATTCTTGATTCCCGATCAGTTTCTTTCTACATCTTTCTACAGGATGAGAATAATGAAGTAACAGAGGAATAAAAACCAACCATTAGAGAATGGAACCTGACCAAAATTAGACAAGAGAAAAAGACATGGAAGGAAGTATTGTGAAGAACCCCAGATAGTTGTGCCATTGGGACTGAAGGAAGACTCCAGTGAGGATTCCCTCTCAGATTTTGAGTGGGAAGAGGAAGCAGTGAAACTCTGCTCTGGACAATGTGATGCCCATCTGAACTACTGTAGAACTTCACCTGGAAAAGACTAAATGATACAGAATTAAAATGACTATGGGTAGCATTACCCTGCTCCACTCATATGGGTGGGTTAGTTTTCTGTTCTTTCTTTGCACACAAATCGTATAAAGTATTTTGTGTAATACAGTGTGTGACTGGTCTCTTGCCTTTAACTGAGGCCTGTTTTTTCGTATTACAGGTGGTAGAGCAGTAGCCTCTGCACCGTAAAACTGTAAAATCGATGCTGTTCTCTCTCCCGCTACACTATTATTATAGTGTCACGGGTGTTGTAGAAGTACGTGCCCCCTGCTAACAGGTGGGGCTTTGTGCACGGAGACACTTCTTGGGGAATAGGCTACTGTTTGTGTAAGTGTTTTACTGCTTCTACACGAGACCTAGGCTTTTACCGTACATGTGGTAGAGCGTGTCCCTCAGCACAGGAAGAAATCGAGCCCCCTGTCAGCTGGTCTCTCTCTTGCTACATTCAAAATATGTTCTTATCTCAAGACATCAAATTGCAAGCAAGAGAGAAGATAAAGGAATATCAACTGTAATAATAAATAGTGTCAAATGACCAAGAAGAAGTGGTCAATCAATAGCAAATATGTAGCCGTGAAGTTAACCTGTAGTGTAAGTTGGTAGTAACAAACCAAGGGTTTTATACAGGGCTAAATATAGATGTAAAATAACAGTATCTTGCTAATTAATGGCGGCAGCAGTTAAAGTTCTCGCAGTTTGTTCTTGATTTTTAGAGACATTCAATAATACATGAACAAACTAAACCAGTCTTTCAAAAGGTATGCAAAGCAAACAGACGCGGTGTTGAGTCCCTGATCGTGGCCTGCCTGCAATTACCAGTTAGGTTTCCAGACTTCTTCCGCATTTTCCTACGACTTTCGGGCTGTGACGTGAATGCTGACGGCGGCCTTGGTGCTGGCGGAGCTGGGGGCTGTAGCGATTCTGAGTATCAGTGGAGCTTCGAAAGTCTCGGCCCCTCCCTCCCTGCGCCTCAGCGGCCCGCCCAGCTAGCGCAAACTCCCGATTGAATCCTGCCCGAGTCTGGGGAAACCGGACGGCCTGGAAATCGAGCGACGGAGAGAGGCCAACCCGTACTACAAAATCTGGTAAGCAGGTTATCTTGCGCTTTTTTATGTGCACGGAGCATATGAAATGCCTTGCATATGTGATTGCGTTTACATTATTCTATTTTTCTATCTGACAAGCGGAGAAGCGCACGAGGAGTTGGGCCTTTCTTGCTTATTTGGGCCCAGGCCTTAAGCAGGCCATAATTACGGCCTAGAAAATCCGGGAGGGGATTTTTCTAAACATCGGTAACGTTCGTCTGCTAGTCAGATACCCCCACAAAATACAATAGTAGCCACCATGTTCAAATATGATACTGTGCATGCATTATTATGCAAAAGTGGGCAAAATGTTTGTCCAGTGATTTCCAACACAAAATGGCGTACTTCTGTTTTTGAAAACACTGAAGGAAATGGGCGTTAGCTAGCCAGGGTAGCCGCCATAGTTACCTAGCTATAAACCTTTCAGGTGGCTCGCGAAATAGCTACTACATGCATTGATATTGACTATCGGATGGATGGTGTGGGCTCTTGTCATGAAACTCATGTTTCCATTTATGTTAGCTAGCTCAAAGCTGCCCCAAACAACATTTAACCACATTTAGCTGGACGAGCTACTGTTTGATTTATATTAGGTATGACGTAACCATTTTATTACGACCGCCAGATAATTTGGTGAAATGTCCTTATTTTGTTTGCTTGCAGACCTTTATTCTTAAATGTTTTCTTGCGTAAATATACATTATACCAGTCGTTTTTGTACTGAGTTTGTTCCTATTTTCATGTTAGGCCAGCTAGAGGTTTTGAGTCAGATCAGCTCATTATGCAGCTGCACTGCCTGTCTCGCGCTCCCACACCACTGCTGTCAGATTTGACCATGGGGGTGGGTGAATTGGTCGAGAAATTAAACGGCACGTTGCCCAAAACCTTTTTGTCTCGATGCATTTCGGCAAGTAACCGCATGGATTCCTTCACATTGCAAGACTACAAGGATTAAGATAGTATTGTTTTTGCATGGCTGAAAACGTCGCTCGTTATGTCAAAGCACATTACAACAACAGTATGATATTTTCATTCTTATCACAGATGTAATAAACCTAATCGCTTCCTATACCCTTGCTCATTTTGGTTTAGGCAGTAGGCCAAGTAAAATAGCTAGCTAGTTTAGATTGCCCCCAAAGTGCAGACCAATATAATTGATGTCTCGACCGATTGGGACATGGCTACATTTCACAGGATGTGAAATACATGTGCTTAATGATATATGTTACATTGTAGCATGATTGCTTCTTGTTAGAGATAAAAATATGTTTGAGATTTAGGATTTGAATATGGTAGACTATGGGGACAAACTGTCAGGGGGGACCTCGCTCAGGATTTTTCTAAAGCTCATTTCCTGTATTTATATCAAATCCAAATCAAATCAAATTTTATTTGTCACATACACATGGTTAGCAGATGTTAATGTGAGTGTAGCGAAATGCTTGTGCTTCTAGTTCCGACAATGCTTTCATAACCAACAAGTAATCTAACTAACAATTCCAAAACTACTGTCTTATACACAGTGTAAGGGGATACATAATATGTACATAAAGATATATGAATGAGTGATGGTACAGAGCAGCATAGGCAAGATACAGTAGATGGTATCGAGTACAGTATATACATATGAGATGAGTATGTAAACAAAGTGGCATAGTTAAAGTGGCTAGTGATACATGTATTACATAAGGATGCAGTAGATGATATAGAGTACAGTATATACGTATGCATATGAGATGAATAATGGCTGTTTAACAGTCTGGTGGCCTTGAGATAGAAGCTGTTTTTCAGTCTCTCGGTCCCAGCTTTGATGCACCTGTACTGACCTCGCCTTCTGGATGATAGCGGGGTGAACAGGCAGTGGCTTGGGTGGTTGTTGTCCTTGATGATCTTTATGGCCTTCCTGTAACATCGGGTGGTGTAGGTGTCCTGGAGGGCAGGTAGTTTGCCCCCGGTGATGCGTTGTGCAGACCTCACTACCCTCTGGAGAGCCTTACGGTTGTGGGCGGAGCAGTTGCTGTACCAGGTGGTGATACAGCCCGCCAGGATTCTCCCGATTGTGCATCTGTAGAGTTTGTGAGTGCTTTTGGTGACAAGCCAAATTTCTTCAGCCTCCTGAGGTTGAAGAGGCGCTGCTGCGCCTTCTTCACGATACTGTCTGTGTGAGTGGACCAATTCAGTTTGTCTGTGATGTGTACGCCGAGGAACTTAAAACTTACTACCCTCTCCACTACTGTTCCATCGATGTTGATAGGGCGGTGTTCCCTCTGCTGTTTCCTGAAGTCCACAATCATCTCCTTAGTTTTGTTGACGATGAGTGTGAGGTTATTTTCCTGACACCACACTCCGAGGGCCCTCACCTCCTCCCTGTAGGCCGTCTCATCGTTGTTGGTAATCAAGCCTACCACTGTTGTGTTGTCCGCAAACTTGATGATTGAGTTGGAGGCGTGCGTGGCCACGCAGTCGTGGGTGAACAGGGAGTACAGGAGAGGGCTCAGAACGCACCCTTGTGGGGCCCCAGTGTTGAGGATCAGCGGGGTGAAGATGTTGTTGCCTACCCTCACCACCTGGGGGTGGCCCGTCAGGATGTCCAGTACCCAGGGCGGGGTCGAGACCCAGGGTCTCGAGCTTGATGATGAACTTGGAGGGTACTATGGTGTTGAATGCCGAGCTGTAGTCGATGAACAGCATTCTCACATAGGTATTCCTCTTGTCCAGATGGGTTAGGGCAGTGTGCAGTGTGGTTGAGATTGCATCGTCTGTGGACCTATTTGGGTGGTAAGCAAATTGGAGTGGGTCTAGGGTGTCAGGTAGGGTGGAGGTGATATGGTCCTTGACTAGTCTCTCAAAGGACTTCATGATGACGGAAGTGAGTGCTACGGGGCGGTAGTCGTTTAGCTCAGTTACCTTAGCTTTCTTGGGAACAGGTACAATGGTGGCCCTCTTGAAGCATGTGGGAACAGCAGACTGGTATAGGGCTGTCCCTGACAAAAATAATAATATCTGTCTCTAGTTAAATAAAAGGTATACTTTTTTTTTAACAATCGAAAATTGTTATTTTTTGGGTGCCGATTGTTGTGAAAACTTGAAATCGCCCCTAATTTATCGGCCGTTCCAATTAATTGTCCGACCTCTACTAGTGATGCATATCTTGACATTTCTGCCATCCATTGTGACATTGTGGGAAGATAACCAACCTTCCAATTAATAGCAATGCATTTCTTAACCGCTATACATGAACATTACTGGACATTCAAACATATCAGTATCCATTCATCATCATCAATGGTGTCTCCAGGTCTTCCTCACATTTTTGCTTGGAGTGTTTTGATACTTTTTTCAAGCCTTGATACTTTTTGGAAATCAACTTTAGAGATTTGTCAGACTGCCTTAAAATAGTTTCAATCTATGAAGCGCCTGGCTTGTCCAGTGTTTTCTACACAGAGTGTTGTAAAGTGTTGTATCTGCAAAAGTTCACCTCAGTGCTGTGAGACTGGTCTTCCCTGATTGCCTGACCATGCTGAGTCCCCTGTCACCATCTGATCCTGCTCAGACGAGGCTTGAAAAATAATGACCTTGGTGTACATTTACACATTATATTATCCAAGAACAGCATCCGTGGTTCAATAATTGAAATGGCCATTATTTCTAGATCCAAGACTGTAGCCAAACCATCAACGCAACATGGAACTTTGTATCCATTCACTGATTTTTATATACTGCAATATTCACCTGAGCTCTGTAAACTGGTCTTCCCTGGCTGTCTGACCCTGCTGGGACCCCTGTCACCATCTGATCTGCTAAGATATGATGAACATAGTGTTGTGTACTGACTGTGCGCCATGACAGTGTAGCCTGTAGAACTGTTTATACTATGTCAGAGGGAAAAGTAGGGAATTGGCTAGAGAAACTGACAGATCAATAACATTACATTGCTATAGTGACTAATATAAAATCACATTGCGTTGTCAAAAAAATGTCTGAATATTGTCCCTCAAATTTCTTGGTCACTAGTTTCCTCGTTTGATTCAGGTCTAGTGTGATTGAGGCAAAAATAATAGCTGAAATTAGTGAGCTGGCTAGCTAACGTTAGCCAACTTTTGACTAGCTCTCTAATTCTATATCAACTAGCATAAACTAGGCAAGGTAATTTGCTTCTGTTGAAACAGGACAAAAAAGGCTACAAAACCTTTCCATACACAGAACAGCTGTTAGATGCTGCTATCTGACAGATTGCTAGAGGCTAGAACTGTGGCTGCTATTAGCTAGCTAGTTAGTTCTCTTCAGACAGAACTTCTTGAGAGGGATGAAACATGTCATGTTACATGTCAGTTACGCTACTATCTCAGCACTGGGGATACATACTTTTTTTCTGTTAAGTCAAACGACAGTTACCTTGCCAGCTGCATCAATCAAATAAAAAGTAGCCAGTTTCTGTTCTGCTTGCTTTTACAACCTGGAGAAAATGCACAGCAGATGCAGGCAGCAGCACCGTGCTGGTCCGATAATAATAGCTTTGCCTTCATACAGCCTGTCCGCACGCTCTGTGGTTTCCGTGCGGTCCTAAATCCTGCCTGCTGAAACCGGCAAACAACTTACCCAACCGCTCTGAGGCCTCCGCATGGTTCTTAAGCACACCTATGACACTTTTAGTATCACACAGCAATGATAAAACAGGGGGAACAAAAATGTAATTTTAGAATATGTTGGGGTCATGTCTCCCCTGTCCCCAGTGAAAGTTGCACCCCTGTGGTAGACTCATTTTGGTTGCCATTAGGCCTATGTGACTGATTTGACTGGTCAATTATTGCCTCCAGTGCTGCAGTGACCAATGAGGTGTAAGGACAATGGATGAGGACGAGACCAGGCTGGCACTACATTCCCAAGAGCCTAAAATCATTCTCCATGGATCAGGTAATAGCAAAATTGTGTTTTCGCATTCGAGTAATTCCCTGTACTGTTCGTTGTTCTGCACAAAAATCTAACATTTCTTCCAAGTTTTTTGTTGTTATTGTCTGTAAGAGTGCATGAATGTGTTTTCTGCGGCATGTTTATGTAGGCCTATGCTGAATATATCCAACTGTTCCTGTGTTGATGTGTTCCAGACGAGGGTGGTGCTGCAGGGGAGGAGTTTGTGGTGGAGCTGCAGGAGACTGTGCTGGTGTCAGAGGGGGAGGGGGAGGGAATGGCGGTGCATGGATTTGCTTCAGACGAGCTGGTGATCCAGGATGCTGTTGAGGACGTGGTGTCTGAGTATGTGCACTGTGATGAGGATGAGGATGTTGCCGTGGAGACGTGTGTGATGTCACTGGAGGGGGAGGACGAAGGTGTTGCCATGGGGGACATTCCTGAGGATGTGATGGTCGCAGATGGGCATACCCAGGATGAACTGGACCCAGAGCAAGACACAGACGGCTGTGGGGACTACCTGATGATCTCCTGTGAGTACCAGGCTGCTTCTCTCCTCTCCAGTTCTACATCAATACCACTGTCATCTGGCCTCTTTATAAAGGAAACATTACAGTTAAACTAATGACCAGTAGTGAATGGATCTCTCACCCTGTCTCTCTCTTTTCGTCTTCCTTCAGTGGATGAGGCAGGCAAGATGGTGTCAGACGATGGCACAGAGGTGACTGTGGAGGGAGCCGAGGAGGACCAGGAGGTGGAGAAGGATGAGGACGGCCAGGAGGTGATCAAGGTGTACATCTTCAAGGCAGACTCTGGGGAGGATGACCTGGGTAAGGAGACATATGAATAATGTTTAGTACCTCAGGAAAGAGGGATTCTATAACCTATAATAGTTGATCACCAAGGAGTATTATATCAGTGTGTGTTTGTCTGTGTAGGAGAAACAGTGGACATCAGTGATGGAGACACAGAGGATGTGGCACTGACGGACTCTACAGGCCGAACGCTCCGAGAGAAGATGGTGTACATGTCTCAGGGAGACCATGGTAAGTGATCAATTGTGTGTGTGTGTGTGTGTGTGTGTGTGTGTGTGTGTGTGTGTGTGTGTGTGTGTGTGTGTGTGTGTGTGTGTGTGTGTGTGTGTGTGTGTGTGTGTGTGTGTGTGTGTGTGTGTGTGTGTGTGTGTGTGTGTGTGTTTTTACGGTTGTGTTGTAACTAGTATGTTACCCTGCAGGTTCATCAAAGATATCTGATGAGGTTTATATGGAGGTGGTGGTGGGGGGTGAGGAACCAGTGACCCACGAGCGGTCGTACGACGGCACGGCTCTCAGCAAGGACTTCATGCCTGTGGCCTGGGCAGCCACGTATGGTCAGTAACACACTTTACATACAAACATACAGTTTAACAAGGCAGATAATGTCTTCTTGCTCACCTGCCTTCTGTAGTGATATGTATCTCTGCTCTAGCAGGGGTGAGAGAAGGTGTGCATTTGCATCAAACGTTTGCTGTGTTATTGCAGGTTCTGAGGACAGTGAGAGCTGTGAGAACAGAAACGGTGCTGCCAGTGCTCTGCTGCACATTGATGAATCAGACGGAGTGGACAAGCTCAACAGGCAACGAAACAAGAACAAGAGAACAAGGGCTGAGCCTCGCCAGGTCCAGACAGGTACACAGCTGTCAGATGGGACAAAATAACTATCTGGTACTGATTCTATGGCTTGGGTTTTCACGTTTCATTTTTTGAATACAGACCATCTGTTGTTTTTACACCGTCAAGTGATGTCTGTGAGTCATGTATCTGCCCTAATTTTCTTCTCTCTCGCTGTTTCCCATCCTAGCCATCATCATTGGTCCGTATGGCCAGCCTCTGACAGTATATCCCTGCATGCTCTGTGGCAAGAAGTTCAAGTCGCGAGGCTTCCTGAAGCGCCACACCAAAAACCACCACCAGGATGTCCTGACCAGGAAAAAGTACCAGTGCACGGACTGTGACTTCACCACCAACAAGAAGGCCAGCCTTCATAACCACATGGAGGTGCACACGCTGAGCAACAAGGCTCTGTTTGAGTGTGAGGTGTGTGGCAAGGAGTTCCACCAGCAGGCGGCGCTGTTCTCCCATCGACTGCAGCACCACCACCGTGAGCCCAAGAGCCCTGTGCCTTCACAGGCCAACAAGATGCACAAGTGCAAATTCTGTGACTATGAGACGGCTGAACAAGGACTGCTCAATCGCCACTTGCTGGCTGTCCATAGTAAGAGCTTTCCCCACATTTGTGTGGAATGTGGCAAGGGTTTCCGGCACCCCTCCGAGCTGAAGAAACACATGCGCACGCACACCGGGGAGAAGCCTTACTCTTGCCTCTACTGCGACTACAAGTCGGCTGATTCCTCCAACCTGAAGACGCATGTCAAGACCAAGCACAGCAAAGAGATGCCCTTCAAGTGTGAGCGCTGCTTCCAGACCTTTGCTGAGGAGGAGGAGTTGCTGCAGCACGGGCTGACGCACGAGGAGGCCAAAACCCACCAGTGTGCCCACTGTGAACACAAGAGCTCCAACTCCAGTGACCTGAAGCGCCACATCATATCGGTGCACACCAAGGACTACCCCCACAAATGTGCAGTCTGCGATAAAGGTTTCCACCGGCCGTCTGAACTGAAGAAGCACTCTGCGTCGCACCGTGCCAAGAAACTGCACCAGTGCCGACACTGCAACTTCAAGATCGCGGACCCCTTTGTGCTCAGTCGCCACATCCTGTCGGTCCACACCAAGGAGCAACAGGCCTCTCCTGAAAAGAACGGAGCCAAAAGGACCTTATTGGGACCTTCCCCTGCTTCTGCCTCTGCCAGTGCACCGGTGGCAAAGAAGCAGGTTTTGGTGCCCGGTGCTAGTTCTAGTGCTGCGGGCTTGGCCACAGGGCCCAGGGAGAGGAGGGTGTACCAGTGTCAGTACTGTGATTACAGCAGTGGGGATGCCTCAGGCTTCAAGCGCCATGTGATCTCCATCCACACAAAAGACTACCCCCACCGCTGTGAGATCTGCTCTAAAGGCTTCCGCAGACCCTCGGAGAAGAACCAGCATATCGCACGCCACCACAAGGACTTGGTGCAGGCAGAGTGATCCTGGCACTGCCCACCCTTCATACCACCAGAACAACACTAATGCAACCACCACCACACCGTAATCAATTGAATGTGTGTGTGTGTGCGTGTGTGTCTGCTGCATTAACAGGGAACATCTATTATTTTTACCGCAATGACTCTCAAGCCAACTTTCCTGCAACTGAAAATGAATTTACGTGTACATATACCGGTGTAAGGCCTATGGAATACGGTGACAAAGCCCTGTACAGACTTGCACTTTATCTGCATGTCCCCCTGCTGGCGACAGTATTGCATGGCAGAATGTGTAAGAGTCGCAGGTCTCTCTGAGGTCTTTGTAGATTCATTGTTTTTACTCCACAGCCACAATCAGTTCTTTATTAAAGTGGCGATTTTTAAGCCTACTTTAACTTGGCACACGACTAAGATAAAATATGATCTACAAGCTGTTTGTATTCACACAATAAAATGGACACTCACCTGCTGAGAGAAAAGGCAGATCCACTGAGCAGAGTGGTCGAGATTAACTCAATCCTAATAGCACTTGCCACCAATTTATTTGAAGAATTATGAATGCAGTAGTCATGAACTCATTAATTATACCTGATGCTTTGAACGTTGAGACACGAAGAGTATGTGTGTTGTATGTAGTTGAGTGCTTGCTTGTGTGTATGCCTGTTGTGAGGGATGTCAGTTAATGTATCTATTGTGCTTCCTGGTAGTCTGACCCCACATCTCCCTGTTGTCTTATCTTTGGTATTCTGAGAACTGTCGTTGTTGTTCTGAGGAGAACTGTCTGTCCGGTGAAGGTGTTGACTGCATCATAGCAAATAGCCAAGGCATTTGTAAAAGCTGCGGCTTCAGAGAAGGTTTATTAGTTGATTCGCTTCTTAACACAGTGAGATACTAGATGTGGCCAACCATGCCATCGGGGTAGAGGGATCTAATATACAGGTAAGCAGTATCAACTCCAACCCATAAACCCCTCTTTATACATATTATTTTACCCCTAATAAGCTTGATTATCAGACACCTGACTGAAGTGTGATGCAGCGCCAGCAAGGCCTTCGGAGTGAGGATGCACACTATCTGGTACCACTAATTCATGATCACAACATTACACGCTCCTCAAAACCTATTGGATGAGAGAGCCATAGGTCCATCCCATCTGACCTTCTCCATTGGATTTTGAGAAGGAGAGGATGCGAGGAGTATGCGATTGAGATTCTCCCATCTACTTATGTCAGTGACCAGTGAGCGGTATTAGTTCCCTGAAGAGAGCTGTAACTCGTGGTATGTTTGTACTCTGGCTTCGACAGATCCTTCCCCTGTGATCATTTTTAGTTTTTATATTTATTTCATCATCATGAAATTTGTTGTATAGTTCAGTGTAACTAGAATTCTATGGGACGTAAATTATTGTTTTGTACACAAATCTGTAAAAAGTGTGTAGATGTAAACACTTACATAAAAGGAGGAATCAGAACTGTGTTGTTATGGATGTACTTGACGTATTTGTTAAAAAAAAGATATGAAAAAAGATAATAAAAGCAAAGTATTTTACCTGCTTGTTTGTCGTTTTAATAATTGACCAATACAGTGCCTTCAGAAAGTCCTCATACCCCTTGACTTATTCCATATTGTTGTTACAGCCTGAATAAAACATGGAACAGTTTTTTTTATTTAATAAAAGTGAAAATGTTTTTAGACATTTTTGAAAATGTATTGGAAATTAAATACTGAAATATCCAATTGATGTAAGTATTCACACCCCTGAGTCAGTACATGTTAGAATCACCTTTAGAAGCGATTTCATCTGAGTCTTTGGGTAAGTTTCCAAAAGCTTTGCAAACCTGGATTGTACAATATTTGCACATTATTATATATTTTTTTATTTGAGCTCTGTCAAGTTGATTGTTGATCATTGCTAGACAGCCATTATCAAGTGTTGCCATAGATTTTCAAGGCGATTTTTAAAAAAAAGTCAAAACTGTAACTAGGCCCCTAAGGAACATTGAATATCGTTGTGATAAGCATCTCTAGTGTATATCTGGCCTTGTGTTTTGGGTTATTGACCTGCTGAAAGGTGAATTTGTCTCCGTGTCTGTTGGAAAGCAGACAACCAGGTTATCCACTAGGATTGTGTCTGTGCTTAGCTCTATTCCTTTTATTTTTTATCCTAAACAACTCCCCTAGTCCTTGCCAATGACAAGCATAACCATAACATTATGCAGCCACCACCATGCTTGGAAAATATGAAGAGTAGTACTCAGTGATGTGTTGGATTTGCCCTAAACCTAATATTTTGTATTCAGGACAAAGTTAATTTCTTTGCCACATTTGCAGTTTTACTTTAGCGACTTATTGCAAACAGGATGCATGTTTTGGAATATTTGTATTCCTTAGAGGCTTCCTTCTTTTCACTCGTGTCATAACTACAATGTTGTTGATCCATTCTTCATTTTCTATCACAGCCATTTTACTGTTTTAAAGTAACCATGGGCCTCATGGTGAAATACCTGAGCAGTTTCCTTCCTCTCCGGCAACTGAATTAGGAAGGATGCCTGTATCTTTGTAGTGACTGGGTATATTGATACACCACCCAAAGTGCTATTAATCATTACACTATGCTCAAAAGAATATTCAATGTCTGCTTTTTTAATTGTTTTGCCATTTACTAATGAGGTGCGTTTCTTTGCACAGCATTGGAAACTGTCTTTTTGGTTGAATCTGTATTTTAAATTCACTGCTTGACTGAGGGACCTTACAGATCATGTGTGGGGTACAGAGATGAGGTAGTCATTCAAAATCATGTTAAACACTATTACTGCACACAGAGTGAGTCCATGCAACTTATGTGACTTGTTAAGCACATTTTTACTCCTGAACTTATTTAGGCTTGCCATAACAAAGGGCTTGAATAATTATTGACTCAAGACATTTCTAAAAACATATTTCCACTTTGACATTATGGGGTATTGTGTGTAGGACAGTCAGTGTTGTAAAAATACTTATAATGTACCTTTTACTCCATACATTTTCCCAGACAGCCAAAAGTACTAGTAACATTTTGAATGCTTAGCAGGACAAGAAAATGGTCCAATTCACACACTTATCAAGAGAACATCCCAATTGCCTCTGATCTGTATGACAATTGGGTAACTTTATCCACCACAGGCCATTGACACAAAATCTCAATTGAATCCATTTTAAATTCAGGCTGTAACACAACACAATGTGGAAAGAGTAAACCGTTATGAATACTTCCTGAAGGCCCTGTGTGTAATTGTCAACTAATAACTGCAAGGAGTAGGATAACATTTTCTTTTACAGCTGGGTTTACAATAGGGCATACATGTGATCAGACTTCTAAAGCAGCTTATATTACTTAGGATCAGAGGTATTAAATACCGTCATATATAAGAGTAGGATGCCTGACAAACGGATAAAGCACCAGACAGTATTTTATTGGAACAAATCGGGGAAGTAGAAAACTAGGCTTCAGTGGGTAATGTAGCGTAGCTGCAGGTTAAGGCGGAACCAGGTGGGTCACTGCAGCTTAAGGTGGTTCTTGGTTGTCACAGTTGCCATGTGTCTGCCTACCCATCAAGTAGCAAAGCCATGCAGAAGGATCAAGGGAGGACGCTTTGGAAGTGATGAGCATCGATGAAATTACGCAGCGGGGCACTCATCTGTAGAAAGAGAGAAAGAAGGCCTGAGACATTCCACACTTCTATCCAGAAATATTGTTCAATTTGGGGCTCTATTCAACTGGTACCGCTGAAGCATTACAGATTGCAGGCTGGAAATGTTAAGGTAAATCTGATTGAGCAGAAATATGCAGCGGTTACATATGCACCATGAAATGCAGTCTCCGCTAACGCAGGAATGTTGACTTTACATTTCAACCACGCTGTAACGCTGAACTTCTGCAATATGGATTTAATAACACCCTTAAATACACGTCACAAACAGAAATGGGACTAACCGTTTTTGGGGAGGATAGCAATGTTCTCAGGCAGAATGCCAGTGTCCAGGGAGAACTGCTTAAACTTCTGCAGCAGGTCAGGGCTCAGGTCTGTCCCGCGGGCTGTAGACACCACACATGCAGAACATGGCAGACTAAATATACTATGAAGGATACAATACAATTTATAATGCAAGATTGCTAACAAATTATGGGGGAAAAATAGTGACAAAATGAGACTGAGTTATAGGAATTAACAGAGGAGTGGAAAAGAACTTACCATACAGTTTGTTGAGCACAGTTGAAACACCTCCCTTGGTCTTGATGGTGTGAATGAGGGCGTACTCATCATACTTAACATCAACGACACGCATGTCATTTTCATTATTCCAGCCTAAGGAGGGGTGAATAGACACACACATTTTTGTGTGTGTGTGTGGTGTGTGTGTGTGTATATATATATATATATATGAGCAGGGTTCCAGGCATAAGCAACATATATATATTTTTTAGGAATTCAGTCGGGTCTCAACAAACAGTTTATACATATACTAGATGACTGACAGGGGGCGATGTCTTGAAGCCACCGTGACTCCATCTTGGCACTCCCCCACCGTTGTAAAATATATTTTGGAAGCTATAGAAAGGCTTTTATAAAAGTCTACATTTGCTTTTGAAACACTTGTTCTATTACAGACACCTTAGTGCATACTTTTAAACTATATTGTGTGAGCTAAACATAAAAAATGAAACATTTGAAAAGATATAAAACAAGTTTATATAATATTTTATATAATACTTATAAAGTACTAATGTTACTGTCCCCACTACAACAACAAAAACACTTAAATACATGTAATGTTGTTACATTTATTCCTATGGAGGACTGCTTTTCTGAGGAGTGCCAATGTGGCCATCCAGTGGCTTCAAAGTCTCTCATTGCTTAATACATAGCATCAGCAATCCAGGGTTTACATATATCATTGGTAAGAATAGTAGAATACACCAGGTGCAATTTGGTTTTGCATCATCAGTTGGGGAGCCCCCATCGAGTTTGTTAGTCATTCTCACTCAGACCATATTAATGTGGCATAAGTCATAACAAAGTTAGTTATAAAACTGCACAGTTTCACTTTGCCCCATGGCAAAATGTGTAGAATTGCAGGGAATGTTTCTCTACACTGTCTAGAGGGGGCAACTAAAATGTTTTTCTGCGAGGTGTGGGCCCTGTAACCAAATCTCGCTTAGGGCCCACAAAAGGTTATAACCGGCCCTGTGTGTGTGTGTATGTGTGTAGGTTATAGACTTACGCTGGCTCTTGAAGATGAATTTCCCAGGAAGGTTTGTCTTCTCAGCCAGGTGGTTCATTCTCCAGCAGGAGCCATCAGTGCTACAGAGACAATACAGTTCATTCGGGTTCAGCAGAAAGTCTCACTCACTCACTCACACTCACTCACTCACTCACTCACTCACTCACTCACTCACTCACTCACTCACTCACTCACTCACTCACTCACTCACTCACTCACTCACTCACTCACTCACTCACTCACTTCAGGCTAGCATATGCCATGTCCAGGTCTCCTTCAACAGTTGGTGTCAGCATGGCGGTGCCCATCTTCATGCCGGCCCTGTGGCTGACAAACCACTGGGCATTAGTAGCAAATCCAATCAGGTACCACTTTCCTGCAACCTGAAAAAAACCCAGCCCTGATTAGATTACAACACCTTCTCATTCCTGTTTGTGGGGTCACAGAATTTTCCGATCATAAATCTGTGAGAGCTAATACTGGAATATCCCTGAATCATTTATAAATGAAATTCTCAATCTGAAAATGTGTCGCTAGAATTCCCACATTTCTCTTAATCATTTCCATTTGTATCACAGTTTCTTTTTTCTTTCCTTTTTTTCAGTACATTTTTTCTCTATAATAATCTCTAGTTTGGTCCTCATCATTTGATTTTCAATATATCCCTGATTTGATAATCCCTCTCTTCATTCTCTCTTACCCCCTGTAGATTGAAGTCTCCTTGGGGAAGAACCTCAGCGGTGACAACCAAGGAGCAGAGCAGTGCTCCTAGCGCTCTCAGCAGCATGGTCGCCATGACTACAGCTGAGCAGGGTCAGTATCAAGAATTGTAAAGTAAGTGGTTGTACGAGGAAGAGGACAGAACAGGAGATCTGTTTTTCTTCGCTGCCTCTCACTCCTATATATACTGTAGAGCATGCGCTTACATAACCCCCCTCCCCTCCCTCTTCCCATACATAACCTGCTACCTGTCACCATCTCTATACCACACCCCCTAGACACACACACACACACACACACACACACACACACACACACACACACACACACACACACACACACACACACACACACACACACACACACACACACACACACACACACACACACACACACACACACACACACACACACACACACACACACTACCAACGGGTGGAGATGGGGCTTGTGGAGGGTGTGGCCGGGACCTCCCAGTCACTCCTCCCTCTATAGAACCCTGGAGGTGGGATGGGTTCAAACAGGAGCAGCGTCCCCCCCCCCCATCCCCCACAAAGACAGTGATGAACAATGAAGTGTCTGCCTCTCCAGTGCTTTCTGTGGGCAGGAAACAGATAATCAAAACTAACTGTCAGCACTTTGGATGGTAAACAGAGCTCCCCCTAACACACAAGCCCTGAATCTCTTTGTGTGTGTGTGTGTGTGTGTGTGTGTGTGTGTGTGTGTGTGTGTGTGTGTGTGTGTGTGTGTGTGTGTGTGTGTGTGTGTGTGTGTGTGTGTGTGTGTGTGTGTGTGTGTGTGTGTGTGTGTGCGCGAGCGTGTTTGTGGTTTAATATTAAATCTTAACTATCAGTGTAAAACCTTGCTGGAAGAGGTAGAGCAAGCCTTCATGTAATCTCAGTTTGATTCATCTCAGGTCAACATTTTTAAATGTATAGTCCCCTCAAAACACAACCTAATATGATTCTCCACTTATCTTTTTAGGGGATCTATCCCTTTAAATCGGATACTGCTTCAGGCAAGCCATTCTTATAAAAGTTCTAAAACACGAGATGAGGTAAGAAACTATTTTCCAGTGGTAAATGTTTCACTCTTTTGACTGTTGGACTTAAGGTTTAAGGTAAGGCGATAGACATACTGGGATGGAACTCCTGAAACAGGTGTGGGCAAGTCTAAAAGACACAGACACACCTGCAACCCACATACCTTGCCAGTTGAAACAGTGGTCTGGAAACCATGAATCAGTCCAATATTGAGAAATCAAATCAAGAAATGTTCTCAGTATCTAATGACAATATTTGTGTGCTTAATTCAAGGGTGCAAATAAAATCAAACCACTTGATTGAGTGGACAAAATAGTTTACTGGAACATTCTCTTATTAACAAAAAATGTCATTGTAAATGTAAATGTTAAGTTTGACCTAAGGTTGCCACTTATGTATGGCTTGTAGTCTACTGACTGAACCTGCACATTTGGGTATTACTATGTTGTTCTAGATGAACTAGTATGTACTATGAGCAAGAAAATGGACAGTCATCAATTGTATTGAATCCCTGTAAGATAGTGTGCCACTATGTTCATACTGACAGATGGCAGACTCAGTTTGTGGTTTGACTGCAGAAGCTTCAAAATGTTACTGCAAGTCTTTTCACTCCAACTTTGCACGGTACCATATTCCATGAGGAAGAGGACCTCTGCTGTCTTTTCACCCCAACTTTGCACGGTAGCATATTCCATGAGGAAGAGGACCTCTGCTGTCCATCTACAGTATTGACATGGTGTTCTTCAAGTTGAGGACAGAGGAGAGTACAAGTCTTTGAATCATTAGATGATATAAAGCAGAACATCTCTTACAGGGGTATTCAACTCTAACCCTACGAGGTTCGGATCCTGGTGGTTCTTCTGTTCTGCTTGATAATTAAATAAAATATGCGTATTAATACACGTGTACATGTGTGAAATAGGACAAACATAAGCACTGACCTAATTATATATATTTTTAATAAAATCCCTGATAAATAGCTGACTGTAGGGATAAAGGACAGGAGGAAACCAAATGAGGGAAACTAATTAGACAACAGTTCACTAAAACATTCACAGTATGTGTATGTTGTCTTCATTAGGTTTCTCTCAATTTTACTATACTCACCTGTCTTACAGACACCCTTAACAATAACTTTTTCTAAATTGTAAGGTCAGAAATTATTGTTTTAATCACTGATGAATGCCAGACAGGCAGACAGAAAAACAGACAGAAAGGACAGAGAAAAATGTGGATATGAAACGTAACAGTTTTAACATCAAGGCTCTCAATTCTTAATAAAGTTTTAATCACCACACAGTGTCACATGCAAGGAATCACCCAGAAAACACAGTGGTGGTGTGGGGGAGAGAAAGAGAGGAAGAGTACACAGGCAAACAAGTCAAGTTATAACGTATGACTCCCCCAGGGCTTCTTGAATCTTCTTCACTCCTCTGCGTAATGACATCCTCTTTTTCTTGGTTTTGCGTTTCTTTGAGTTTCTTCATATAAAAAATATATAAAACAAGGAAGTCCGTGAGTCACTCAAGGTTGTTTCTGTAGCCTATCCTGTAACACTTATCATAATCACATGATTATGTCCTGAGTGTCACGCTGCATACTATGTTATGTCATACTCGCCAGCTTCAGAAAGCAAGGCAACGCCACCACGAGCATCATGGTCAGCATTGACCTTATTCAAGGGTGCATGCTTTTTCCCTTCCTGTACTCCCTGTTCACCAACGACTGCCTGGCCAAACACGACTCCAACACTATCATTAAAAAAGTTTGCTGACGACACAACGGTGGTAGGCCTGATCACCGACAACCACGAGTCAGGCTATAGGGAGGAGGTCAGAGACCTGGCAGGGTGGTGCCAGTATAACAACATCTCCCTCAATGTGAGCAAGACAAAGGAGCTGATCGTGGACTACAGTAAAAGGAGGGCCAAACACGCCCCCATTCACATTGACAGGCTGTAGTGGAGCAGGTTGAGAGCTTCAAGTTCTTTGGTGGCCCATCATCAACAAACTATCATGGTCCAAACACACCAAGACAGTCGTGAAGAGGGCACGACAACACCTATTCCCCCCACAGGAGACTGAAAAGATTTGGCATGGGCCCCTAGATCTTCAAAAAGTCTAGGTCCAAAAGGCTCCTTAACAGCTTCTACCCTGAAGCCATAAGGCTGCTGAACAATTGGCTACCTGGACTGCTGCTACTCGCTACTGCTGCTACTCGCTGTTTATTATCTATGCATAGTCGCTTTTGTCTCGAAGCCACACTTTACCCCTACCGACATGTTCCGTACCAGCCAAAAGTTTGGACAATCCTACTCATTCAAGGGTTTTTATATATTTGGACCATTTTCTACATTGTAGAATAATAGTGAAAACGTCAAAACTATTAAATAACACATATGTAACCAAGAAAGTGTTAAATCAAAATGTATTTAAATTTTAGATTCTTCAAAGTAGCCACCCTTTGCCTAAGGCCAGCTTTATAAACTCTTGGCATTCTCTCAACCTGCTTCAACTGGAATGCTTTTTCAATAGTCTTGCAGGAGTTATGCTGAGCACTTGTTGGCTGCTTTTCCTTCACTTAAGCGCAAACCAGATGGGATGGCGTATCGTTGCAGAATGCTGTGATAGCCATGCTGGTTAAGTGTGCCTTGAATTCTAAATAAATCACTGACAGCGTCACCAGCAAAGCACTCTCACATCTCCTCTTCCATGCTTCACAGTGGGAACCACAAATGGGGAGATCATCCGCTCAACAGCGTCGCACAAAGACACAGCGGTTGGAACCAAAAATCTCCAATTTGGACTCATCAGACCAAAGGACAGGTTTCCACTGGTCTAATGTCCATTACTCGTGTTTCTTGGCCAAAGCAATTATCTTCTTCTTATTGGTGTCATTTAGTAGTGTATTGTCTTTGCAGAAATTTGACAATGAAGGCCTGATTCAGTCTCCTCTGAACAGTTGATGCTGAGATGAGTCTGTTATTTGAACTGTATGGAGCATTTAGTTGGGCTGCAATTTCTGAGGTTGGTAACTCTAATGTGGTGGTTCTCATGAGAGTCAGTTTAATCATAGCGCTTGATGGTTTTTGCCACTGCACTTTTTCCGTATTGACTGACCATGTCTTAAAGTAATGGACTGTTGTTTCTCTTTGCTTATTTGAGCTGTTACTGCCATAATATGGACTCGGTCTTTTACCAAATAGGACTATATTCTGTATACCACCCCTACCTTGTCACAACACTACTGATTGGCACAAACACATTAAAATGGAAAGGAATTCCACAAGTTAACTTAAGGCACACCTGTTAATTGAAATGCATTCCAGGTGACTACCTCATGAACCTGGTAGAGAATGCCAAGAGTGTGCAAAGCTGTCAAGGCAAACGGTGGCTACTTTGAAGAATCTAAAATATATTTTCTTTATCACATGATTCCATGTGTTATTTCATAGTTTTGATTTCATCACTATTATTCTAAAGAAAACCCCAGGAATGAGTAGGTGTGTCCAAACGTTTGACTGGTACTGTACATATTTTCTCAATTACCTCGACTAACCTGTACCCCCGCACAATGACTTGGTACCCCCTATACAGTTTATTTGAGAAGTACTCAGACCCTTTTACACACACACTTGTCTATAGGAAGGTCAGAAACTTTAGCAAATGTATTAAAATATGACAAGTATTCAGACCGTTTACTCAGTACTTTGTTGAAGTACCTTTGCAGTGATTACAGCCTTGAGTCTTCTTGGGTATGACGCTACAAAATTGGCACACCTGCATTTGGGTATTTTCTCCCATTCCTCTCTGCAGATCCTCTCAAGCTCTGTCAGGTTGGATGGGGAGTGTTGCTGCACAGCTATTTTCAGTTCTCTCCAGAGATGTTCGATTGGGTTCAAGTCCGGGCTTTGGCTGGGCCACTCAAGGACATTCAGAGAATTGTCCCCGAAGCCACTCCTGCATTGTCTTGGTTGTGTGCTTAGGGTTGTTGTCCTGTTGGAAGGCTATCCTTTGCCCCCAGTTTGAGGTCCTGAACACTCTGGAGCAGGTTTTCAGCAAGGATCTCTCTGTACTTTGCTCTGTTCATCTTTGCCTCGATCCTGACTACCAGTAGGCTCCCAGTCCCTGAAAAACATCCCCACCACCATGCTTCACCGTAGGAATGGTGCCAGGTTTCCACCAGACTTGACGCTTGGCATTCAGGTTTCATCAGACCAGATAATCTAGTTTCTCATGGTCCGAGAGTCCTTTTGGTGCCTTTTGGCAAACTCCAAGCGGGCTGTCATTTGCCTTTTATTGACGAGTGGCTTCTGTCTGGTACTCTACCATAAAGCCCTGATCGGTGGAGAGCTGCAGAGATAGTTGTCCTTCTGGAATGTTATCCCATCTCCCCCGATTGCTCAGTTTTGCCGGGCGGCCAGCTCTAGGAAGAGTTTTGGTGGTTCCAGACTTCCATTTAAGAATGATGGAGGCCACTGAGTTCTTGGAGCCTTTTAATGTTGCAGACAATCTTTTTCTTTAACCTTCCCCAGAGCTGTCTCGACACAATCCTGACGCAGAACTCTACGGCTCATTCCTTCGACCTCATGGCTTGGTTTTTGCTCTAACATATACTGTTAACTGAGGGACCTTATATAGACAGGTGTTTGCCTTTACAAATCATGTCCAATCAATTGCACAGGTGGACTCCAATCAAGTTGTAGAAACACCTCAAAGATGATCAATGGAAACAGGATGCACCTGAGCTCAATTTTGAGACTCAGAGCAAAGGGTCTGAATACTTATGTAAATAAAGCATTTATTTTAAAAAATGTTAATGTGTTTGCTTTGTCATTATGGGGTATTGAGTGTAGATTGTGGAGGAACTAAAAAAATAAAAATACATTTTGGAAATAACGTAACAATGTGGAAAATGGGGTCTGAATACTTTCCAAAGGCACTGTATATAGCCTTATGTCATGGAGTTAATTTTTGTAAAACTGCATTGTTGGTTAAGGGCTAGTTGTAGTCGGCGCATAGGACAAATACAATTTTATTTGATCATTCTAGTGGTGTTCACCTACTCTCTTAATCTGGTGGCTTATAGAATAGGATACTTAAATGTACAAACTTTAAGAACGCCTGCTCTTTCCATGACAGACTGACATAAGAAAGCTATAATCTCTTATTGATGTCACTTATCTCCACTTCAGTGTAGATGAAGGGGAGGAGACATGTTAAAGTGTATACGCCTGGAGACTTGGATTGTGTATGTGTGCCACTCAGAGGGTGAGTGGGCAAGAAAAAAATATTGAAGTGCCTTTTAACAGTGTATGGTAGCAGGTGCCAGCCAAGTGCAACAGTTTGTCTCAAGAACTGCAATGCAGCTGTTTTTCCACTTTGTCACCTGTGTATCAAGAATGGTCCACCACCCAAAGGACATTCAGCCAACTTAATTAAACTGTGAGTGTAATTGGAGTGGGGGTGGGATTTCTACTCATTATTTGGAAGGGGTGCCTAATGTTTTGTACACTGTATTCTTCCCATAAACCTCTACTTTTTATTCCCCTCAAACCTCCAAGGCAAAGGGATAACTAGCAGTTATCAGCTTTGTGTGCATGTGGAATTTAACAGGTAAAAGCTGCCATCAGCCAATCATGCTGTCATTACAAGTTGTGATCACCTCTAGAATGGTTGCAGTCCTCTTGAGTTTCATGCAGTGGACACCCAATTGTTTTCAGAAAAAAAAGAAAAACCGCAATTGATGCACCCTTTCCTGTTGCCAACATTTAATTTTGATGTCCAGAACCAAAAGTAATTATACATCTTTCTATCTTAAATTCAAAAAATAGATTTTCAACAGTATAGAGCTATAATCAGAGGCTTCTTTGCAGGAAGGAAAACTGCACGAGGGTGTCAAATCACTTCCTCCAGCTGTACCGATTTTAAGGAGACCTTTATTTGAAGTCCTCAATTCAAAGACTGCACTGGATTTAAACTTTTTTTTTCTAAATTAAAAACAAACCCAATTGAATCGCTCCTCCCCGAAATGTACCACGCAATCCCGAGAAACAGGTTAGTCACTACTAACCGCCACAGATTGACAAAAACAAGTCTTCTGTCAAATTTGTATTTATGTTCTAGCAAAAGCCATTTAGTCAAAGGTGTAGACAGCTTTTAGTACAAAAGACAGACATTTAACACCAGTAGTTTACAATACAGGTGACCATAATAAACAAGGGTACACATGATCCAGGCATGGATTAGAGGTGTGGCATCCCCTGCAGGGAGTTACAGGTAATCAGAAGAAACCAATGGGGTCATGTTGAGCTTTGGATGTCTGTACGCCATGAAGCTCCAGTTTCCCACCAGCATGGGGTAGAGTTCTATGGACCCGCAGGTGCACAAATTCATCTCCACCAACATGGACCTATGAGAAAAGGATGGAATAGGGGCCGGTGAGTGAAGAATAGGTGATGGGGAGACAGATCATTACTCAGAGTCCTGTTTGTTTAGAGTTCACATAGCTCTTCCAGTATGTACATGTTCACTCCACAGGAGACTGCCAAGGGGATGAAGGCTTATAATAATGCCTGGAATATGGTAAATGGAATGACTTCAACCACATGGAAACCATGTGTTAGATACCATTCCATCAATGCCATTTCAGCCATGACTATGAGCCTGTCCTCCCCAATTAAGGTGCCACCACCTTCCTCACTCCCTATAACCTTTTGATGCAGCCCAATGCTTTGAACCCCACACAGGGGTTGTGAGGATGTGGCAGGCTGTCACCGAGCTTGAAACCAAAATAAAGTATTTGTTGTATTGGAGACAGTGACATTGGTACTCTGAAAAAATGAAGGAATTTTAAAATACTTTCACGTTCAGTTCACTTAATATAATTTAAAAGTAGGCCTATGCATTAAAGGTGTCTAATATAGTCAAAAACAAATGTAGACATTAATCAATGCATTTATTTTATAGCTTTCTAAAAAAATACAATTATGTACTGTGGCTTCAAAACAATGTCAGCCATCTAGGGTTAATAAATATAATTTAGTGAAACTGGTGACTATTTTAGCATAACTGAAAGGCTAGAAATTATATTTATAAAATGTAACACTCACTTTAATGAAGAAGTTGGTCCCAGCCACAACTTGCGTTGCGAATGTTTTGGCAGCAAAGACGTCAAACTTCTTTGCAGCTTTCTCCTCTGCATATGGCTTCATCTAGAAACATTTAACAATACTCAGGCAATGACTCAGCTGTTCCCACAGCATCCCACATATCCTCCATATAGCCTACGCACATGCACACCTACAGTCCTATAGATTGAACGTTGACAATACACACTGTAGAGCTTATTATTCAATAAAAGGTTTAAGATCACACCATCAAGTCCGAGTCTCAACGCTGTTAGAAAGATGTTCAGAGGGACAGATGAGGAACGCGCAACTTCGTTCCTCTATCGAGGCGGAGGTGAGAATTAATAACTGGTCACGAGATTCTCGCAACAACGTTGAGTCACCATCAGCCGATACTAGTAATAATGACGATTCTGAAAAAACTTTCATGCATCCAAGTTTGTCCTGTACAACTGCGATCCTTCCGCAGAGTGCTGAAATTCATAATTTTTATAAATACTTTTCGAGAACCGACTTTTTCTTAATTTGCATTAATCAACTGGAGACGTAGCGGCCTTGATGTAGTAAACTACAACTGGGACTCTCGCGCCGAGTTGAGCAACACAAATCGGTGGTTGTTTTCGATAAATGTTCATTAAAAGTATGACTTTCAGCGCCCCGCTGAAGGACCGCAGTGGTGCAAGACAAACATAAGTACAGGTAAGTGTTTACACTCTTGTAAAAATATAAATCAACGAATGGGAACACAATGCTGTTAGCAAATCGCGCGACCAGCTTTCAATACTCAACTCTGCCTCGATAACGGAGTTGAGTGTTCCTCAGCTAGACTATGCAGGATAAATGAAGGAAATATGCTTACCTCATCGCAGATTTGCTGCACTTCGGGTGTGGCATCCTTCGCCTCGGCAGTACCGCCACACTTCATTACGATTAATTGCAGATGGAAAGTTACTTACGACTGAAATATTTCACACATGGATTTAAACTTCCTTATTTATATTGTCGCATCACATGACTCGAGTCATGTTTTCATGTTATTTTAGAAGGTACCATTATGTTTATGAAGTGGAAAAACAGCCGCTGTATCTTATAATGAAAAACATAGGGCACTTAAACCAAGCTTTAACATTTGTAGTTAATGCATGTTTAAATTCATATATTGTGTCATTTACGGTATATGTGACCAGAAAGGTGCTCTTTTAATCATGTATAAAAATTTGCTAAACCCCCTTCAACCTTAGAATAGTTTAGGCGGAGGTGCGGCTACATTAGTGGGCGGTTCAATCACGAGGCAAATTGCTGCGTCTCTTTTTTTTTCTTTTTAATTTTATTTAATTTTATTATTATTAGATATTTTTGTATTAACAACAAATCAATACATAAAGCACATGAGGGAACACAAGCATACATAGATTACAAACAATGGACAATCGAGCTAGGGGGTACAATATCACATTACAATTACACAAGGACCTTAAGGGACATGTATATACTTACAATTCTAACAACTTTTTTGTTAGTAGAGCATTTAACCGTCTTAAAATACAGTTCAATTTCTTTTTGTAGGGTACGAAAATGTGGTTTTCTGTTTGTAAATTTACATTTGTGTACATGAAATTTGGCCAAAATAATAATGAAATAAATTACATAAAAATGTTTCCGCTTATTTCTATTGTATGTAAAGAATCCAAACAGTACATCTCTCCACAATAGTGTAAAATCTTCATATATGTGTTCAATTATAAACCTACTGATGTCTTGCCACAGTTTTCTTACATTAATACAATGCCAAAAAAGATGCAGCACTGTTTCTGGGTGGTCATTACAAAAGGAGCAATTTGAGTTGATGTTTTCCTTTAAACGTCTTCATATAGTGGTTGGCAGGATAATATTTATGAATAATTTTAAAGGAAACTTCCTTAATTTTGTTAACAAGTAGGCATGTGTGTGGCAACATCCAAACTTTCCAGCAGATATTATCAATAAATCCATTCCAATAAGGCATGACATAAGGTATACAACACCCTGCTGAAACAAGGATCGTATCGCTCTGTTGTTGAATGGACCAAAAGACAAACAAATCTTTCCTACTGATGAGTCAACAGTGTCAATAGAAGGTAGGCTCTGAGGGTCAGGTCTTGACACGTTCCTGAATAACAGAGCAACACCTGAGGGAATGGCATTTAAAACAATTGCAAAATCTTTAGGTGTTACAGGGACCTTGTAAAGTGATAAGAATTCTTTATAACTGAGTAAAAGACCCTCTGCCTTTACCAGTTGGCTCACCAATAGGATATTATTTCGGAACCAATATTCTAAAAACAAAGACGTATTTTTATACAATATATCATGATTATTCCATATATAATATCTGTGTGGAGAAAATTTGTGTTTATAAATTAAGGACCATGACAAGAAAACCTGCCGATGAAAAGCAGAAAGTTTCACTGGAACTTTGTCAATATTATATGCAAAACAACAAGTTAAGGCCACCAAAAGTAGAGAAGACATGATGAGGAATAAAATTCCAGATAGAAGTGGGTCTTCTTAGGAATTGTTTTATCCAATTGATCTTAAAAGTATTATTTAAAGTAGTAAAGTCCAGAAAATTCAGTCCACCATTCTCACAAGTGTTCATTACAACAGTTTTCCTAATGTAATGGGTACGGTTTCTCCAAAGAAAGTTGAAAAGCATCTGGTCTATCTCCTTGCTTATTTTACTGTCAAGATATAAAGATAGAGCACCATATGTTAGTCTAGAGATACCTTCGGCCTTGGTTATTAGGACTCTATCTTTTAAAGATAAGTCCCTCTGTAGCCATTGATTTAGCTTCTTCTGGGTATTTTTAATAAGAGGCTTAAAATTTAGTAAGCCTCTAGACTTCTGATCCTTTGTAATGGTTATGCCTAAATATGTAAGTTCTTCTTTTACTGGAATACCATAATATGAAGGTGTCACACAATCTTTGACAGCTATGAGTTCACACGTATTAATGTTCAGATATAGACCAGACACTTTGGAAAAGGATTGTATCACATTGATCGATATGGGAATTTGGTTAGCGTCTTTCAGAAAAAGTGTATTATCATCAGCCAGTTGGCTTATAATAATTTCTTTACCAGCTATGGAAATACCTTGTACAGGACTATTATTTAAAGAATTTGCAAGAAGTTGGGTGATTAATAAAAACAGGTACAGAGAGATAGGACAACTCAAATCTAGGTGAGGTGCCATATTTCAATTTGATAGAGCTGTTACCATTTGCATAGAGAGTCTTAATAGCCTTACAGAAAAAATCCCCAAAGCCAAGTCTCTCAAGGGAGTGGAAGAGAAACTGATGCTCTACTGTGTCAAATGCTTTATAAAAATCTAAAAATAATATGAAGCTATCCTCAGTTATTAGGTCTGAGTAGTCAAGTATGTCTAATACTAGTCTGACATTGTTATAAATATGTCTGTTCCTCATGAAGCCAGACTGTGTTTCATCAATGATTGCATCCAGGACTTCTTTAATTATTTTTGCAAGTAGTAAGGCTAATATCGTAGTCATTATTAAGAAGACAAATTGGACGCCAGTTATCGATGAGCACTTATTTTTCATGCTTATAGTTAGGCATCAGTGTTATTAACCCCTGACTCATTGTAGGAGGGAGAACATTGTTTTTAATACTCTCTAAAAAGACCTCAAATAGGAAGGGAGCTACTTGTTCAGAAAATAATTTGAAAAATTCTGATGTAATTCCATCAACACCTGGTGATTTATTGTTCTTTAGATGTTTGATAGACTCTATAATCTTTTCAACTTTGATGGGTTCATCACACTGTTTAGATCCTATATCACTGATAGAGTGAACATTATTCAGTGAATTAAAAAACATATCTGTGGATTCCTGACAGTACGTAGAGCTATACCATTTTCTGTACAAATTGTTACAGTATTTAGCGATTAATTTTTGGTCATCTGTAATAACACCATCAATGTTTAACTTATGGATAGTGTTATTTTTAGAGTGAAATTTCTCAAGTCTAAAGAAATAGGATGAATTCTGTTCTCCCTCCTCAATCCATTTTTTCCTGGATCTAATAAAGGCTCCTTCTGCTTTTAATTTATAAATATTATCCAGTTTATTTTGTAACTCAATCAGTTCCATCTTCTCCTCGGCTGGGGACCTCTGAGAAAGGGAAGTTATCTTAATGATCATCTTTTCCTCCTCAGCTCTTCTGGTCTTAGCAAGATTACTGCCATATTTTCTAAGGTATTTGGACACCTCAAATTTAAAGAGCTCCCAGTTCTTGCAATAAGATTTTTCTTCACAAACCCTTTCCCAAAAGTGTGAAAGCAGATTTTTAACCTCAAATTTAACTATATCATTATTTAATAATGAGCTATTTAGCTTCCAGTAAGATGCTCTACCAAGGTTAGTATCATGGATAAATATTTTGAAATCAATGTAAATAGCCCTATGGTCTGTGAAGGGAGTAGTACAAATATTTGTAGTAATACACTCACTATCATGTGATGTACAACTGACTAGGTATCCCCCTTTTCCCTTCACGTGTCAAACTCTGGTGGCCGCGAAGGGTCAAATTTAATCAACAAGGCTGCATTTTCGGCATGTCAGAAATATTTATGAAGATAGTTTGCTAAAATATATATAAATGACATTGTTTTAATCATTGGCAAATTGGCTTAGTCTCGTAGTGAGGAGATAATAAAACGGAGCTAGATTCATAAACATATTTTGGGGAATTCTGAAATGTATTGCAATAAATGACCAAACTATAAAACTAGCCAGCCAGTTAACATTATAGCTAACTTTAGCTAGCTACCCGACAGGAGTGCTAGCTAGCTATGTTAGCTTACTAGGTACATTAATAGCTTTAGGTTGGTTGTTTTTAAGCTCAACTTCAAGATTTCCACCAAGGACTTTGCATCTCTGATCATCACTCTTCCTCGCTTGGGCAAGGGACATTTAAGACACACGATGTAAAACCTCATTCAAGGGCTGAGGGTTAAGAGCCGATGGCTGTCTACTTTGAGTTTGAAATGTAGCCAAGGTGTGGTGTGCTGTGGTCAATGTCTCCACCTAGTGTTGAAATACAGGAGTGAAACCAATAATGGAAAAAAATGGAAAACTGGATACACAACCACTACTACTGTATATAATAACCAGTTTATAATAGCAATAAGGCACCTCGGGGGTTTGTGGTATATGACCAATATACCACAGCTAAGGGCTGTAATCCAGGCACTCTGCGTTGCGTCGTGCATAAGAACAGCCCTTAGTGTTAGAGTGCGTCTTTCGAATCCGGTATGAGGAAGAATAAAAGTCAGAATCTGTCGTTATTATCTTTAATTAAATTCAAGCAATAAATGGTAAATGCAATTTTTGTATATACGGGCTCTCTGTCCCACCTCGCAGGGCAAACAGAGAAATGGCAGGATGTACGTAAACAGTTGTTCTTATACTGTGATAAACATAGTTCCAACCCATCTGTTGGCCTATCACAGTAGAGGCTGAGCGTGGTTTAGACTTTGCTCAGCCTATCGCAGGCGCTCAGACTAGTCCTAGCTTCTTGGCGCTTCTTGGAGTTTACCCTCTGTCGATGTATAGATTCTCACTGTTCTGGTATCACACCCTAGTTACTGCAACTACTCAGTTTCTGTTATCTGTTATTGTGTTATTCAGTATTTTCTAATTCAATCAAACCTTGTGATGAGCCTCCCCTCCCTGTACATGATTAACCACAACTTTGTAAGATACAGCAAGTCACACCATGTGCTCAATATTGTCACATACAAGGGAAAATCAACAAAGAAAAATAGAAATATGCTTTTGTCTCCCCCTTTTGACACCCACAAGGGTGTCACTTATCAAAAATAGGATAAAACTTTATTGTTTATTGACATGTTAGATATAGGATAAAACTTTGGTCATGGAAAACAGGGTAAAGCAAAGCCAAGCATTATTATAAACCGTCTGGTCCTCTCAGCTACTCCTATCCTGTACCAGGTGGGCTCCATGCCACCTAGGGACTCCAAACCTTCACAACAGGGAGAACAGGGAGAACAAACATACTGGAAAGAAAACTTATCATAAAACAAAAATGTAAAAGAAGGAACTGTGGTGGTATAATATTGATTCTACTACCTCACCCACAGTAAACCATGGGTCATCTTCAGTCAGTCCCATCCTCCCCTGAAAGCTTGATTCAGTATCAGCATCTCCAACTGGAGCATCAAGCAAAGGCATCATGCCTGAAGCCTTCACCACATCTGTAACAGACTTCTTAAAACATGGTATGATGCAAGCAGCACAATACATCAATAATAAAAATACAAGAATTAGGGTCAGAAATCCAGTAACCATCAGGGATGCATACTCACCAAGCCACACCCCCATCCAAGACATCCAGCCAGACTCCTCCACCCCAGCCACGCCCTTCATTTCCGCCGCAAGCTCGTCCAACCCAACCAATGCTTTTGATATACTCCCATCAGGACTGGTATTATTAGGTATAAATGTACAACATTGTTCACCAAACATTTTGCAAACCCCTCCCTGACTGGCCAGGATCATATCTAAAGTCAATCTATTCTCCCTGGCGGTCCGGGTAGTAGCCTCCAATTGCTCGGCCATACCAGTGAGAGCTGTGTGGGTGTAATTAACGAATCTCTGTTGATTATAGTAGATATAATTAATCCAAGAAGTCTGTTTAGCATCTATAATAGCAGGCCCAAGAATTGGTAGTAGATGCCATAAACCATCATTCCTGTTTAGGTTCTGGAATTCCTAAGGAACACCTACTGGCACACCTAGTAGGTTGAAATGTATATTATCTGTTTCCTCAGACCAAGGTGTATCACGCTTATATCTGGAGTACGGATGAACATCATTAGGTGTTTTTCTAGTAGATCCCAGGAGCTGATTAGCTGTAACTTCAATAATGGTTAGTGGTATTATCAGACTGGCTAAAGCACACGTACCCTGCCAGTTACCTCTAAGGACAGGTGTTAAATGCCTGTTTGGGCCACACATCCACCATACATCAGCAACACCCTTAGTTTGATTCAAGCTTTTCACTGGCCGGGTGGCATTACTACAATCTGCTGCAGGCAACCGTCCATAGTCAAAACCCCTACCTGTACCAGTGATGCAACTGTAGTTACCTCCGTACGCTTTAACATCCCATGGAGCCTTTTGAGGAAGGACTTCCGGGAACACTAGAGATAAAGTTTTACAAAGGGTGGAGTTGGGTTTAACATGGTAAAAACTTTCCAGTACAAACCTCCATCCTTCCTTTGTAATGTCTTGGCAGTATATCGCATGTATGCCAACCACATTTTCCCTACCGTCATATCCAATTTCAGTACCCAATTGGTCGCTATCTGTGATATCCTTAACATGAATTACCTGGATAGGATATGGTAGCTTAGTTGGCGGAGGCAGGGTTGGGCCTGGAGTGGTGGAGGAGTGTTTCTGGGTCTGGCTCTGGTTCGTCTGGGACCGCTGTGGCTCAGGCAGCACCTTTACAGAGAACACACCCATCGTGTCAGCCCCATCCCTTTCCAGACCGAGGGTATAGGTTCCTGCATCAGAAAGCTTAATGGACCTAATGGTTAGTAGGATTTCATCACCTTTACAGAGTTCAACAGTGCTCCCAGGTTTTCCCCATATCATGGAAAACCTATCCACCTTTCTGGGATCCCCTATGCTATAAGGATACCCTCTTCTCCAATCCCAGAACTGTCCCAAATTGGTTATCATGTAATCCCCATACGGACACCCTCCCCCATTATACAGGTACACCATTATACAAGTACACTGGCACCCTCCTAGACACAGGTGTTAAAACCAAACACATATCTCAAGTTCTTCCCTGCTTATCCAGATTAAGTGATCCCACATGCTTGGTTAATATAAAATCCTCATCGTCTAAACTATGGGTCAAGTTACCCTGTAAAGCCCCACCCTTTCCTGGAAAACACATCAGCAGCCAGAGGCCAGACACACTTTCACTTCTTTGAACGCTACACAGTGATGAGAGGGCGGGGTCAGGGAAGCTTCGTTAAGAGAGTTAAACCCCGAGCCATATTGGTTTCGGTTCTTCTCTCTAACTCTGATGGTTCGGAAGTGTCACGGTGTCCTACCCTCCAACAATGTGTGATATGTCCCCTGGTAGCTCTTTCAGCTATTCTCACAGCAAAGGCAGTCACCAGGAGGACTTGGTATGGCCCCTCCCGACGAGGCTGCCTCCAGTCTATTCTCCTCAGGGACTGGATTAAGTGAATCACCTTGTCCTTTAATTCACCTGTAATGCATAAAATCTTGGACATACAGGTTTGGTTAAGAAACAGTTTCTCATTTGTTCTATCTGATTATATCTTTAACTTCTGTGCCTATTTGTTAACTAGAATATATATATTTTTTATTAGTTTATTATCCAATAGGCCCCATCCTATCCTAGACCACAACAACTTACCCATCCCCCTTTTGATACCTGGCTCTGCCCAGGTAACAACCTTACCTACTCTAAATAATGACTTAGGTAAGATTAGTAAATTATCCTTATGTTCTGACATTATCATGTAGGAGCGCCCCTTTCATTCTCCACATGTCCAATTCTCCATTTTGTCTCCACTCAGTAACTGTTATCTACCCATTCTGTTATCTTTGCTCATGTCCTGGCGCCTATTATTTTCCCCCTATCTGTCTGTAACAACTGTATGTTGTATCCAAATTTGAACTAAATGTCTCACTGTTTGGCTTTATCTAAACTCATGGATTTTTAGAAAAACATGTCTATGGTGGCAATTTCTAAAGTCCTTATATAGGTTAATTAAACTCAATTATAATTAATTTACCTTAAAAAAAACAGTATTACCTATGACCACAAATTCATTATTCAAATGGCACCCCCTTGTGGCTGATCAGACCACCTGGGAAAGCCATGAAAACAGGTCAAAGGTTACACCACCCCCTTATATTCGTGTTCCATACCATATTAGACATATTAAATAACCCTTTATCTTAAAAAAAGAAGGGAAAAAAAGAAATCACTAGTCTAATTAAAACTCAGAAAAATAAAACTCCTAATATTCCATATGCGAGTTGTACCCCTTTAAGATATCTTGTCTCTGGGAACATGGAAATCCCCTTAAACCCAAAACGTTTACTACAAATAAAACCTAATAATTATAATAATACCCTCAAATCATTTGTTTTAAATTTCCTCGATGTTTCCTTTGTTCTTTCTCAAAATTGTCTCCCCAAAATGCTTTATACCCTGCCATTAAACTCGGGGCGGCAGGGTAGCCTAGTGGTTAGAGCGTTGGACGAGTAACTGGAAGGTTGCAAGTTCTTCAAACCCCCGAGCTAACAAGGTACAAAACTGTCGTTCTGCCCCTGAACAGGCAGTTAACCTACTGTTCCTAGGCCGTCATTGAAAATAAGAATTTGTTCTTAACTGACTTGCCTAGTAAAATAAAGGTAAAATAAATTTAAAAAATACAACCCACATTAACATAAAATAAACTCAGCCTGCAATCCACTTTGCGGGTCTTTCATTGTTCCCCATGATACAAAACCTATAAATATTTGAATTACAATCAGAATGAATTTTAGTCTATGTTTTTCGTTATGTCACCAGTATTTATCCAGGCTGCCCTCTTCTGTCCACTCTCTGTATAATTTCTCCTTTCTTCTTCCAATCCTTTCCATCTTTACATCCATTAATTTCTAGTGTGGATTTCAATGTTTTCAACACCTTCTCAGCCTCCTGACTAGTCATTGTCATTGTTAAATATTTCAATTACTTGTTTTAATTTGAATACAATAGAAATTATCAGGTTCAATTGTGTGCTGCCTTAGAATGTGTCCCAATCTAGCCACTGTCTAGTAAACACCGTGCACTTCTCCTTTACCATTTCAAAGCATAACCTAGGTCTCACACCTGTTATTTACCCGAAGGTCATACAAACTTGGTATTAGTACATCGACTTAGTACCTAATGTACTACAATCACACGGTTCGACTCTCTCAAACCTTCCAACATACATCAGTTCAAATCACTCAAACCTGCAAACATACATCAGTTCAAATCACTCAAACCTGCAAACATACATCAGCTTGAATCACTCAAACCTGCAACCATGCATCAGTTCGAATCACTCAAACCTGCAAACATACATCAGTTTGAATCACTCAAACCTGCAAACATACATCAGTTCGAATCACTCAAACCTGCAATCATACGTGGACTTCAACGTTTTCAGTACCTTTTCTATTTACATTTACATTTACATTTAAGTCATTTAGCAGACGCTCTTATCCAGAGCGACTTACAAATTGGTAAATGACTATTGTAGTTGGAAATGGCAGATTTGTTATGGAATATCTACATTGGCCGTACAGAGGCCCATTATCAGCAACCATCACTCCCGTATTCCAATGGCACGTTGTGTTAGCTAATCCAAGTTTATCATTTTAAAAGGCTAATTGATCATTAGAAAACCCTTTTGCAATTATGTTAGCACAGCTAAAAACTGTTCTTATGATTATAGAGGCAATAAAACTGTCCTTCTTTAGACTAGTTGAGTATCCAGAGCATCAGCATTTGTGGGTTCGTTTGCAGGCTCAAAATGGCCAGAAACAAAGACCTTTCTTCTGAAACTCATCAGTCTATTCTTGTTCTGAGAAATGAAGGCTATTCCATGCGAGAAATTGCCAAGAAACTGAAGATCTCGTACAACGCTGTGCACTACTCCCTTCACAGAACAGCGCAAATGGTCTCTAACCAGAATAGAAATAGGAGTGGGAGGCCCCGGTGCACAACTGAGCAAAAGGACAAGTACATTAGAGTGTCTAGTTTGACAAACAGACACCTCACAAGTCCTCAACTGGCAGCTTTATTAAATAGTATCCTCAAAACACAAGTCTCAACATCAACAGTGAAGAGGTGACTCTGGGATGTGGCCTTCTAGGCAGAGTTGTGAAGAAAAAGCCATATTACATTTACATTTAAGTCATTTAGCAGACGCTCTTATCCAGAGCGACTTACAAATTGGTGCATTCACCTTATGACATCCAGTGGAACAGCCACTTTACAATAGTGCATCTAAATATTTTAAGGGGGGGGGGGGGTGAGAAGGATTACTTTATCCTATCCTAAGTATTCCTTAAAGAGGTGGGGTTTCAGGTGTCTCCGGAAGGTGGTGATTGACTCCGCTGTCCTGGCGTCGTGAGGGAGTTTGTTCCACCATTGGGGAGCCAGAGCAGCGAACAGTTTTGACTGGGCTGAGCGGGGAACTGTACTTCCTCAGTGGTAGGGAGACGAGCAGGCCAGAGGTGGATGAACGCAGTGCCCTTATTTGGGTGTAGGGCCTGATCAGAGCCTGGAGGTACTGAGGTGCCGTTCCCCTCACAGCTCCGTAGGCAAGCACCATGGTCTTGTAGCGGATGCGAGCTTCAACTGGAAGCCAGTGGAGAGAGCGGAGGAGCGGGGTGACGTGAGAGAACTTGGGAAGGTTGAACACTAGACGGGCTGCGGCGTTCTGGATGAGTTGTAGGGGTTTAATGGCACAGGCAGGGAGCCCAGCCAACAGCGAGTTGCAGTAATCCAGACGGGAGATGACAAGTGCCTGGATTAGGACCTGCGCCGCTTCCTGTGTGAGGCAGGGTCGTACTCTGCGGATGTTGTAGAGCATGAACCTACAGGAACGTGCCACCGTCTTGATGTTAGTTGAGAACGACAGGGTGTTGTCCAGGATCACACCAAGGTTCTTAGCGCTCTGGGAGGAGGACACAATGGAGTTGTCAACCGTGATGGCGAGATCATGGAACGGGCAGTCCTTCCCCGGGAGGAAGAGCAGCTCCGTCTTGCCGAAGTTCAGCTTGAGGTGGTGATCCGTCATCCACACTGATATGTCTGCCAGACATGCAGAGATGCGATTCGCCACCTGGTCATCAGAAGGGGGAAAGGAGAAGATTAATTGTGTGTCGTCTGCATAGCAATGATAGGAGAGACCATGTGAGGTTATGACAGAGCCAAGTGACTTGGTGTATAGCGAGAATAGGAGAGGGCCTAGAACAGAGCCCTGGGGGACACCAGTGGTGAGAGCGCGTGGTGAGGAGACAGATTCTCGCCACGCCACCTGGTAGGAGCGACCTGTCAGGTAGGACGCAAATCAAGCGTGGGCCGCGCCAGAGATGCCCAACTCGGAGAGGGTGGAGAGGAGGATCTGATGGTTCACAGTATCGAAGGCAGCCGATAGGTCTAGAAGGATGAGAGCAGAGGAGAGAGAGTTAGCTTTAGCGGTGCGGAGCGCCTCCGTGATACAGAGAAGAGCAGTCTCAGTTGAATGACTAGTCTTGAAACCTGACTGATTTGGATCAAGCAGGTCATTCTGAGAGAGATAGCGGGAGAGCTGACCAAGGACGGCACGTTCAAGAGTTTTGGAGAGAAAAGAAAGAAGGGATACTGGTCTGTAGTTGTTAACATCGGAGGGATCGAGTGTAGGTTTTTTCAGAAGGGGTGCAACTCTCGCTCTCTTGAAGACGGAAGGGACGTAGCCAGCGGTCAGGGATAAGTTGATGAGCGAGGTGAGGTAAGGGAGAAGGTCTCCGGAAATGGTCTGGAGAAGAGAGGAGGGGATAGGGTCGAGCGGGCAGGTTGTTGGGCGGCCGGCCGTCACAAGACGCGAGATTTCATCTGGAGAGAGAGGGGAGAAAGAGGTCAGAGCACAGGGTAGGGCAGTGTGAGCAGAACCAGCAGTGTCGTTTGACTTAGCAAACGAGGATCGGATGTCGTCGACCTTCTTTTCAAAATGGTTGACGAAGTCATCTGCAGAGAGGGAGGAGGAGGGGGGAGGGGGAGGAGGATTCAGGAGGGAGGAGAAGGTGGCAAAGAGCTTCCTAGGGTTAGAGGCAGATGCTTGAAATTTAGAGTGGTAGAAAGTGGTTTTAGCAGCAGAGACAGAGGAGGAAAATGTAGAGAGGAGGGAGCGAAAGGATGCCAGGTCCGCAGGGAGGCGAGTTTTCCTCCATTTCCGCTCGGCTGCCCGGAGCCCTGTTCTGTGAGCTCGCAATGAGTCGTCAAGCCATGGAGCGGGAGGGGAGGACCGAGCCGGCCTGGAAGATAGGGGACATAGAGAGTCAAAGGATGCAGAAAGGGAGGAGAGGAGCGTTGAGGAGGCAGAATCAGGAGATTGGTTGGAGAAGGTTGGTTGGAGAAGGTTTGAGCAGAGGGAAGAGATGATAGGATGGAAGAGGAGAGAGTAGCGGGGGAGAGAGAGCGAAGGTTGGGACGGCGCGATACCATCCGAGTAGGGGCAGTGTGGGAAGTGTTGGATGAGAGCGAGAGGGAAAAGGATACAAGGTAGTGGTCGGAGACTTGGAGGGGAGTTGCAATGAGGTTAGTGGAAGAACAGCATCTAGTAAAGATGAGGTCGAGCGTATTGCCTGCCTTGTGAGTAGGGGGAAGGTGAGAGGGTGAGGTCAAAAGAGGAGAGGAGTGGAAAGAAGGAGGCAGAGAGGAATGAGTCAAAGGTAGACGTGGGGAGGTTAAAGTCGCCCAGAACTGTGAGAGGTGAGCCGTCCTCAGGAAAGGAGCTTATCAATGCATCAAGCTCATTGATGAACTCTCCGAGGGGACCGGGAGGGCGATAAATGATAAGGATGTTAAGCTTGAAAGGGCTGGTAACTGTGACAGCATGAAATTCAAAGGAGGCGATAGACAGATGGGTAAGGGGAGAAAGAGAGAATGACCACTTGGGAGAGATAAGGATCCCGATGCCACCACCCCGCTGACCAGAAGCTCTCGGGGTGTGCGAGAACACGTGGGCGGACGAAGAGAGAGCAGTAGGAGTAGCAGTGTTATCTGTGGTGATCCATGTTTCTGTCAGTGCCAAGAAGTCGAGGGACTGGAGGGAGGCATAGGCTGAGATGAACTCTGCCTTGTTGGCCGCAGATCGGCAGTTCCAGAGGCTACCGGAGACCTGGAACTCCACGTGGGTCGTGCGCGCTGGGACCACCAGATTAGGGTGGCAGCGGCCACGCGGTGTGGAGCGTTTGTATGGTATGTGCAGAGAGGAGAGAACAGGGATAGACAGACACATAGTTGACAGGCTACAGAAGAGGCTACGCTAATGCAAGGAGATTGGAATGACAAGTGGACTACACGTCTCGAATGTTCAGAAAGTTAAGCTTACGTAGCAAGAATCTTATTGACTAAAATGATTAAAATGATACAATACTGCTGAAGTAGGCTAGCTGGCAGTGGCTGCGTTGTTGACTTTGTAGGCTAGCTGGCAGTGGCTGCGTTGTTGACACTACACTAATCAAGTCGTTCCGTTGAGTGTAATAGTTTATACAGTGCTGCTATTCGGGGGCTAGCTGGCTAGCTAGCAGTGTTGATTACGTTACGTTGCGTTAAAAGAACGACAATAGCTGGCTAGCTAACCTAGAAAATCGCTCTAGACTACACAATTATCTTTGATACACAGACGGCTATGTAGCTAGCTATGTAGCTAGCTACGATCAAACAAATCAAACCGTTGTGCTGTAAAGAAATGAAATGAAAAATGTGATACTACCTGTGGAGCGAAAATAAAATGCGACCGGGTTGTTGAGTGCGGAAGTTCTATTCAGTAGACGTTGGCTAGCTGTTGGCTAGCTAGCAGAGTCTCCTACGTTAAGGACGACAAATAGCTGGCTAGCTAACCTCGGTAAATTAAGATAATCACTCTAAGACTACACGCTCTAAACTACACAATTATCTTGGATACGTAGACAGCAAAGACAACTATGTAGCTAGCTAACACTACACTAATCAAGTCGTTCAGTTGAGTGTAATAGTTTCTACAGTGCTGCTATTCGGTAGACGGTGGACGTTTGCTAGCTGGCTAGCTGCTGGGCAGATAGCAGTGTAGACTATGTTAGGACGACGAAATACGAAGTTGCAATAGAAGTGCTGACTGTTTCACTTTGTTGTCCTCTTTCTTTTCCTTTTTCTTCTGTCCTTCTTTTGTCCTTATTTAGTCTTCCTTTCTTCTGTTAACTAGATATTTTTTGTTGTTATTCTTTGTAAGCTAGCTAGCTTCTTACAGGAGAGTCCCTAGCAACTGCTTAGCAACAAGTAAACAATTCTGCTAGCAATTCAACTAGCTAAGATAACTGTACAATTTTATGAAAAATAGTTAATTTTTCAAAAGCCCGTCTTTTTTGGTTTGTTCCTGGTTTTGTCTTCTATTTCTAATGACATTTTAGTACATATCTATCCAGTTCTACTTAAACGCTACTATATATAACCAACGTAATACAATATGCAATGCGGGTCCCCTAAGATACCAGCCCCAACTGTAATATCTAATGTACTTTCAGTCACTGTAAAAGTATTCCGTATAAACTGAGTGTCCCCAAACGCTCTTCTATAAATATCAATCACACTTATATTAGCCCCAACTAATATTGTAATGCACTTCACTCACACAATGAACTTATCTTATTTCCAGTATAGTATACTGCCGTTCACATATCCAGGAACTTATCTTATTTCCAGTAGAGTATACTGCCGTTCACATGTCCAGGAACTTATCTTATTTCCAGTATAGTATACTGCCGTTCACATGTCCAGGAACTTATCTTATTTCCAGTATAGTATACTGCCGTTCACATATCCAGGAACTTATCTTATTTCCAGTATAGTATACTGCCGTTCACATGTCCAGGAACTTATCTTATTTCCAGTATAGTATACTGCCGTTCCCGTGGTTAAACTGCCGTTCACCTCTCAATCGTACCAGTGGGTTCGCCCACCCTCACACAAACCAGTAGATTTACCGATCTACCTAGTACATTTCATTCACATTTATATGGTCATTTACCCTCATTCACACCTTGTAGGCCCCAACCTACGTCAAATATTCAGTACATTTCATTTACACATTGCAACATTCAAATTACGTTGATCAACTTAAAATTGCATTCACCACCGTTTTGTCTATATTGTTATAATATTTTTATAACTAGATATAGGGAATTAAAATTTGGTAACTTACATCAGACAGGGTTTCTCACAAAAAATAGATTTGGATAATGCCAATATGCAGAACTTCAGTTATCACAATAGGTATCTGCTTACATTTTTAGATGACCGGTCAGTATAAACTGGGTGGTTCGAGCCCTGAATGCTCATTGGCTGAAAGCTGTGGTATATGAGACCGTATACCACGAGTATGACAAAACATTTATTTTAACTTATCTAATTACGTGCAACCAGTTTATAATAGCAATAAGGCACCTCAGGGGTTTGTGGTATATGACCAATATACCACGGCTAAGGGCTGTATCCAGGCACTCCGCGTTGCGTCGTGCAAAGAACAGCCCTTAGCCGTGGTATATTGGCCATATACCACACCCCCTCGGGCCTTATTGCTTAAATAAACAACAGGGTTAAGCACAACTAGGGCTAACTACTATAAACATTAAAAGCTTAGGAAAAGAAATCTAACAAGTGGTTTGGACAACAGTTTGTGAGCTAGTAAGCTCCATGTGTAAACAAGAAGTGGAAATGGGGGGTTGTCACTGGACCCACTGTCACATTCTGACCTTTATTCCTTTGTTTTGTGTTTATATAGTATGGTCAGGGCATGAGTTGGGGTGGGCAGTCTGTTAGTTTTTCTATATTTTCTATTTCTGTCTTTGGCCTGATATGGTTCTCAATCAGTGGCAGCTGTCTATCGTTGTCCCTGATTGAGAACCATATTTAGGTAGCCTGTTTTCCTTTGTGTTTTGTGGGTGGTTATTTTCAGTCTTTGTGTGTCTGCACCAGATAGAACTGTTTCGGTTGTCACTTTGTTGTTTTGTATTTTTGAAGTGTTCCGTTTCTTATTAAAAAGATGAACACAAACCACCCTGCGCTTTGGTCCTCTGCTTCTTCCCACGACAGCTGTTACACCAACAAAGCGATTGGGCCCTTCACAAAAGCATACTATAGTCCTTCTCTAGACTAAGACCTCAGGGGACTAAAGTATCTAAGGGATGGATCCAGAATGTCCCTCTGGACCTTCGGTGTTTGTCGACATCACCACAGCGTTTGTTTACTGACTTGTTCAATTCCAAAATAAAAAAAACTTACAAAGTGAGTGTCTTCTCTCTTTGAAATGGAGGGCCACTGGGCTGTTGGGTTCAGCACGTAGAATGGCCCTTCGGTGCTCACACATTCTAGTGCGTAACTAGATGTAAAATATAGATCAGGCGTCCGCAGGAGGCTTACCTAGAGCTGAGTCTGAGCATAGAATATGCCAATGTTTTTTAATGATGCTTAGTAGTTCTGGACTTTGGGGTATAGGTAGTGACTATTTGGATAGGAGGTCTTGCTCTCTAGGGCTTGTGGGCTTGCTCAGTAGTTGGGCTCTAGGAATATTCAGGATCTCAGTGACTTTAGGTCACCCTTGTAGTCAAAATAATGTAATCAATGTAACGTTTCCAAATGACCAGGATTTCGAAAAAGTGTTGGACATCTCATTTAGAATGTGAGCTTTTTCATCACTAGGTGTAGACATTAACCACAGCACACCACACCCTGACTATCAACTTGTTTGGTCTACGACACAGTCTCTCATTAGCACAACCAGTTGAAGTGATTGATTAAGTTTAATGCTAGCTAGCAACTTACCTTGGCTTCTTACTGCATTCGCGTAACAGGTGGGCTCTTCGAGAGGCAGGCGGTTAGAGCGTTGGACTAGTTAACTGTAAGGTTGCAATGTTGAATCCCTGAGCTGTTGTTCTGCCCCTGAACTTTGTGTGAGACTCGAAACAGGTGCATCCTGTTTCCATTGATCATCCTTGATGTTTATACAACCTGATTGGAGTCTACATGTGGTAAATTCAATTAATTGGACATGATGGAAAAAAAACCATAACATCCACATGAAATTAAATATTTGTCTTGATCAAATAACATAGAAAAAATAATTTTTTGTGCAGTATTAATTTACCATGCTTACAAACCACTTAATTGAATTGTACATTACTGTATTGAACATAGGATGTTCATGTAGGTTTGTACCTGTAGACTTTCCATCACGATGAAGGAAAACAATGTTCAATACAGTATTTGAGTACATTGAGACATGAAAGGGTTTGTGATGATGTGATATGATGTGGCTCAGTTGGTAGAGCATGGTGCTTGCAATAGTAGGCTTTTGGGTTCAATTCTCACGGGGGACCAGTACAAAATGTATTACAATGTAATGCACTCACTACTGTAAATTGCTCTGGAATATAATTACAATTAATGAATAGACCATTTTCAGTTTTGACATAGAAACAACATGACTGATGATTTACACATACAACCGCCCTAGAAAAGCTTGCCCCCTGGTACACTGATCATACCCGAGCCCTGAAGCGTGCCGCCAGAAAGCTAGAGTATAAAAGGCATTCCTCCAAGCTTGAGGTATACCGGCTGGCATGGCAAGACAGCATCACAGAATACAAGCAAGCCCTAGCATCTGTGCATGCGTCCTACTTCTCTAAATTAATAGATAACAAAAAGAACCCTAGATTTTTTCTTCAGCACTGTAGCCAGCCTCACAGAGAAGCAGGCCCCAGCCTGCCTGAGCCAGCCTCACAGGGAAGCAGGCTCCAGCCTGCCCTGAGCCAGCCTCACAGAGAAGCAGGCCCCAGCCTGCCCTGAGCCAGCCTCACAGAGAAGCAAGCCCCAGCCTGCCCTGAGCCAGCCTCACAGAGAAGCAGGCTCCAACCTGCCCTGAGCATTTTTCTAGCCTCACATGTAATGATTTTATTTTAAAAATCTATTGAGAAAATTACTACAATTAGAGATAAAATCTCCAAGAATCCATCTGCTATGCCACAAACCCTACGGGATTATGAGGAGACCACAGCTATTCTGGATTGTTTAACACCCCTGATTTATGATGACATGGTTGAATTTATGATGCACTCCAATCAATCAATCAAATTATTATTATTTATAAAGCCTCACGTCAGCTGTTGTCACAAAGTGCTGTACAGAAACCCAGCCTAAAACCCCAAACAGCAAGCAATGCAGGTGTAGAAGCACGGTGGCTAGGAAAAACTCCCTAGAAAGTCCAGAACCTAGGAAGAAACCTAGAGAGGAACCAGGCTATGAGGGGTGGCCAGTCCTCTTCTGGCTGTGCCAGGTGGAGATTATAACAGAACATGGCCAAGATGTTCAAATGTTCATAAATGACCAGCATGGTCAAATAATAATAATCACAGTGGTTGTCGAGGGTGCAACAAGTCAGCACCTCAGGAGTAAATTTCAGTTTTCATAGCCGATCATTCAGAGTATCTCTACCGCTCCTGCTGTCTCTAGAGAGTTGAAAACAGCAGGTCTGGGACAGGTAGCACGTCCGGTGAACAGGTCAGGGTTCCATAGCCACAGGCAGAACAGTTGAAACTGGAGCAGCAGCACGACCAGGTGGACTGGGGTCAGCAAGGAGTCATCAGGCCAGGTAGTCCTAAGGCATGGTCCTAGGGCTCAGGTCCTCCGAGAGAAAGAAAGAAAGAGAAAAAGAAAGAGGGAGAGGACACCGGATAAGACAGGAGAAATACTCCAGATATATCAGACTGACCCTAGGCCCCCAACACAAACTATTGCAGCATAAATACTGGAGGCTGAGACATGAGAGGTCGGGAGACACTCTGGCCCCGTCCGATGATACACCCGGACAGGGCCAAACAGGCAGAAAATAACCCAACCCACTTTGCCAATGCACAGCCCCCACACCACTACAGGGATTTCTTCAACCACCAACTTACAAGGCTGAGAATAGCCCAGTAAGATCTCCGCCACGGCACAAACCCAAGGGGGGGAGCCAACCCGGACAGGAAGATCATGTCAGTGACTCAACCCACTCAAGTGACACACCCCTCCTAGGGACTGCATGGAAGAGCACCAGTAAGCCAGTGACTCAGCCCCTGTAATAGGGTTATAGACAGAGAATCCCAGAGGAGAGAGGGGAACCGGCCAGTCAGAGACAGCAAGGGTGTAAAGATCTTCGTCTGTTGTTTGAAGAAAGTCAGACCGAAATGCAGCGTGTAGGTGACTCATGACTTTTAATGAAACTAATGCAGTACATGAAATAACATAATATGAAAACAACAAACGAGTGAAACTAAATACAGCCTATCTGGTGACTAACACAGAGACAGGTACAATCGCCCACGAAAACAACGCGCACTCAGGCTGCCTCAATACGGTTCCCAATCCGAGACAACGAGAATCAGCTGACTCCAATTAGGAATCGCCTCAGGCAGCCAAGCCTAACTAGACACACCCCTACTAATACACACTCCTAATTAATACAAACCCCAATACGAAATACAACATAAACCCATGTCACACCCTGGCCTACCCAAACATATAACAAAAACACAAGATACAATGACCAAGGCGTGACAGAACCCCCCCTAAGGTGCGGACTCCGGGACGCACCTCAAGAGCATAGGGAGGGTCCGGGTGGGCGTCTGTCCATGGTGGCGGTTCTGGCTCGGGACGTGGACCCCACTCCATTAATGTCCTAGTTCCTCCCCTTCGCGTCCTAGGATAATCCACCTTCTCCGCCGACCATGGCCTAATAGTCCTCACCCTGATCCCCACATAACTGAGGGGCAGCTCGGGACCGAGGGGCAGCTCGGGACAGAGGGGCAGCTCGGGGCAGCTCGGGACCGAGGGGCAGCTCGGGACAGAGGGGCAGCTCGGGACAGAGGGGCAGCTCGGGACAGAGGGGCAGCTCGGGACAGAGGGGCAGCTCGGGACAGAGGGTCAGCTCGGGATAGAGGGGCAACTCAGGATAGAGGGGCAACTCAGGATAGAGGGGCAACTCAGGATAGAGGGGCAACTCAGGATAGAGGGGCAACTCAGGACAGCGGGGCAGCCCGGTACTGAGGGGAAGCCCGGTACTGAGGGGAAGCCCGGTACTGAGGGGAAGCCCGGTACTGAGGGGAAGCCCGGTACTGAGAGGGAGCTCGGTACTGTGAGGGAGCTCGGTACTGAGAGGGAGCCTAGTACTGAGAGGGAGCCTAGTACTGAGAGGAAGCTCAGTACTGAGAGGAAGCTCAGGCAGGTAGTAGGCTCCGGTAAATCCTGGCTGGCTGGTGGACCTGGATGATTAAGGTTGTCTGGCCGATCTAGAAGATCTTGGCAGACTGGCACTTCTGGCGGATCCTGGCAGACTGGCACTTCTGGTGGATCCTGGCAGACTGGCACTTCTGGTGGATCCTGGCAGACTGGTGACGCTGGGCCGACAGGAGACTCCGGCAGCACAGGAGAGGAGAAAGGCTCTGGCTGAGCTGAACAGGCTGGAGACTCCGATAGCACAGGAGGGGAGAAAAGCACTGGCTGTGCTGAACAGGCGATGCGCACTGGACGTGCTGGGCCGACTGGGAGCACTGGTGGCGCTGAACAGACAGGAGACTCCGGCAGCGCAGGAGGGGAGAAAAGCACTGGCTGCGCTGAACAGGCGAGGCGCACTGGAGGCCTGGTGCGTGGTGCTGGAACTGGTGGTACTGGCGCGAGGACACGCACAGGAAGCCTGGTGCGGGGAGCTGCTACCGGAGGACTGGTGTGTAGAGGTGGCTCTGGATAGACCGGACCGTGCAGGCGCACTGGAGCTCTAGAGCACCGAGCCTGCCCAAGCTTACCTGGCTCGATGCCCACTCTAGCCCGGCCAATAGGAAGGGCTGGTATGTGTCGCAGCTGGCTCTGCACCCGCACTGGAAACACCGTGCGTGCGCTCCATAGCATAACACGGTGCCTGCCCGGTCTCTCTAGCCCAACGGTGAGCACAGGGAGTATGCGCAGGTTTCCTACCTGGCATAACTATTCTCCCTTCTAGCTCCCCCCCAATAATTTTTTTTGGGCTGTTTTTCCGGTTTCCAACCGCGTCGCCGTGCTGCCTTCTCATACATACGCCTCTCCGCTTTAGCTGCCTCTATTTCCTCCTTGGGATGGCAATATTCTCCCGGCTGCTCCCAGGGTCCTTGACCGTCTAATTCCTCCTCCCATGTCCAAATCTCCAAATGATGCATTCTCTCCCATTGCAACTGCTCTTCACGATTAACGGGGAGAGTAGGCTCAGGTCTGTTTCCTGACTCAGCCACTCTCTCTCTGCGCTTTCCCCTGTTACCTTCAGTTTTCGCTCTGTATAGCAATGCTTTCCTTCTCGATTCCATCCGTGTATAGCCCTCTTCGCATTGCTGTAGGGAATCCCAGGCGGGCTCTTGCACTCGCTCTGGGTCGGCTGCCCACCTGTCGATTTCTTCCCACGTCGTATAATCCCTTCTTCTGCCGTTCATAGCGTCCTCCTTTAGCTCCTGCCAGTTCACACGCTGCTCGGTCTGTGAATCGTGGTGGGCGATTCTGTAAAGATCTTCGTCTGTTGTTTGAAGAAAGTCAGACCGAAATGCAGCGTGTAGGTGACTCATGACTTTTAATGAAACTAATGCAGTACATGAAATAACATAATATGAAAACAACAAACGAGTGAAACTAAATACAGCCTATCTGGTGACTAACACAGAGACAGGTACAATCGCCCACGAAAACAACGCGCACTCAGGCTGCCTAAATACGGTTCCCAATCCGGGAATCGCCTCAGGCAGCCAAGCCTAACTAGACACACCCCTACTAATACACACTCCTAATTAATACAAACCCCAATACGAAATACAACATAAACCCATGTCACACCCTGGCCTACCCAAACATATAACAAAAACACAAGATACAATGACCAAGGCGTGACAAAGTTGCTCCAGTGCTTTTCCGTTCACCTTCACACTCCTGGGCCAGACTACACTCAATCATAGGACCTGTTCCACTTACTGGTGCTTTCCCATGACGTCCCTAGGAGGGGTGCGTCACTTGAGTGGGTTGAGTCACTGACGTGATCTTCCTGTCCGAGTTGGATTATGGAACCCTGACCTGTTCCCCGGACGTGCTACCTGTCCCAGACCTGCTGTTTTCAACTCTCTAGAGACAGCAGGAGTGTTAGAGATACTCTGTTGCACCCTCAACAACCACTGTGACTATTATTTGACCCTGCTGGTCATCTATGAACATTTGAACATCTTGGTCATGTTCTGTTATAATCTCCACCTGGCACAACCAGAAGAGGACTGGCCACCCCTCATAGCCTGGTTCCTCTCTAGGTTTCTTCCTAGGTTCTGGCCTTTCTAGGGAGTTTTTCCGAGTCACCAAGCTTTCTTGTTTTAGACTGGGTTTCTGTACAGTACTTTGTGACAACAACTGATGTAAGAAGGGCTTTATAAGTACATTTGATTGATTGACAACCAAAGAACCATTTTTTCTAATGGTGTAGTGTGACTGTTAAAATCATTCTGTGTGTTTGAGAGATATTGAATTCCTTTTTATTACAAAACACAAGATATTTAGGATGCAGAGCCAGCACAATAAGACAGGTTTTACAATGATCAAATCCAACATTAAATCTTTACTTCAGAGTAGGGGAGATGCTAAACTGGAAATTGTCCCAAACCAAATATAGGTAATGTGTGTGAATGTAACTGCTTGTGTCAGTGAGTGTGTGTATACATTATATTTTTGTCTTTATGAATACATATCTTTGTTTGTTTGTATTTTATTCTGTTTGTATGAGAGTGCAGTATTCTCTAGCTCTTCCTCAAGGCAGATGAGGCAGTAGGTGGAATTCTGGGGAGGCGAAGCACTGTGATGTTCAAGTAATCCATTTCCCCGTTCTCCTCCTCCTCCTCCTCCTCACTGTTACTCCTCTGTGGTGGGGGAGCATGGGCCTGGCTTTTCTGGAGGATGGAGGGGGGTTTTTGTGGAAGCCCCCCTGGATGAACTGCCACATGAACAGGGTCCTGCACGGGTCTTCTACACCTCTGTGAATATGGGAACGTTCCATTAAACACTTTGGAGAGAAACGGGGTTATATAGCAGCTTGACATCACAACACAAATATCAATCGCAGCCACCAAGCTACACTGCAGTTCCGATTATAGCCACCTAAGGGCATTAGAGAATTTCATCTCTAGCCCTCTCTCAGAACCATTGAAAAAACTATGAAGAGAGAGAGGTGTTATGGGTAGATGTGTGAGTCTCACCTGACAGAGCAACAGTGCTGTTATGGTCCCTCCCAGCACCAGCACTCCCAGAATCCCACTCGCAATGGACACAATCATTATGAGAGGAGATTCACTGAAGGCTGACAAAACGGGAGGCAACTAGTTAGAAATTTCTTATCTTTTCTACATCCTTGTTCAGATTATTACAATAGCTGACGTATAGGTTAGTGTGACAGTTCAGAAAGGAAGCACGCGCGTGGTTGTTGTGGGTGTCATCTTGGTGACTAGGTACTTCTATGGCAGAACAACTTGGCGTAGAAGAGAAATATGTGAGGTACATGTTAGCCTGGTTTGGAGTTGGTGAAGGTGGGCAGTACCTGTTTGTGGGTCCTCAGTCAGATACAAAAAAAGGTGACATTTCAAAGACCCGAGTGGGAAGGTTGTGAGAGAACAGCAGTACGGCCCAGCGTCATTCCTCTGTGTCCCTAGTAACGTGAATCCACGCATCGTCACCGCAGAGACACGGTCGATATAGTCCTGCTCCACGACAACTGGGTTGTTTGTGTTCGAAACCAGAATCCTACGGCCATCACACCCTCCAATCCTCCACTCAACCTGGGACACATTCCCGTCTCCAGGCGGCTCACAGGACAGAGTCACAGGATGACCAATCTTTGCTGTGATGTTACCAGAAGTTCTCACCCTGCTGTCTGCAAAACAACCTGGAGGGGATGGGGGTCTTATTTTGGGATGATCTTACATCATCATGAAAACATTGGCACACGTTTCTCAACTTTGTTCTCTATAATTATGTAAAATGAGAGATACATTTGCATTTGGAAAGTATTGAACCCCTTCCCTTTTTCACATTTTGTTACGTTACTTCTTAAATGGATCAAATAAAAAAACATTAATCGACACACAATACCCCATAATGACAAAGTGAAAACATGTATTTAGACATTTTTCCAATTGTATTAAATATAAAAACAGATACTTTATGTTTCTTCAACTTTGTGTCTTCAACTTGACTGGAGTCCACCTATGGTAAATTAAATTGATGGACATGATTTGGAAAGGCACACACCTTCTATATAAGTTGACAGTGCATGTCAGAAAAAAGACCAAGCCACGAGGTCGAAGAAATTGTCCGTAGAGCTCCAAGACAGAATTGTGTCAAGGCACAGATCTGGGGAAGGGTAGCAAAATTTCTGTAGCATTGAAGTTCCCCCTACAACACAGTGGCCTCCATCATTCTTAAATGGAAACCTGCTCCATTGCACTCAGGACATCAGACTGGGGTGAATGTTCACCTTCCAACACGACAATGACCCTAAGCACACAACTTAGTCATACTTTGGAGGCGCGCACACCACCCACCGCTTCCGAGTATATTACTCACTAATGTCCAGTCCCTAGATAACAAAGTTGACGAAATCTCCAGAGAGGCATCAGGGATTGTAACATACTCTGTTTCACACAAATGTGTCTCTCTCTGGATATGCTGTCAGAGTCGGTACAGCCACCGAGATTCTCAGTGCATCGCGCCGACAGGAATAAACATCTCTCTGGGGAGAAGAAGGGTGGGGGGTGTATGTTTCATGATTAACGACTCATGGTGTAATTGTAACAACATACAGGAACTCAAGCCATTTTGTTCACCTGAACTATAATTCCTCACAATCAAATGCCAACTGTATTATCTCCCAAGGGAATTCTCTTCGGTTATTGTCACAGCCGTGTATATCCACCCTCAAGCCGATACCACAACGGCCCTCATGTAACTTCACAGGACTTTATGCAAACTGGAAACCATATATCCTGAGGCTGCATTTATTTTAGCTGGGAATTTAAAAAAAGTACATTTGAGAAAAAGGCTATCTAAATTCTATCAGCATATCGACTGTAGCACTCGGCTGGAAAAACACTGGACCATTGATACTATAACTTCCAAGATGCATACAAGGCCCTTCACACCCTAATCTCGGCAAATCTGACCACAACTCCATTTTGCTCCTTCCTTCCTATAGGCAGAAACTCAAACAGGAAGTACCCGTGCTAAGGACTATTCAAAGCTGGTCTGACCAATCGGAATCCACGTTTCAAGATCATTTTGATCACGAGGACTGGGATATGTTCCAGGTAGCCTCAGAGAATAATATTGACGGATACGCTGATTCGGGGATCGAGTTTATAAGGAAGTGTATAAGAGATTTAGTACCCACTGTGATTATTAAAACGTATCCTAACAAGAAACCATGGATAAATGGCAGCATTTGCGCAAAACTCAAAGCAAGTGCCACTGTTTTTAACCATGTCTACTGGGAATATGGCAGAATACAAGCAGAGTAGTCATTCCCTCTGCAAGGCAATCAAACAAGCAAAATGTCAGTATAGAGACAAAGTGGAGTCACAATTCAACGGCTCAGACACAAGATGTATGTGGCAGGGTCTACAGACAATCACAGACTACAAAAGGAAAACCAGCCACGTCGCGGACATTGACGTCTTGCTTCCAAACAAACTAAACACCTTCTTTGCCCACTTTGAGGATAATACATTGCCATCGTCACGGCCCGCTACCAAGGACTGTGGGCTCTCCTTCTCCGTGTCCAACGTGAGTAAGACATTTAAACATGTTAAACCTCGCAGGGCTGCCGGCCCAGATGGCATCCCAAGCCATGTCCTAAGAGCATGCTCAGACCAGCTGGCTGGTGTGTTTACGGACATATTCAATCTATCCCTATCCCAGTCTGCTGTCCTCACATGATTCAAGATGGCCACCATTGTTCCTGTACCCAAGAATGTAAAGGTAACTGAACTAAATGACTATTGCCCCGTAGCAGTCACTTCTGTCATCATGAAGTGCTTTGAGAGACTAGTCAAGGATCATATCACCTTCACCTTTCCTGTCACCCTTGACTCGCTTCAATTTGCTTACCGCTCCAATAGGTCCACAGACATTGAAATCGCCATCATACTGCACACTATCCTATCCCATCTGGACGAGAGGAATACCGATGTAAGAATGCTGTTCATTGACTATAGCTCAGCATTCAACACCATAGTACACTCCAAGCTCATCAATAAGCTTGAGGCCCTGGGTCTCAAACCCACCATGTACAACTGGGTTCTGATCTTCCTGATGGGCTGCCCCCAGGTGGTGAAGGTATAAAACAACATCTCCACTTCGCTGATACTCAACATTGGGGCCCCACAAGGGTGCATGCTCAGCCCCCTCCTGTATTCCCTGTTCACCCATGACTGCGTGGCCATGCACACCTCCAATTCAATCATCAAGTTGGTACGCTTAATTAATTATCAACAACAACGAGACAGCCTACAGGGAGGTGGTGAGGGCACTCGGAATGTGGTGTCGGGAAAATAACCTCCCACTCAACTTCAACAAAACAAAGGAGATGATTGTGAACTTCAGGAAACAGCAGAGGGAGCACCCCCATATCCACATCGATGGGCAAAGAGTGGAAAGTGGAAAGTTTTAAGTTCGTACATATCACTGACAAACTGAAAAGGTCCACCCACACAGACAGTGCGGTGAAGAAAGTGCAACAGTGACTCTTGAACCTCAGAAAGCTGGAAAAATGTGGCTTGTCACCTAAAACACTCACAAACTTTTACAGATGCACAATTGAGAGCATCCTGTCAGAAATCCTGAAATCCTTTCCTGTTGGAAATCCATAACCGCAGGGCTCTCCAGAGGGTGGTGGGTCTGCACAACGCATCCCCGGGGGCAAACTACCTGCCTTCCAAGACACCTACAGCACCCGATGTCACTGGAAGGCCAAAAAGATCAAGGACAACAACCAACCGAGCCACTGCCCGTTCACCCAGCTACCATCCAGAAGGTGAGGTCAGTACAGGTGCACCATAGCTGGGACCTAGAGACTGAAAAACAGCTTCTACAGTTGATGTCGGAGGTTTACATACACCTTAGCCAAATACATTTAAACTAAGTTTTTCGCAATTCCTGACATTTAATCCTTGTAGAAATTCCCTGTCTTAGGTCAGTTAGGATCACCACTTTATTTTAAGAATGTGAAATGTCAGAATAATAGTAGAGAGAATGATTTATTTAAACTTTTATTTATTTCATCACATTCCCAGTGGGTCAGAAGTTTACATACACTAAATTAGTATTTGTTAGCATTGCCTATAAATTGTTTAACTTGGGTCAAACGTTTAGGGTAGCCTTCCACAAGCTTCCCACAATAAGTTGGGTGAATTTTGGCCCATTCCTCCTGACAGAGCTGGTGTAACTGAGTCAGGTTTGTCGGCCTCCTTGCTCACACACACACTTTTTCAGTTCTGCCCACAAATGTTCTATGGGATTGAGGTCAGGGCTTTGTGTTGGCCCCTCCAATGCCTTGACTTTGTTGTCCGTAAGCCATTTTGCCACAAATTTGGAAGTATGCTTGGGGTCATTGTCCATTTGGAAGACCCATTTGCAACCAAGCTTTAACTTCCTGACTGAGGTCTTGAGATGTTGATTCAATATATCCACATCATCTTCCCCTCATGATTCCATCTATTTTGTGAAGTGCACCAGTCCCCCCTGCAGCAATGCACCCACACAACATGATGCTTCCACCCCCATGCTTCACGGTTGGGGTGGTGTTCTTCAGCTTGCAAGCATCTCCATTTTTACTCCAAACATAACAATGGTCATTATGGCCAAACAGTTCTATTTTTGTTTCATCAGACCAGAGAACATTTCTCCAAAAAGTACGATATTTGTCCCCATGTGCAGTTGCAAACCGTAGTCTGGCTTTTTTAATGGCGGTTTAGGAGCAGTGGCTTCTTCCTTGCTGAGTGACCTTTCAGGTTATGTCGATATAGGACTCGTTTTACTGTTGATATAGATACTTTTGTACCTGTTTCCTCCAGCATCTTCACAAGGTGGCACAGGTGGGGCGGCGGGGTAGCCTAGTGGTTAGAGCATTGGACTATTAACCAGAAGGTTGCAATTTCAAACCCCTGAGCTGACAAGGTACAGTTCTGCCCCTGAACAGGCAGTCAACCCACTGTTCCTAGGCTGTCATTGAAAATAAGAATTTGTTCTTAACTGACATGCCTAGTTAAATAAAGGTTAAAAAATTGTTTAAAAAAAAGCTAATTTGCTGTTGTTCTGGGATTGATTTGCACTTCAGGAGACAGAGCGCGTCTCCTTCCTGATTGGTATGACAGCTGCGTGGTCCATTGTGTTTATACTTGCGTACTATTGTTTATACAGATGAATGTGGTGCGTTTGGAAATTCATCCCAAGGATGAACCAGACTTGTGGAGGTCTGCCATTTTTTTCTGTGGTCTTGGCTGATTTCTTTTCATTTTCCCATGATGTCAAGCAAAGAGGCACTTAGTTTGAAGGTAGGCCTTGAAATACATCCACAGGTACACCTCCAATTGACTCGAATGATGCCAATTAGCCTATCAGAAGCTTCTAAAGCCATGACATAATTTTCTGGAATTTTCCAATCTGTTTAAAGGCACAGTCAACTTGGTGTATGTAAACTTCTGACCCACTGGAATTGTGATACAGTGAATTATAAGTGAAATAATCTGTCTGTAAACAATTGTTGGAAAAATTACTTGTGTCATGCACGAAGTAGATGTCCTAACCGACTTGCCAAAACTATAGTTTGTTAACAAGAAATTTGTGGAGTGATTGTAAACGAGTTTTAATGACTCCAACCTAAGTGTATGTAAACTTCCGACTTCAACTGTATATACTATATTCTATACTATCTATTACATCTTAGTGTCACGCCCTGACCTTAGAGAGCCATTTTATTTCTCTATTTGGTGAGGTCAGGGTGTGATGTGGGGTGGGCATTCTATGTCTTGTATTTCTTTGTGTTTGGCCAAGTGTGGTTCCCAATCAGAGGCAGCTGTCTATCGTTCTCTCTGATTGGGAATAATATTTAGGTAGCCTTTTTCCCACCTATGTTGTGGGATCTTCTTTTTGGACAGCTCTGTCTGTGTTTTGTTGCTGGTTCTCATTTAAATAAATATTATGACCACAAATTACGCTGCGCCTTGGTCTCCTTCAAACAACGCACGTTACACATAGTCTATGCCGCTCTGACATTGCTCATCCATAGGTTTATATTCATATATTCTTATTCCATTCCTTTACTTAGATTTGTGTGTTTTAGGTGTTTGTTGTGGAATTGTTAGATATTACTTGTTAGATATTGCTGCACAATCGGAACAAGAAGCACAAGTATTTCGCTACACTCACAATAACATCTGCTAAACATGTGTATGTGACCAATAAAGTTTGATTTGAAGATAACGCAGGAGTGGCTTTGGGAGAAGTCTCTGAATGTTCCAGCCAGAGCCCGGACTTGAACACGATCTAACATCTCTGGAGAGACATGAAAATAGCTGTGCAGTGACGCTCCCCATTCAACCTGACAGAGCTTGAGAGGATCTGCAGAGAATCTCCCCAAATACAGGTGTGCCAAGCTTGTCGTGTCATACGCACTGTAATCAATGCCAAAGATGCTTCAACAAAGTACTGAGTAAAGGGTCTGATTACTTATATAAATGTGATTTTTCCTTTTATTTTTTTATACATTTTCTAAAATTTCTAAAATGTTTTTGCCTTGTCATTATGGGGTATTGTATGTAGATTGATGAGGGGAAATAAACATTTGAATCCATTTTAGAATAAGGCTGTAACGTAACAACATTAAGGGATCGGCATACTTTCTCAAATAGTATACATTTTTTGTTAAAGTGGAGTATTGAATTTGTCCTATCATTTCAGCTCTGTTCGACAATAGTTTGTTCCTAATTGCTGTACATAATGTTGTTTGTACTATGCAGTGACCCTGTTGATGATCATTTGTGATCTTCCACAGTCTTAGTTGCGTGGTATTCATGATTCATTTACAACAAGTCCTCTTCTATTCTATTCTCTTCTATTCTTTATAGAACTATCACCAATACTAATTAGCTCAAATGTAGGCATATTCGTACACAGAGAGAACCGGTCAGAATAGATTTGCCAGGACCTATACTCTATACCTTATCAGAACATGAATGTCTAATAACACATTTATCAACACAGTCTCTCTCCAGTGGGAACGTGGGTCTCTTACCAGAACAGAGGAGCAGGAGGACCAGTGGTGCTGAGGACCAGTAGTGGACAAGCAGACACTCTTTAGTACTGACACTCATGATGGGAAATGCAGCAATGTTGGGGGGGATGGAGAACATCTCTGAGCTTTATGAAATGACAGGAAATGACAAAGTCAACGCCAGCGAGTGAGAAGGGTCCAACAAGAAACACAGAAGGCACACCAGGAAATACAATCAGTGTGTGTGTGTGTGTGTGTATCAGTCTGTTTGTGTGTGAGCGAGTGAGTAAGAGAGAGAGCATGCGCATATCTTCAACAGTAGCCACGTTTGCAATTCAAGTTGAGGTGGATTTTAAACAGTTAAAATATAGAAAATACTGTGTACACTTACTAATGAACTGGTGACAGTTCTACACAGACTCTCATTATGTAGTTTTGTTGCCGTGATGACATAGATGAGGCCTACTGAGCTTCTAGCCACTTCCTCTGAACACAGCAGCCCTGGTCGACTGTTTTTTTTATGCCCCACTAATACACATTGTCTCCCACTCTTAGCCGTTAGATAAGATATGCTTTATTGGCTTGACAAACGAACAAGATACAAAGGAAGACGAGTCTTAGTCTTATACAAGTAAAAGGGTAGTTGAAATATAAGTAATGTAATGTACATTAAAACTTAACAATAATAGCACTTCAACTACAAAGAGCGTGCGTGTGCGTGGGTGAGAGGATGTCACGTCTGGCAGACCTTGTACATCTTTCCTCCCTTTGAAGAAATCTTATGGTCAGGTGCATTCTGTCAATAAGTAGTCTACAGTTTCTTAAACATGTTCTCTAACTCACGTCTTTCTATGAATCTATTGCTATTTAGTCTCCCATAGTTACGAATCTTTACATCATTTTGGAAAAGATAGAGACAGCAAAATCAAACAGATATTTGTAAGATGTTAAAACGTATCCTATTAGTCAGAGAAACCCTTGATATATTCACTAGTATTATTAAGTCTCTCAGATCCATGACAACTTGGAGGATCATGGTTATTTTCTCTACCTGGAGTGTTTGGAATGTAGAGGTATATAACAATTCAAAATGAACACCTCTGTGTTGCAATACCTAGAGATCCAGAGCAGCTCACAGTCCCTAAAGCCACACAGTTGAAACCCAGCAATGTTGACCTGCTTAGGCAGTGGCATGGTGTTAAGCCAAGGCTAAACCAAGTCAGTGAGGACGGAGGATGGTCTATCGACAGGCTCTCTCATTGCCAGGAATTCAGCCCAGTTCTGGCAGAAGCCACGCGAGTAGACCCCTGTGTCGACAACGAGGCCACACGGACGATTCTGGCCATTTTTCCTCCGCAGTGCAAGTTGTGCTTCCCGTTCTGTCACATTGTAGCTGATATTGATAAGTTGCAGCACCAGCAGGTTTAGCAGGCCTGCTGTGACAATACTGCTGTACCAGGCACAGGTGAAGCACAGGGCTGAGCTGGAAAAACATCAGCATGAGCTTAGTTACACTTAGAAATCAGCATGATTTCAGTTGGTTTTAGTTACCTGATTCTTTAAGTAAATCTTCTTGTACTTATTTAAATAACTCAAAACATTTGGTAACTACCTGGTGCCAAATAGCAGGCAATATAGTGGTGCTTGTCTCAAAGAATCCTAAATACACCAAAAGTAATTATTAGATAATTACTATGTAATTACAATTGTCATTTTGTAATACGTTTTCATGTGTGTATATTTTAAGCAAATACCAAATACCGTAGTGTACCTGTACTGACTGTAGACACCAGGGCAGTAGAGTAGGGCGGTAAGCAGGTTCTGTTGGGGACACACGCTGCGCAGCACCAGACTGACCCCATGCAGAGAGGTCAACAGAAAGAGGAGCAGGGTCAGCAGGAAGCTGCGATGATTAGCCTGGCCCACACAGCTGTTAATCCTGCCTCAGCAGTGATGCACAATACAACAGGGACACAGACACACACAGACACACACAGACACACACAGACACACACCCTCAGTTCAAATGACCAACTTCTGCAGTGTTTGCATGTGATAGTACAATTAGCATGAATGTGAGAGAATGTGACTACGTGTTCTACATGTGTCTGGTTGTGTTGGTGCGTCTATCTAAATGCCATAGATAACAGATTGTCCTGGTTTGAGGTCGACTCAACCTGCTGAAGGGTGAACCCCTGTGGGCCCTACACATGTCTGTACAGCCTGGTTTGAGGTCGCCTCACCCTGCTGAAGGGTGAACCCCTGTGGGCCCTACACATGTCTGTACAGCCTGGTTTGAGGTCGCCTCACCCTGCTGAAGGGTGAATCCCTGTGGGCCCTACACATGTCGGTACAGCCTGGTTTGCTTTGGTGACGTCTTCTTGGCCTGACAGTACGACACTTAGTGAGATCATGATTTTGTGTTGAAGAGAAGTGTTGAGCGAATATAATTGTGGGGATTCTGAGAGATTAAAATATTGCATCTGTAACGGATGTGAAATGGCTAGCTAGTTAGCGGTGTTCGCGCTAAATAGCGTTTCAATCGGTGATGTCACTTGCTCTGAGACCTTGAAGTAGTAGTTCCCCTTGCTCTGGAAGGGCCGCGGCTTTTGTGGAGCGATGGGTAACGATGCTTCGTGGGTGTCAGTTGTTGATGTGTGCAGAGGGTCCCTGGTTCGCGCCCGGGTATGGGCGAGGCAACGGTCTAAAGTTATACTGTTACACATGTGTATATAGCAGGGAAGTAGAGTCAGACGTGATAACGCTGTGGTTATCTGAGTGTTGCAGAAAGGTATTTCTGTCAGCCTGTTGTTGAACAAATAATGGTGTACTAAATTACTGATCCTCCACAACAGACAAAGGTGTTTAATGAAACTCACCAGATACAGTGGTGGTCCAGGCGCTGGACACAGCCTCCACAGATCCGGCAATGTCCCGCCCGAGGGGGACGCACCACTTTGCACAGAGGACACCTGTCCCCCTTCGCTGTCAGGGACTGTGTCTGCTGTCCCACTGGTCTGGCTGGGGGGGCAGGCAACACCGACTGGTCCACTCCATTCTGAGAGGCAGAGTTTTTGTCAGGCAGCTGGCAATGATTGGTGCTGGTGCTGTGTGTGTCAGCCAGGGAAGGCTGCACGAAGCCTGGCCCCCTCTTGGTGCGCACAAGAGAGATAAGAGTAAGAACCACACCCGTTGTCATGGTCACCAGCTGCAGATGAGTTACGTCCCCACGAGGTAGGATCTCTGTGATGAAGAGGAAGTACATGTAGGCTAGGGAGAAGAGCGCCAGGCTGAGGAAAAAGAGGGTGCGGCCCTTCTTCCGGTGTGTGGCGTAGTAGTACCACAGCACCAGGCCAGGCAGGGCTGTCAGAATGACCAGGCCCAGCAGGAAGTGCAGGGCTGCCAGCCGCAGTAGCATGGGAAGCAGCACTAAAGCTGGGACCATGGAGATCTCCACCCGCCTGTCCCCTGATAACAGTCTCAACCTCAGCCGGTCCATCACTGCACCAAACACAGGCAACGCACAGTCAGGTTTCTGAGGCTCACCCTTCAGCCACCTGGAAAATACATGAGGGCAGGGACAACAGAGAGGAAACACAGAGAGGACAGGGGGTTAGACCAAGTGCTTAACTTGGGTAGGAGCTCACCGGAGCTGAATACTGGCACCTCAAATGTTCTACTGCAAGAGCTCCTGTTCCTTTTATAGAATATTAGCTCAAAAGTATTGTAGAGATCATGAACCTAAATATAAACAGTACCTGCACCAAAAATGAATACTGGCAAATATTTCAGTCCAAGTCAAACACTGCTAAGACGTGAACTTGGACTGCTGAGTCTTGCCATGATCCTCCTTCCCATTCCACCCACCTCACCTGCTGCAAGCTTCATCCAGGTCGTCACAGTCACAGAAGCATCCATGTGGGTCCAAATCACATTCAAAACAGCACATGGCATCATCTGGCTCTGGAGGCTTAAACTTCTCCCATTTCATTCTGACTGTTCACAGATCCAGTTGAAGGTCCTGTGCAAAAGAACAGCAACAGTAGAGAGACACAGTCAAACCACATCATAACTATAATTAACAAAAATATAAACACAACATGTAAAGTGTTGTGCCATGTTTTATGAACTGAAATAAAATATCACAGAATTTTTCCATATGCACAAAAAAAGCTTATTTCTCTCAATTGATGTGCACAAATGTGTTTACATCCGTGTCAGTGAACATTTCTCCTTTCCCAAGATAATCCATTCACCTGACAGGTGTTGCATATCAAGAACCTGATTAAATAGCATGATCATTACACAGCTGCACCTTATGCTGGGGACAATAAAAGGCCACTCTAAAATGTGCAGTTTTGTCACACAACAAAATGCCACAGAGGTCTCAAGGTTTGAGGGAGCGTGCAATTGGCATGCTGAATGCAGAAATGTCCACCAGAGATGTTGCTAGAGAATTTAATGTTAATTCCTCTACCATAAACTGCCTCCAACATAATTTTAGAGAATTTGGCAGAACGTCCAACTGGCCTCACAACCTCAGACCACGTATAACCACACCAGCCCGGGACCTCCACATCCCGCTTCATCATCTGCAGGATCGTCTGAGACCAGCCATCCAACAGCTGATGAAACTGATGAGTATTTCTGTCTGTAATAAAGCCTTTTGAGGGGGAAAAACTAATTCTGATTGGCAGGGCCTGGCTCCCCAGTGGGTGGGCCTATGCCCAGTCATGTGAAATCCATAGATTAGGGTCTATTGAATTTAATTCAATTGACTGATTTCCTTATATGAACTGTAACTCTGTTAAATCATGAAAATTGGTTGCATGTTGCATTTAAATTTTTGTTCAGTATATACACTGCTCAAAAAAATAAATGGAACACTAAAATAACACTGAATGAATGAAATATTCTTAACAAATACTTTTTTCTTTACATAGTTGAATGTGCTGACAACAAAATCACACAAAAATTATCAATGGAAATCAAATTTATCAGCCCATGGAGGTCTGGATTTGGAGTCACACTCTAAATTAAAGTGGAAAACCACACTACAGGCTGAGCCAACTTTGTAATGTCCTTAAAACAAGTCAAAATTAGGCTCAGTAGTGTGTGTGGCCTCCACGTGCCTGTATGACCTCCCTACAATGCCTGGGCATGCTCCTGATGAGGTGGCGGATGGTCTTCTGAGGGATCTCCTCCCAGACCTGGACTAAAGCATCCACCAACTCCTGGACAGTCTGTGGTGCAATGTGGCGTTGGTGGATGGAGCGAGACATGATGTCCCAGATGTGCTCAATTGGATTCAGGTCTGGGGAATGGGCGGGCCAGTTCATAGCATCAATGCCTTCCTCTTGCAGGAACTGCTGACACACTCCAGCCACATGAGGTCTAGCATTGTCTTGCATTAGGAGGAACCCAGGGCCAACCACACCAGCATATGGTCTCACAAGGGGTCTGAGGATCTCATCTCGGTACCTAATGCCAGTCAGGCTACCTCTGGCGAGCACATGGAGGGCTGTGCGGCCCCCCAAAGAAATGCCACCCCACACCATGACTGACCCACCGCCAAACCGGTCATGCTGGAGGATATTGCAGGCAGCAGCACGTTCTCCACGGCGTCTCCAAACTCTGTTACGTCTGTCACGTGCTCAGTGTGAACCTGCTTTCATCTGTGAAGAGCACAGGGCGCCAGTGGCGAATTTGCCAATCTTGGTGTTCTCTGGCAAATACTAAACGTCCTGCACGGTGTTGGGCTGTAAGCACAACCCCCACCTGTGGACGTCGGGCCCTCATACCACCCTCATGGAGTCTGTTTCTGAACTTTTGAGCAGACACATGCACATTTGTGGCCTGCTGGGGGTCATTTTGCAGGGCTCTGGCAGTGCTCCTCCTGCTCCTCCTTGCACAAAGGCAGAGGTAGCAGTACTGCTGCTGGGTTGTTTCCCTCCTACGGCCTCCTCCACATCTCCTGATGTACTGGCCTGTCTCCTGGTAGAGGACTACGCTGACAGACACAGCAAACCTTCTTGCCACAGCTCGCATTAATGTTCCATCCTGGATGAGCTGAACTACCTGAGCCACTTGTGTGGGTTGTAGACTCCGTCTCATGCGGTCCTGTGTAGCTCATTTGGTAGAGCATGGCGCTTGTAACGCCAGGGTAGTGGGTTCGATCCCCGGGACCACCCATACGTAGAATGTATGCACACATGACTGTAAGTCGCTTTGGATAAAAGCGTCTGCTAAATGGCATATATTATTATCATGCTACCACTAGAGTGAAAGCACTGCCAGCATTCAAAAGTGACCAAAGCTTCAGATGAAGCAGATGCTAAACTACAGGACTGTTTTGCTATCACAGACTAGAACATGTTCCGTGATTCTTCCGATGACATTGAGGAGTACACCACATCAGTCACTGGCTTTATCAATAAGTGCATCAAAGGACGTCGTCCCCACAGTGACTGTACGTACATACCCCAACCAGGAGCCATGGATTACAGGCAACATTCGCACTGAGCTAAAGGGTAGAGCTGCCGCTTTCAAGGAGCGGGACTCTAACCCGGAAGCTTACAAGAAATCCTGCTATGCCCTGCGGCAAAACATCAAACAGGCAAAGCGTCAATACAGGGCTAAAATTGAATCATACTACACCAGCTCCGATGCTCGTCTTATGTGGCAGGGCTTGCAAACTATTACAGACTAAAAAGGGAAGCACAGCCGTGAGCTGCCCAGTGACACGAGCCTACCAGATGAGCTAAATCACTTTATGCTCGCTTCGAGGCAAGCAACACTGAGGCATGCATGAGAGCATCAGCTGTTCTGGACGACTGTGTGATCACGCTCTCTATAGCCAACGTGAGTAAGACCTTTAAACAGGTCAACATACACAAGGCTGCGAGGCCAGACGGATTACCAGGGCGTGTACTCCGGGCATGTGCTGACCAACTGGCAGGTGTCTTCACTGACATTTTCAACATGTCCCTGATTGAGTCTGTAATACCAACATGTTTCAAGCAGACCACCATAGTCCCTGTGCCCAAGAACACAAAGGCAACCTACCTAAATGACTACAGACCCGTAGCACTCATGTCCGTAGCCATGAAGTGCGTTGAAAGGTTGGTAATGGCTCACATCAACACCATTATCCAGAAACCCTAGACCCACTCCAATTTGCATACCGCCCAAACAGATCCACAGATGATGTAATCTCTATTGCACTCCACACTGCCCTTTCCCACCTGGACAAAAGGAACACTTATGTGAGAATGCTATTCATTGACTACAGCTCAGCGTTCAACACCATAGTATCCTCAAAGCTCATCACTAAGCTAAGGATCGTGGGACTAAACACCTCCCTCTGTAACTGGATCCTGGACTTCCTGAGGGGCCGCCCCCAGGTGGTGAGGGTAGGTAGCAACACATCTGCCACGCTGATCCTCAACACTGGAGCTCCCCAGGGATGCGTGCTCAGTCCCCTCCTGTACTCCCTGTTCACCCACGACTGCATGGCCGGGTCACGACTCCAACATCGTTAAGTTTACAGACGACACAACAGTGGTAGGCCTGATCACCGACAACGACGAGACAGCCTATAGGGAGGAGTTCAGAGACCTGGCCGGGTGGTGCCAGAATAACAACCTATCCCTCAATGTAACCAAGATTAAGGAGATGATTGTGGACTACAGGAAAAGGAGGACCGAGCCCTCATTCTCATCGATGGGGCTGTTGTGGAGTAGGTTGAGAGCCTCAAGTTCCTTGGTGTCCACACCAACAACAAACTAGAATGGTCCAAACACACCAAGACAGTTGTGAAGTGGGCACGACAAAGCTTATTCCCCCTCAGGAAACTAAAAAGATTTGGCATGGGTCCTGAGATCCTCAAAATGTTCTACAGCTGCACATCGAGAGCATCCTGACTGGTTGCATCACTGCCTGGTACGGAAATTGCTCGGCCTCTGACCGCAAGGCACTACAGAGGGTAGTGTGTACGGCCCAGTACATCACTGGGACTAAACTGCCTACCATCCAGGACCTCTACACCAGGCGGTGTCAGAGGAAGGCCCTAAAAAATTTTAGGCCCTAAAGTTTTTACCCCCAAGCCATAAGACTCCTGAACAGGTAAACAAATGGCTACCCATACTATTTGCATTGTGTGGCCCCCCAACCCCTGTTTTTACACTGCTGCTACTCTCGGTTTATCATATATGCATAGTCACTTTAACTATACATTCATGTACAGTGGGGCAAAAAAGTATTTAGTCAGCCACCAATTGTGCAAGTTCTCCCACTTAAAAAGATGAGAGAGGCCTGTAATTTTCATCATAGGTACACTTCAACTATGACAGACAAAATCCAGAAAATCACATTGTATGATCTTTTATTAATTTATTTGCAAATTATGGTGGAAAATAAGTATTTGGTCAATACCAAAAGTTTCTCAATATTTGATTATATACCCTTTGTTGGCAATGACAGAGGTCAAACGTTTTCTGTAAGTCTTCACAAGGTTTTCACACACTGTTGCTGGTCTTTTGGCCCATTCCTCCATGCCGATCTCTTCTCCTCCTCAGAGATGTTTTGGGGCTGTGACTGGGCAACACGGACTTTCAACTCCCACCAAAGATTTTCTATGGGGTTGAGATCTGGAGACTGGCTCGGCCACTCCAGGACCTTGAAATGCTTCTTACGAAGCCACTCCTTCGTTGCCCGGGCGGTGTGTTTGGGATCATTGTCATGCTGAAAGATCCAGCCACGTTTCATCTTCAATGCCCTTGAGGTTTTCACTCAAAATCTCACGATACATGGACCCATTCATTCTTTCCTTTACACAGATCAGTCATCCTGGTCCCTTTGCAGAAAAACAGCCCCAAAGATGTTTCCACCCCCATGCTTCACAGTAGGTATGGTGTTCTTTGGATGAAACTCAGTATTCTTTGTCCTCCAAACACGACGACTTGAATTTTTACCAAAAAAGTTATATTTTGGTTTCATCTGACCATATGACATTCTCCCAATCTTCTTCTTGAGCAAACTTCAGACAGGCCTGGACATGTACTGGCTTAAGCAGGGGGACACTGGCACTGCAGGATTTGAGTCCCTGGCGGCGTAGTGTGTTACTGATGGTAGGCTTTGTTACTTTGATCCCAGCTCTCTGCAAGTCATTCACTAGGTCCCCCCGTGTGGTTCTGGGATTTTTGCTCACCGTTCTTGTGATCATTTTGACCCCACGTGGTGAGATCTTGCGTGGAGCCCCAGATCGAGGGAGATTATCAGTGGTCTTGTCCTAATAATTGCTCCCACAGTTGATTTCTTCAAACTAAGCTGCTTACCTATTGCAGATTAAGTCTTCCCAGCCTGGTGCAGGTCTACAGTTTTGTTTCTGGTGTCCTTTGACAGCTCTTTGGTCTTGGCCATAGTGGAGTTTGGAGTGTGACTGTTTGAGGTTGTGGACAGGTGTCTTTTATACTGATAACAAGTTCAAACAGGTGCCATTAATACAGGTGACGAGTGTAGGAGCCTCTTAAAGAAGAAGTTACAGGTCTGTGAGAGCCAGACATCTTGCTTGTTTGTTGGTGACCAAATGCTTATTTTCCACCATAAATTTGCAAATATATTAATAAAGAATCCTACAATGTGATTTTCTGGATTTTTTTTTCTCATTTTGTATGTCATAGTTGAAGTGTACATATGATGAATATTACAGGCCTCTCTCATCTTTTTAAGTGGGATAACTTGCACAATTGGTGGCTGACTAAATACTTTTTTGCCCCACTGTACATACTACCTCAATTGGGCTGACCAACCAGTGCTCCCGCACATTGGCTAATCGGGCTATCTACATTGTGTCCCGGCACACACCACCCGCCAACCCCTCTTTTACGCTACTGCTACTCTCTGTTCATCATATATGCATATTCACTTTAACCATTCCTATATGTACATTCTACCTCAATCAGCCTGACTAACTGGTGTCTGTATGTAGCGTCGCTACTTTTATAGCCTCGCTACTGTATACAGCCTGTCTTTTTACTGTTGTTTTATTTTACTTACCTATTGTTCACCTAATACCTGTTTTGCACTATTGGTTAGAGCATGTAAGTAAGAATTTCACTGTAAGGTCTACCTACACCTGTTGTAAGCAGTGCACGTGACACAAACTTTGATTTGAACATCTTAAACTTACATGGTAATATGACCTCTGCCAAGGCCTGAAGTCAACTGTTGCCTCCCACAGTGCATTCGGAAAGTATTCAGACCCCTTGACCCCATGAATTTTGTTACGTTACAGCCTTATTCTAATATCGGTTAAATTGTTTCTTCTCCTCATCAGTCTACACACAATACCCCATAATGACAAAGCAAAAACAGGTTTTTTAGAAATGTTAGAAAATGTATTATAAAAAGAAATTCAATATAAAATTTCCATACCTCTGTCAGGTTGGATGGGGAGTGTCGCTGCACAGGTATTTTCAGGTCTCTCCAGAGAGATGTTCAATCGGGTTCATGTCCGGGCTCTGGCTTTGTCACCCAAGGACATTCAGAGCCTTGTCCCAAAGCCATGCCTGCATTGTCATGGCTGCGTGCTTAGGGTCGTTGTCCTGTTGGAAGGGGAACCTTCGCCACAGTCTGAGGTCATGATTGGCGGAGTGCTGCAGAGAAGGTTCTCCCATTTTCACAGAGGAACTCTGGAGCTCTGTCAGAGTGACCATCGGGTTCTTGGTCACCTCCCTGATCTTCTCCACCAATTGCTCAGTCTTTGTGGTTCAAAACTTCTTCCATTTAAGAGTGATGGAGGCCACTGTGTTGTTAGGGACCTTAAATGCTGCAGAAATGTTTTGGTACCCTTCCGAAGATCTGTGCCTCAACACAATCCTGTCTCTTCGAGCTCTTACGGACAATTCCATCAACCCCATGGCTTGGTTTTTGCTCTGACATCCACTGTCAACTGTGGGACCTTACATAGACAGGTGTGTACCTTTCCAAATCATGTCCAATTGATTGAATTTACCACAGACTCCAATCAGGTTGTAGAAACATCTCAAGGATGATCAATGGAAACAGGATGCACCTGAGCTCAATTTCGAGTCTCATAGCGAAGGGTCTGAATACTTATGTAAATAAGGTATTTCTGTTTTTTATTTGTAATACATGTGCAAAAATGTCTCTACCTGTTTTCACTTTGTCATTATGGGGTATTGTGTGTAGATTGATAAGCGATATTTCTAAAAAAAAATGAAGGGGGTGTCGGTATACTTCCCGAATTAACTGCATACGTAAAGCTAGCTTGCTGCTCTAGCGGTAAGTACGGTTGGGGCGTCACCTTTCTCAAATCCGGCCATCAAGGTGTGCAGGACTGATTCAAGGACTGACTGGGGCACCAGATGAGGGGTATATCTGGGTGCCAATAATCAATCAATTAACTAGCAGGGAGAGAAAGACCTTGGAAATATTATTGGACTCTGAGTACTCTCTTAGATGGTCTAGTTAATGTATATAATTTAAAAATCTCTTTGTCTTGACCCCCAACAGACAGTTCTTTATCACAATGAAGACATCAAGGTTAAGTTGTCTGAAAGGGTCTCCACTACTTGCGCTCAAATCGATTGCAAGTGCACGCGCACACACACATTTTACTAGTATTACCAACTAGGAATATTATACCATCATCTGCCTCATGAAGTGACATGGGGAGTCAATTTATGGAATCAATTAAAATACCTTTTGATTTTAACAAGTTTTACAATAAAATGACTTTCCTCTAATACGTCGCTTTTAGAAACAAGGCCGTGATTTCCTTAGGGAAGACCTATCTGGGCCAACTAAACCCCAGTCCCCAAACACGTCAGTCGTACAGTGAGATAGAATGTACTTTGTTGGAGTGACTGCCAGTGTTGGCTTTGTCTTCTGGTATTCTATTTCAAATATAGCCCAGCTCTTCGATAGAGGGTGAATTTAAGTTAAAACTGCAGAAGCAGTCTAAATATTGATTTCAATATTGTCTTCTCATTAAATTAACTTAAAATAACTGTAGGCTATAGTCACAGTTTAACGTGAAAGGCTGAACAAACAAATGCAAATGTATTAAACAATTATTAAGTAAATATGTTTCATGTTTCAATCCAATATTCTAAATGAATGGGATATCGCATACCAATAAACAAGGTAGTCAATATTTTTGACCACTTCTGCAGTTTAAACTTGTTCCCAGAGAATTACATCTCATAACGCCTATGACTGCTTCAGTAGCCTACATTGTGTACAATTGCGGGCATCTGGTTTACCTCTGAGAAAAAAAGTGCACAGCCTACATTTACCTGGACTGAAGATTTCTTCGGTGAAAGCACCTTTTCCTCGAAGGCTTGGCTAAAGACCCTTTGTTTTAGGAACATCAATAATTGTTTTATTTATCTTGTGTTTTTCCTGAAATATATGTCTGATTTTCCACGTAAAAACAAAAGATCCGTTTCAATCTGTTTTAGTCTATGGTCCGTTGACACGTCTACACTCAAAAAACTTCAGTCCGAATTTACGTGGCCGCGAATTCCAGGTGGTACCGGGGTATCTGGCAAGCTTTGATAGGTGTGATATCCGTTTCAGTCAAAAACGTTTTATAGTGTAATATGCTGTAATCCGGCCCTTTTTTTGCGGTGAGAGCTCGATTATGTTTTATTCCTCCTCATGGGAAAGCAACATGTCGGTCATTGTAGAGGAGCAGACTTGATGAGAGGAGTTAGCCAGATTGGTTTGGGTGACCGTGTTGAAATTGGCATGCTTCCCAGTGGCAGCGAGAGCGTGTGGCAGCGTATGGTGGTGGTATGCATGCCGAGTATTCTCAGACAGAAAGTGTCACCACTACGCCTGACTACTTTGGAAGGGGCAACACAATTTAAATAGCTCAAATGCTCTATTGCGATACATCATGGGAGGATGAAATACCTTTACATGTGCTGATGTAAACAGTAGGCTAAAGCTTTGTTTGTCATTAACAAAAATGAACTTACTTGTCTGACATGATATCCGACCTCCACTCAGTGCTGTGAATAGCTGAGGCTGATGGTCCTTGCAAAGTCAATGTTCTGCACCTGAGACATTGAATAGTTTATCATTTATCAACATCTCTATAGAAATACATGATATTAGACTATACTGAAATGGCCTTAAATGCCACAATAAGCACAGATGCATCGACCTCACCCCTGATATTACCATCACCCTGCTCTGTGTTATAGGTCAATCACCCTTCTCCAGCCAGTTGTTCCCTTCAATAGCCTTTAAGATTAGTCTGATACCATTTTGTTATTACGGCTGCCGAATTGTTGGCTTGGAAAACTTTAGGTAACTTTAGCCTGGTGGGGCTTCTGCTACATGGGCAGTATGTCATGGGTGTCCCTTTCCATGGATGATAACACTGAGGTGTTAAAAAGTCCAACAACAGCCCTGATAATCTACACTGAGTTGACTTGATGTGGGAGACAAGACAGGCGACATAGTCATGCAAGAGGAGAGTGGGAAGATCAGTGGGACAGAGAACCACCCTTCCTCATCAAAAAATAAATTTAAAAAATCCTCCAGCCAGCAATATAACCCATCCCCACCCTCACAGAGAAGACTCTGGAGGAGTCAAGTGTATGTGTGATGAGAAGCAGGAATCCAACTCTAAGTGTATCTATGCCCTGGTCATGTATAACTCCAGTTAAACACATTATGTTAATAGGTGGAGTAATACAAAAGCAGTGCTTTCTGATGTAAGGTTATACTGAAAATAAACAAAATAATCATTGAATTTTGACAAATAAAAATGTGCATATTAAGAGGTGACATATTATAGCTCTAACCAAAATGAGGAATCTTAGTAAACCAAGCCCCGATGTTCAGCAAACAACCAAAACAGGCAATTGTCTACTGACAGATAATTGTGAGTGTGACTCACAATGCACACAAACAGTTAAAAAAAAAAAAACATTTATGTAATTTGTACTAGTTTACATGGATTCTGATTATAGAGTTATGCAAAAACGTTATTGTGCACAAGTGAATGACATGAAATACATTTTAGAAAGTGCACATATTTAGATTTCTCTGTAGATTCCACTTGTAAAAAAATATCAAATTATCACACAATAGGCATGCACACGTACACATACACGCACACGCACGCACACACACACGCACACACACACACACACACACACACACACACACACACACACACACACACACACACACACACACACACACACACACACACACACACACACACACACACACACACACACACACACACACACACACACACACACACACACACACACACACACACACACACACACACACACACACATTGGGATATCGGTAGACAGCTGAATTTTCACTTTACAGTAATGTCCACTCTGGTGATGCAGTGTAGATGGACTGGATCAATACACAGGATGAAGCTCCCCTGCCACAGGCTATTGGGTATGGTCCCATTAGTCAAGCTGTAGTCCGGAACCAAGCAGCAGTTAAAATGCCTGGCTCACATAAGCTCTGTCAGATACAGACTCTCTAATCTATTTTGGTGGGGTTAATGCAGTCAGTCGCAGACAATAACAAGTGCAACGTCTGACTAGCATGTACAGCTGTTGTCAGCAAAAGTGGAATGAACGAGTGTAGACCACTGGAGGCTGGTAAGGAGGACGGGATCAGTATAATGGCTGGAATGGAATCAGTGGAACAGAGTCAAACGTGTGGTTTCCATGTGTTTGATACCATTCCATGTATTCCATTCAAGCCATTACAATGACCTTGTCCTGCTATAGCTCTTCCCATTAGCCTCCACTGATGTGGGCCTATGTGTAAGACCTAATAGAGTTGAGGAGGTTGTTGTATGGCATCTGCCTGTGTGTGATGACTTGAAGCCACCACTGAGTTTTTTTGTTGCTTTTTGTTGCTGTCAACCTTTCCTTTGAAATCCCATCATGATATATGCAAGATGCTGCCCATACCGAAGGTCCTGTAACAGACACCACAACAGTGACGGCACTATCAGAGCCAAGCTCTGAGACAAAAAAACACTTCACTGTCTTCTGATGTCCGTACTGATGTCCTAGTGGAGGAAGAGGGCCTTGTGGAGGACGAACGCCTTGTGGAGGAGGAGGGCCTCGTAGAGGAGGAGGGCTTTGTGGAGGAGAAGGGCTTTGTGGATGGGGAGGGCTTTGTGGAGGAGAAGGGAGTTGTGGAGGAGGAGGATCTTGTGGAGGAGGGAGTTGTGGAGAAGGGATGACTTGTGGAGGAGGAGGGAGTTGTGGAGGAGGGGGACCTTGTGGGGCATTGAGGACTATACCACCTCAGTCACCGGCTTCATCAAAAAGTGTATCAATGACGTCGTCCCCACAGTGACCGTACGTACATATCCCAACCAGGACTCATGGATTACAGGCAACATCCGCACCAAGCTAAAGGCTAGCCAGCAGCATACCACCCTGCATACCACTGCTGGCTTGCTTCTGAAGATAAGCAGGGTTGGTCCTGGTCAGTCCCTTGATGGGAGACCAGATGCTACTGGAAGTGGTGTTGGAGGGCCAGTAGGAGGCACTCTTTCCTCTGGTCTAAAAAAATATCCCAATGCCCTGTGTAGGGTGCTGTCTTTCGGATCGGCTGTTAAACGGGTGTCCTGACTCTGAGGTCTTTAAAGATCCCATGGCACTTATTGTAAGAGTAGGGGTGTTAACCCCGGTGTCCTGGCTAAATTCCCAATATGTCCCACAAAACATCACGGTCACCTAATAATCCCCAGTTTACAATTGGCTCATCCATCCCCCTCCTCTCCCCTGTAACTATTCCGCAGGTCGTTGCTGTAAATGAGAACATGTTCTTAGTCAACTTACCTGGTAAAATAATGGATAAATAAAAAAATAGAGCTGCTGTTTTCAAGGAGCGGGACAGTAATCTGGATGTTTATAAGAAATCCTGCTATGCCCTCAGACGAACCATCAAACAGGCAAAGCGTCAATATAGGACTATTGAATCCTACTACACCAGCTCTGTCGGACGTGACAGGGCTCTCTGTAGCCGATGTGTGTAAGACCTTTAAACAGGTCAACAATCACAAGGTATTCCCTGATGGATGACCAGGACGTGCACTCAGAGCATGCACCAACTGGCAAGTGTCTTCACTGACAGAGTCTGCAATACCTACATGTGTCAAGCAGACCCCGGTCTATATCTCTCTCAACATTACTCATTGCCTAGGTTTACCTCCAATATACTCACATCCTACACTATGTACACTATGCCTTGAATCTAAGCTATCGTGCCCAGAAACCTGCTCCTTTTACTCTCTGTTCTGAACGTGCTAGACGGCCAGTTCATATAGCCTTTAGCCTTATTCTACTTCTCCTCTGTTCCTCTGGTGATGTGGAGGTTAATCCAGGTCCTGCAGTGCCTAGCTCCACTCCCACCCCCCAGGTGCTCTCATTTGTTGACTTCTGTAAACGTAAAAGCCTTGGATTCATGCATGTTAACATTAGAAGTCTACTCCCTAAGTTTGTTTTACTCACTGCTTTAGCACACTCTGCCAACCCAGATGTCTTAGCCGTGTCTGAATCCTGGCTTAGGAAAACCACCAAAAATCCTGAAATCTCCATCACTAACTAACGTTTTCCGCCCTTGGTTCACTCCAGACCTGTCTGCCCTTGACCAGCACAAAAACATCCTGTGGCGTTCTGCAGTAGCATCGAATAGCCCCCGTGATATGCAACTTTTCTGGGAAGTTAGGAAACAAATATACACAGGCAGTTTGAAAAGCTAAGGTAAGCTTTTTCTAACAGAAATTTGCATCCTGGAGTACTAACTCCAAAACGTTCTGGGACACTGTAAAGTCCATGGAGAATAAGAGCACCTCCTCCCAGCTGCCCACTGCTCTGAGGCTAGGAAACACTGTCACCACCGATAAATACACTATAATTGAGAATTTCAATAAGCATTTCTCTACGGCTGGCCATGCTTTCCACATGGCTACCCCTACCCCAGTCAACTGCCCTGCACCCTCCACAGCACCCCGCCAAAGCCCCCACCATTTCTCCTTTACCCAAATCCAGATAGCTGATGTTCTGATAGAGCTGCAAAATCTGGACCCCTACAAATCAGTCAGGCTAGACAATCTGGACCCCCTCTTTCTAAAATTATCTGCCAAAATTGTTGCAACCCCTATTACTAGCCTGGTCAACCTCTCTTTCGTATCGTCTGAGATTCCCAAAGATTGGAATGCTGCCGCGGTCATCCCCCTCTTCAAAGGGGGTGACACTCTAGACCCAAACTGCTACAGACCTATATCTATCCTACCCTGTCTTTCTAAGGTCTTCGAAAGCCAACTTAACAAACCATTTCGAATCCCACCATACCTTCTCTGCTATGCAATCTGGTTTCAGAGCTGGTCATGGGTGCACCTCAGCCACGTTCAAGGTTCTAAACGACATCATAACCTCCATCGATTAGAGACATTACTGTGCAGCTGTATTCATCGACCTGGCCAAGGCTTTCGACTCTGTCAATCACAACATTGTTATTGGCAGACTCGACAGCCTTGGTTTCTCAAATGATTGCCTCGCCTGGTTTACCAACTACTTCTCTGATAGAGTTCAGTGTGTCAAATCGGAGGGCCTGTTGTCCGGACCTCTGACAGTCTCTATGGGTGTGCCACAGGGTTCAATTCTCGGGCCGACTCTCTTTTCTGTATACATCAATGATGTTGCTCTTGCTGTTGGTGAATCTCTGATCCACCTCTACGCAGACAACACCATTCTGTATACTTCTGGCCCCTCCTTGGACACTGTGTTAACTAACCTCCAGACGAGCTTCAATGCCATACGACTCTCCGTCCCTGGCCTCCAACTGCTCTTAAACACAAGTAAAACTAAATGCATGCTTTTCAATCGATCACTGCCCGCACCTGCGCGCCCGTCCAGCATCACTACTCTGGACAGCTCTGACTTAGAATACGTGGACAACTACAAATACCTGGGTGTCTGGTTAGACTGTAAACTCTCCTTCCAGACTCACATTAAGCATCTCTAGTCCAAAATTAAATCTAGAATCGGCTTCCTATATCACAACAAAGCATCCTTCACTCATGCTGCCAAACAGACCCTCGTAAAACTGACTATCCTACCGATCCTCGACTTCGGTGATGTCATCTATAAAATAGCCTCCAACACTCTACTCAACAAACTGGATGCAGTCTATCACAGTGCCATTGCGACCTGTATGCTCTCATTGCGACCTGTACGCTCTCTTTGGTTGGCCCTCGCTTCATACTCGTCGCCAAACCCACTGGCTACAGATTATTTACAAGTCTCTGCTAGGTAAAGCCCCGCCTTATCTCAGCTCACTGGTCACCATAGCAGCACCAATTCGTAAGCACGCGCTCCAGCAGGTATATCTCACTGGTCACCCCCAAAGCCAATTCCTCCTTTGGTCGTCTTTCCTTCCAGTTCTCTGCTGCCCATGACTGGAACGAATTGCAAAAATCTCTGAAGCTGGAGACTCCCATCTCCCTCACTAGCTTTAAGCACCAGCTGTCAGAGTAGCTTACAGATCACTGCACCTGTACGTAGCCCATATGTAAACAGCCCATGTATCTACCTACCTCATCACCATACTGGTATTTATTTATCTTTACCTGCACATTCATCTTCTGCCGATCTACCATTCCAGTGTTTAATTGCTATATTGAACTTGTTCTCAACTAGCCTACCTGGTTAAATAAAGGTGAAATAAAATAAATAAATAAAAAGACCACCATAGTCCCTGTGCCCAAGAAAGCGAAAGTAACCTTCCTAAATGACTACCACCCTGTAGCATTCACATCGGTAGCCATGAAGTGCTTTGAAAGGCTGGTCATGGCTCACATCAACACTGTCGTCCCGGAAACCCTAGACCCACTCCAATTCATATACCGACCCAACAGATCCACAGATGACACAATCTCAATCGCACTCCACACTGCCCTTTCCCATCTGGACAAAAGGAACACTTATGTGAGAATACTATTCATTCACTACAGCTCAGCATTCAACACCATAGTGCCCACGAAGCTCATCACTAAGCTTAGTCCCCTCCCTGTTCACCCACGACCGCGGGGCCAAGCATGACTCCAACACCATGACACAACGGTGGTAGGACAGATCACCAACAATGATGAGACAGCCTATAGCGAGGAGGTCAGAGATCTGGCAGTGTGGTGCCAGGACAACAACCTCTCCCTCAACGTGAGCAAGACAAACGAGATGATCGACGGGGCAGTAGTGAAACGAGAGTTCCTTGGTCTCCACACCACCAATGAACTATAATGGTTCTAACACACCAAGACAGTTGTGAAGAGGGCATGACAAAGCCTTTTCCTACTCAGGAGACTGAAAAGATTTGGCATGGGTCCCCAGATCCTCAAAAAGTTCTACAGCTGCACCATACCATCAAGAGCATCCTGGCTAGTTGCATCACCGCCTGGTATGGCAACTACTCAGCATCCGACCGTAAGGCGCACGACCCAGTACATCACAGGGGCTAAGCTTCCTGCCATTCAGGACCTATATACTAGGCGGTGTCAGAGGAAGGCTCGAAAAATTGTCAAAGGCTCCAGTCACCCAAGTCATAGAGTGCTCTCTCTGCTACCGAATGGCTAGCTGTACCGGAGTGCCATGTCTAGGTCCAAAAGGCTCCTTAACAGCTTCTACCCCCAAGCCATAAGACTGCTGCAAAAGTGTATCAAATGGCCACCCGGTCTATTTACATTGACCCCCCCCCCCCCCCCCGTTGTTTTTACACTGCTGCTTCTCACTGTTTATTATCACTTTACCTCCTGTATATAACCTCATTATTGTTAATTTATTGTGTCACTTTTTTTATTTTAGATTTTTTTACTTTTTTTTTACTTTTGTTTATTTAGTAATTTAGTATTTTCAGAAAACTGCATTGTTAGTTAATGGCTTGTTAGTATGTATTTCACTGTAAGGTCTACAACGGCTGTAATCAGCACATGTGACAAAATAATTTGATCTCAGTTCTAGAGGAGGGGGACCTCATGGAGGGCATTGTAGGGGGGGGGGGCTCGTGGAGGAGGAGGGAGTTGGTTGTGGAGGAGGGGGGGCCTCATGGTGCAGTAGCAGCCCGATAAAGAGAACGCGATGGCGGGAGGCAGTGTGGTCTTCTCCTGCTTGCTGTCTGGAGGTGACCCAGATGGGGTGGAGGTATAGTTGGTGCTCCATGGGCTTGAGGAGAGGCACACCATACTAGAGGGCAACCAGACGTCTGAGGATACCTTTGCAGGCTGGGCATTCTTCTCCGGGAATCCCATTGCTGGCAACTTCTCCATGATACTGAGGAACACATCAAGAGTTTGCCACTGTCTCCCCATAATGGCACCACTGTGGAGGGGAGTGGAATTAAGCTCAGCATCTGCAAGGACCTGGATTAGTGTTGTGGTTGTCAGGTGAGAGAGTGAACTGTGCGTCTGTGTCAAAGAGGCGAGAGTTTCAAAATAATTGACCTTCTCAGTGGTACAGATTTATTAACTTGCTACGGTTTCTCCCTGACTACATCTGAACCTATTCCTTCCTATCAAAAGTCTACTTGACCAACTCCATATCAGGACAATTATTTACAGTCTGTGTGCTCCTTTTAAAAACAGCATTTAGAACCGTGGGAAACAGTGATGCTCAATAAGATTATATTACAAGTTGATTTGGATGTATACAGTACTGTATAAGCTGATTTTGATGCAATTGAGAAAAATACCTGTTTGTTTTTGTTTTCCAACTATTTTCTATTATTTACATATTTTGGGTTTGACGTAAAGAAACAATGTTTCAATACAGGATTTTTTTTTAAACTAGACATTTTTGTGAATTGTTTCTTTTGAAGGGGACAACTTTTATGACAGTAGCTAGGTTTCCATCCAATTGGTGACAGATTTTAATTCGAATATTCTAAAATCCACATAAAAACAATATACGCATTTTCCCACCAGAGATGTGTTTCCATCAAATTGACTTGTTGCGGATGAAAAGCTGTGCGTGATCGCATAGTGCACATAAAAATTACATTTGTGGTTAAATTCCCCTGTTTGGGATAAAAATAAAAATAAAGTTAAATGGGTTTCCATCGCATTTTCAACTCTACTGATGGTTATGTCACAAACAAATGTTGCGTTGTAGACAGGTTAGTGGTTTAGCAACAAAAACCGACGTGTGCGCAACTATGGGGCAAAACAGACAGGGTTGTCTTAGGTTGTTGACAACATGTAAACTAGATTTCTTCTCCAATGTTTATTGAAAATATAAAATACATTTGCACAATGAGCACTTGTCTCTCAAATACATTGTTACAGCTAGCTAGCGAATGGTTCAAACACACGCATACAGTCGTGAAGAAGGTGCGACAGCGCCTCTTCCCCCTCAGGAGGCTCAGAATGTTTCCCTCAAATCCTCAAAATGTTCTACAGCTGCACCATTGAGAGCATCTTGACTGGCTGCATTACTGCTTGGTATGGCAACAGCATCGCCTTCGATCGCAAGGAGCTACAGAGGGTGATGCAGATAGGCCAGTACATGGCTGGGGCCAAGCTCCCTGACATCCAAGACCTCTAAATAAGGTGGTGTGAATGGATGGCCCGGAAAATCGTGAAAGACTCCAGACTGTTCTCTCGGCTTCCGCACGGCAAGTGATACCGGTGCATCAAGTCTGATGCCAACAATCTCCTGAACAGCTTCTAAATAGCCAACTAAATAGCTAACAAAATAGCCACACAGACTATCTTTTTTTCCCACTCTCACGCACACGCACACTGACACTCCAACACCCACACAATCATTTGCGCACACACACATAATATGCACATGCATTTATACTGACTCTACACACACCCACTCACATACAATCCTCATAGACGCTGCTGCTACTCTGTTTATCATATATCCTGATGCCTAGTCACCTTACATACACCACATGACCAAAAGTCGAACATCGCTTGTCTAACATCTCATTCCAAAATCATGGGCATTAATATGCATTTGGTCCCCCCCCTTTGCTGCTATAACAGCCTCCACTCTTCTGGGAAGGCTTTCCACTAGATGTTGGAACATTGCTGCAGGTATTTTCTTCCATTCAGCCACAAGAGCATTAGTGAGGTCGGGCACTGATATTGGGCTATTAGGCCTGGCTCGCAGTCGGCATTCCAATTCATCCCACAGGTGTTAGATGGGGTTGAGGCCAGGGCCCTGTGCATGCCAGTCAAATTCTTCCACACCGATCTCGACAAACCCTTTCTGTATGGACCTCACTTAGTGTACAGGAACATTGTCATGCTGAAACAGGAAAGGGCCTTCCTCAAACTGTTGCCACAAAGTTGGAAGCACATAATCGTCTAGAATGTCATTGTATGCTGTCGCGTTAAGATTTCCTTCACTGGAACTAAGGGGCCTAGCATGAACCATGGAAGACAGCTCCACACCATTATTCCTCCTTCACCAAACTTTACAGTTGGCACTATGCATTTGGGCAGGTAGCGTTCTCCTGGCATCCTTCAAACCCAGATTCATCCGTCGGACTGCCAGATGGTGAAACGTGATTCATCACTCCAGAGAACACGTTTCCACTGCTCCAGAGTCCAATGGTGGCGAGCTTTACGCCACTCCAGCTGACGTTTGGTATTGCGCAGTGTGATGTTAGGCTTGTGTACGGCTGCTTGTCCATGGAAACCCATTTCATTAAGCTCTCGACGAACAGTTCTTGTGCTGACATTGGTTTCAGAGACATTTTGGAACTCGGCAGTGAGTGTTGTAACCGAGGACAGATGATTTTTATGCGCTACATGCTTCACCACTCCGCGGTCCCGTTCTGGGAACTTGTGTGGCCTACCACTCCGCGGTCCCGTACTGGGAGCTTGTGTGGCCTACCACTCCGCGGTCCCATACTGGGAGCTTGTGTGGCCTACCACTCCGCGGTCCCATACTGGGAGCTTGTGTGGCCTACCACTCCGCGGTCCCGTTCTGGGAACTTGTGTGGCCTACCACTCCGCGGTCCCGTTCTGGGAACTTGTGTGGCCTACCACTCCGCGGTCCCGTTCTGGGAACTTGTGTGGCCTACCACTCCGCGGTCCCATACTGGGAGCTTGTGTGGCCTACCACTCCGCGGTCCCGTTCTGGGAGCTTGTGTGGCCTACCACTCCGCGGTCCCGTACTGGGAGCTTGTGTGACCTACCACTCCGCGGTCCCGTTCTGGGAGCTTGTGTGGCCTACCACTCCGCGGTCCCGTTCTGGGAGCTTGTGTGGCCTACCACTCCGCGGTCCCGTTCTGGGAGCTTGTGTGGCCTACCACTCCACGGTCCCGTTCTGGGAGCTTGTGTGGCCTACCACTCCGCGGTCCCATACTGGGAGCTTGTGTGGCCTACCACTCCGCGGTCCCGTACTGGGAGCTTGTGTGGCCTACCACTCCCCGGTCCCGTACTGGGAGCTTGTGTGGCCTACCACTCCGCGGTCCCGTTCTGGGAGCTTGTGTGGCCTACCACTCCGTGGTCCCATACTGGGAGCTTGTGTGGCCTACTACTTCGCGGTCCCGTACTGGGAGCTTGTGTGGCCTACCACTCCGCGGTCCCGTACTGGGAGCTTGTGTGGCCTACCACTCCGCGGTCCCGTACTGGGAGCTTGTGTGGCCTACCACTCCGCGGTCCCGTACTGGGAGCTTGTGTGGCCTACCACTCCGCGGTCCCGTACTGGGAGCTTGTGTGGCCTACCACTCCGCGGTCCCGTTCTGGGAGCTTGTGTGGCCTACCACTCCGCGGTCCCGTACTGGGAGCTTGTGTGGCCTACCACTCCGCGGTCCCGTTCTGGGAGCTTGTGTCGCCTACCACTCCGCAGTCCCGTTCTGGGAGCTTGTGTGGCCTACCACTTCGCGCCTGAGCCGTTGTTGATTCTGGAAATTTCCACTTCACAATAACAGCCCTTACAGTGTACCGGGGCAGCTCTAGAAGGGCAGAAATTTGACGAACTGACTTGTTGTAAAGGTGGCATCCTATGACGGTGCCACATTGAAAGTCACTGAGCTCTCCATTAAGTTCATTCTACTGTCAATGTTTGTCTATGGAGATTGATTACACAGCCATGCAATGTTATACACCAGTCAGCAATGGGTGTGGCTGAAATATACACCACATACACTGTATATACAGTGTACCTTCCTCAATCACTCCAGTATCCCTGCACATTGTAAATATGGTACTGCAACTGACCCTGTATATAGTATGCTTACTATCTTGCTCATGTTTTTATTTTTATTTCTTTTGTGTTTTTGTTCTACGGTGGCAGGTAGCCTAGTGGTTAGAGTGTTGGGCCAGTAACTGAACGGTTGCTAGATCAAATCCCCTAGCTGACAAGGTAAAAATCTGTCGTTCTGCCCCTGAACAAGGCAGTTAACCCACTGTTCCTATGCCGTCATTGTAAATAATGATTTGTTCTTAACGGACTTGCCTGGGTAAATAAAGGTTAAATAAATATACCTTAAGTTATTTTTAGTATTACATTGTTATTGAAAGGCATTTTATTGTACTTTGAATTTTTGAAATTTGAAACTTGAATAAAACCCTTGATATTTATTGGAATGTAGCATCAAGCTCACCACCCTGTGAAGTTCATCATCATTCCTTTAATCTGTAGCCTAATGAACTGCATGCTTTCCGGAATCGTAGTGGGAGAACCACGCAGACTTGTTATCCCATGACAACAAATATCATACTTTGTCTAGCATATTTTGTTTTGTCTAAATTTGGAAAGTTTACTGACAAATTTGTAATTTCCATCAGTCCTGTCATGTCATTTATGAAACAGGTACTTTACTCGCATAAAAAGGTTGGATGGAAAACTGGTTACTGTTACTGGTTACTGTCTCGTGGTTCAAATAGTTGCCGTATGAGGAGCTTCATTTTGCTGTGCCACATTCAGGTGCAGAGTCAGATGCCCTTACCTTTTTCCATTTTGGATTCATCCAAGTAAAAAACGTTTTTGTGAAAGAGGAAACGCATTAATAAAGTATATGAGAAAGACTAACAATTGTTTGGGAAATGATGTCCTTCGTGGCGTCAAGGTTACTTGCTGTAATTGTGCATTAGAAGTACATTATAAATAAATGTACAGGGCATTCAGAAAGTATTCAGACCCCTCAACTTTCTCCACTTTGTTACGTTAAAGACTTATTCTAAAATGGATTAAAACATTTTTCCCCCTCATCGACACACAATACCCCATAATGAAAAATCAAAAACAGGTTTAGAAATGCTTGCAATTGTATTAAAAAGGGCTCCTGAGTGGCGCTCTAGTCTACAGTCCCTGGTTTGAATCCAGGCTGTATCACATCCGGCCGTGATTGGGAGTCCCATAGGGCGGCGCACAATTGGCCCAGCGACATCCGGGTTTGGCCGGGGTAGGCTGTCATTGTAAATAAGAATTGGTTCTTAACGGACTTGCCTAGTTAAAAGGTTACATAAAAATAAAAACAGAAATACCTTATTTACATAAGTATTCAGGCCCTTTGATATGAGACTTGAAATTGAGTTCAGGTGCATCCTGTTTCCATTGAACATCCTTGAGATATTTCTACAACTTGATTGGACTCCACCTGTGGTAAATTCAATTGATTGGACATGATTTTGAAAAGGCACACACCTGTCTATATAAGGTCCTACAGTTGACAGTGTATGTCAGAGCAAAAACAAAGCTATGAGGTTAAAGGAATTGTCCGTAAAGCTCTGAGACAGGATTGTGTTGAGGCACAGATCTGGGGAAGGGTACCAATTTATTTTTTCTGCAGCATTGAAGGTCCCCAAGAACACAGTGGCCTCCATCATTCTATAGCTGGCTGCCCGGCCAAACTGAGCAATTGGGGGAGAAGGGCCTCCTTGGTCAGGGAGGTGACCAAGAACTTGATTGTCACTCTGATAGAGCTCCAGGGTTCCTCTGTGGAGATGAGAGAACCTTCCAGAAGGACTACAGTCTCTGTAGCACTCCACCAATCAGGCCTTTATGGCAGAGTGGCCATACGGTACGGAAGCCACTCCTCATTAAAATGCGCAACAGCACGCTTGGAGTTTGCCAAAGGGAACCCAAAGGACTCTCATACCATGAGAAACAAGATTCCCTGGTCTGATGAAACCAAGATTGAACTCTTTGGCCTGAATGCCAAGCATCACATCTGAAGGAAACATGGCACCATCCCTACAGTGAAGCATGGTGGTGGCAGCATCATGCTGTGGGGATGTTTTTCAGCGGCAGGAACTGGGAGACTAGTCCGGATCGAGGGAAAGATAGATGGAGCAAAGTACAGAGATCCTTGATGAAAACCTGCTCCAGAGCGCTCAGGACCTCAGACTGGGGCAAAGGTTCACCTTCCAACAAGATAACGCAGGAGTGGCTTCGGGACAAGTCTCTGTATGTTCTTGAGAGGCGCAGCCTGAGCCCGGACTTAAACCCGATCGAACATTGGAGAGACCTGAAAATAGCTGTGCAGCGACACTCCCCATCCAACCTGAGAGCTTGAGAGGATCTGCAGAGAGGAATGGGAGAAACTCCCCAAATACAGGTGTGGCAAGCTTGTAGGATGTAATCGCTGCCAAAGGTTCTTCAACAAAGCACTGATTAAAGGGTCTGAATACTTATGTTAATGTGATCGTTTTTGGAAAAATGTATACACTTGCAAAAAGGACTAAAAACCTGTTTTTGCTTTGTCATTATGGGGTACTGTGAGTAGATTGATTAAAGAAAAAAAATATCAATTTAAGAAAAAGGCTACGCGTCTGACTATTCTATCCAGCATAAAACACAAGGCAAATTATTATTTCCCATTCATTTATTTTCTTTAGACTTACACAATACATGTGACATAAATATGCCTTCAAGGTGGAGGCAACTGATTCTAACACACACACACACACACACACACATTCTGTCTCACACAACACAAAAACAACATCAAAATATCACACACACACACACACACACACACACAACATTCTGTCTCACACAACAGAAAAACAACATCAAAATATCCACAGAGAGAAGTAAGAACACAAAATACCATCTAAGAGGCATTGAGAGGAAGAGGGCCTCAACCTCCTGAAATAAACAAGGTGCCTCTGTCCCTTTACCCCTGTGTACGTTCCCATTTTTGTCAACCATCTATTGGTGGTGGTCAGCCACACCTGGGAGATGAAGTAACACTCCACGTGTTTCAGCTAGTAGTTAAGTACAAGTGTAGTACTTGATTGGGGTCCACTGATTATTGTCTGTAACCAGGGCTGTAGTCGTGTGCTCTTCATGGATGACAAGGGGCTGAAGGGAGAGGAGGAGAACATCCATACGATGGGGTCACGGATGATGGTATTGCTAATGGTAATAGATTTGGTAAAAATGAATTCTGAGAAAACTGAGAAAAAATATATTCCATTACTGCCTTGTACATAACAATATGGTGAAATTAAAAGAGCATGGTTGAAATAAAGGGGTCGACCATCGTGTTGGAATGTGGAGGAATGACTGAGGTTTGACTGTCACTGGCCTAAGTAGACATTCACAAACAGGGGCCAGAGAGCACTGGGGGTAGGAGGGGATAGAGGTGAGAGCTCAGTCCTCCAGGGTACGGAAGGCATTCTGCATGTCCTCCAGCAGCTGAGAGTAGTCTGCTTTTATTTTGGCCTCGCCCTCCTTCACTGGATCCTGAAACAACAGGTACACAGAGACACTGAGGCTAGGAGACACAATGACACCCCAAGACAAAGTCCCACAGTGGATGTACAAAGGCCAGAGTTGGTAGAGTGATTGAGGAAGTTGATTTTGAATGCAGATGAACATGGATAAAGGGGCTGAACAAGCATGTACCTTGAACTTCATAGAGCTGAGTCTGTAGAGGATCTCTCCCATGTGCTCCCGGATCATGGACCAGGTGATCTTGTTGTCACTCTGAGCCGTGGTCTCCACAGCATGTCGCGCCAAGTCATAGAACGCAATTGTGTTGGAAAGGATGCCCACCGTTTTGTAGAAAGGGCAGAACCTTCGGGAAAAGGGCAAAAAATGTAATGAATTAACCAATATGGGCTTAATAACCGATGATTAAGTCCTTTTAGCATGTTTATGACACAGATGAACGTGTGCCAGAGTGTGTATTCACCTGTCATACGGAGTATAGCCATTCTGCTGCAGGAAGTCATCCTTGAGTAGTTTAGCAACCTCCAATGTGATCTTGTCAGTCTCAGCGAGAGATGCCTGTTGTTAAGTTGACATGGGGGACAGCAATAAGTGCCTAGTGCGTGCATACACATGCCAACCATCAACCTAGGCAGTATATCAACCCATAACCCTTCCTCACATGAGCTCAGCCTCACCTTGCCTACAAGCTGTACAATCTCAGCCAAATCCTCCTCCTCCTGCAGGATCTCCTTGGCCTTGGTGCGAAGCGGCACAAACTCAGGGAAGTGCTTGTCGTAGTACTCGTCCAGCGCCCGCGTGTACTTGCTGTAGCTGATCAGCCAGTTGACCGAGGGGAAATGCTTTCTCTGAGCCAGCTTCTTATCTAGACCCCAGAACACCTGAGAGATGGAGAAAGAGACAGAGAGAAGATAAAAACAGGAATGAGGAGTAGGAAGAGTAAAGGTTTGAATTGTTGAAACTTAAAATTGTCAATAAAATTGTAATATATATATACACACAATTGAGGCATTACCTGTACAATACCCAGTGTAGCTGAAGTAACAGGATCCGAGAAGTCTCCACCAGGGGGAGACACACTAGGGGAAATAACACCAGGCCAAGTTATTCAGACACCAGTCTACCATCACTGTATCATACATTCCAAGGTGAAGAATACATGGTTCAGGTAGCTTGTGTTGCAGGACTGGTACAGAACCTGTCTGACCCTTAGTGTCAGGAGGTATGGGGGGTGATAGAGGTTCCCCCTGCTGGTAGAATGATATAGTACTCACGCTCCAACAATGCTGACGCTGCCCTCTCTCTCTGGGTTACCCAGGCACTTAACCCTGCCAGCACGCTCATAGAAGGAGGCCAGTCTGGCTCCCAGGTAGGCAGGGTACCCGCTGTCTGTGCACAAACAGCACACAGAGCTCTGACTGGCTCAAAATGGCAGACATGTTGCTGTGATAGAGCATGTTTTTTTTATACTATTGTTATTGGCTCATTGTACTCACCAGCAGGCATCTCAGCCAATCGCCCCGAGATCTCCCTGAGAGCCTCGGCCCACCGGGAGGTGGAGTCGGCCATCATGCTGACGTTGTAGCCCATGTCTCTGAAGTACTCAGACAGAGTGATTCCTGCAGTGGCACAAAGTAGATGCAGTCAGAATCAGAGGCACAGAATTCCAGTCACCACAAGGTTATGAGAATGAGTGGTGACTGGTGGCTAATCCCCCCCACATTGCAGACCAAAAGATATACAACTACCAACAACAATGATGATTCAAAACAGCCGACACCAGCTTTATAGGTTGCCATCTGTAATGTGATCGCCTGGTACCTGTGTAAATAGAGGCCTCTCTAGCAGCGACAGGCATGTTGGAAGTATTGGCCACTAGAGCTGTTCTCTTCATGATACTTTCAACCTTTCCATCCACTTCCATTGTAAGCTATGGAGCAGGGAGGAATAACATTAGTCAGACTGAAAACACATCACAAACTGGTGATCGGCTATGCCAGACACCAAAGTAGTGTAATTCACTGAACTCATTAACATGTCAATGATTAGAACTTGACACACGGACTATCACTAACCTCAGGGAAATCTCTCAACACTTCAGACATCTCATTTCCACGCTCTCCACAGCCCACATAGATGATGACATCACTGTTGGAATACTTGGACAGGGACTGTGAGATCACTGTCTTGCCACAACCGAAGGCTCCTGGGATAGCAGTAGTACCACCCTGGACACACCTGTGAGCACAGACAAACACAGAGCCAGAAGTAGGTGACTTGTCAGAGGCTTAAGTAAAGGTCAGGATGAAAGGATATGAAGTGGGAATGGGTCAGTAGAAAAAAGGAAAAGAAAGTAGAGATATGTATACTCACGGGAAGAGGGCATCCAACACTCTCTGGCCAGTGAGCAGGGGGTGATTGGCAGGTAGCTTCTCTGTGACCGGGCGAATCTGTCGCACTGGCCAGACCTGGATCATGGTAAACTTCTCTTTCAAACCCTCAAACTCCAGTTCCAGCACCACATCCTGCCAAAACACACTAAATTTACCAAACAACAGAGACAAGACAATGGCATTGTGCCATACAGCTGTAAAGATGTTAGTAGGTGGAGGGTGCCTCACATTTAGGGCTGTGACGATACCAGTATGGCAATATTTTTTCCCCTGCCAAACATTAAACACGAAGCAGACCAATTTCTTTGGTCCTTTAAAAACCTGCTATATGTAAAATATTGTGTACTATAGTTTGGAAAATACATAAATGGGACTCCGGATGACAACATAATGATGTTTGTTTCAACGTTAGGGCTGTTTTCATAAATAAATGAATCCCGCTTTGTGTTTTGTTTCCTTGCCACGATACTAACGAGGACATTAACCTCATCCCGTCAGTTGAGGATGCCTGGTCATTCTTTAAGAGTAACTTCCTCACCATATTAGATAAGCATGCTCCGTTCAAAAAATGCAGAACTAAGAACAGATACAGCCCTTGGTTCACCCCAGACCTGACTGCCCTCGACCAGCACAAAAACATCCTGTGGCGGACTGCAATAGCATCGAACAGTCCCCGCGATATGCAACTGTTCAGGGAAGTCAGGAACCAATACACACAGTCAGTCAGGAAAGCTAAGGCCAGCTTCTTCAGGCAGAAGTTTGCATCCTGTAGCTCCAACTCCAAAAAGTTCTGGGACACTGTGAAGTCCATGGAGAACAAGAGCACCACCTCCCAGCTGTCCACTGCACTGAGGCTAGGGAACACGGTCACCACCAACAAATCCATGATTATCGAAAACTTCAACAAGCATTTCTCAACGGCTGGCCATGCCTTCCGCCTGGCTACCCCTACCTCGGCCAACAGCTCCGGCCCCCCCGCAGCTCCTCGCCAAAGCCTCTCCAGGTTCTCCTTTACCCAAATCCAGATAGCAGATGTTCTGAAAGAGCTGCAAAACCTGGACCCGTATAAATCAGCTGGGCTTGACAATCTGGACCCTCTATTTCTGAAACTATCCGCCGCCATTGTCGCAACCCCTATTACCAGCCTGTTCAACCTCTCTTTCATATCGTCTGAGATCCCCAAGGATTGGAAAGCTGCAGCAGTCATCCCCCTCTTCAAAGGGGGAGACACCCTGGACCCAAACTGTTACAGACCTATATCCATTCTGCCCTGCCTATCTAAGGTCTTCGAAAGACAAGTCAACAAACAGGTCACTGACCATCTCGAATCCCACCGTAACTTCTCCGCTATGCAATCTGGTTTCCGAGCCGGTCACGGGTACACCTCAGCCACACTCAAGGTACTAAACGACATCATAACCGCCATCGATAAAAGACAGTACTGTGCAGCCGTCTTAATCGACCTTGCCAAGGCTTTCGACTCTGTCAATCACCATATTCTTATCGGCAGACTCAGTAGCCTCGGTTTTTCGGATGACTGCCTTGTCTGGTTCACCAATTACTTTGCAGACAGAGTTCAGTGTGTTAAATCGGAGGTCATGTTGTCCGGTCCTCTGGCAGTCTCTATGGGGGTGCCACAGGGTTCAATTCTCGGGCCGACTCTTTTCTCTGTGTATATCAACTATGTTGCTCTTGCTGCGGGCGATTCCCTGATCCACCTCTACGCAGACGACACCATTCTATACACTTTCGGCCAGTCATTGGACACTGTGATATCTAACCTCCAATCGAGCTTCAATGCCATACAACACTCCTTCCGTGGCCTCCAACTGCTCTTAAACGCTAGTAAAACCAAATGCATGCTTTTCAACCGATCGCTGCCTGCACCCGCTTGCCCGACTAGGATCACCACACTGGATGGTTCCGACCTTGAATATGTGGACACCTATAAGTACCTAGGTGTCTGGCTAGACTGCAAACTCTCCTTCCAGACCCATATCAAACATCTCCAATCGAAAATCAAATCAAGAGTCGGCTTTCTATTCCGTAACAAAGCCTCCTTCACTCACGCTGCCAAGCTTACCCTAGTAAAACTGACTATCCTACCGATCCTCGACTTCGGCGATGTCATCTACAAAATTGCTTCCAACACTCTTCTCAGCAAACTGGATGCAGTTTAGCACAGTGCCATCCGTTTTGTCACTAAAGCACCTTATACTACCCACCACTGCGACTTGTATGCTCTAGTCGGCTGGCCCTCGCTACATATTCGTCGCCAGACCCACTGGCTCCAGGTCATCTACAAGGCCATGCTAGGCAAAGCTCCGCCTTATCTCAGCTCACTGGTCACGATGGCAACACCCATCCGTAGCACGCGCTCCAGCAGGTGTATCTCATTGATCATCCCTAAAGCCAACACCTCATTCGGCCGCCTTTCGTTCCAGTACTCTGCTGCCTGTGACTGGAACGAATTGCAAAAATTGCTGAAGTTGGAGACTTTTATCTCCCTCACCAACTTCAAACATCAGCTATCTGAGCAGCTAACCGATCGCTGCAGCTGTACATAATCTATTGGTAAATAGCCCACCCATTTTCACCTACCTCATCCCCACAGTTTTTATTTATTTACTTTTCTGCTCTTTTGCACACCAATATCTCTACCTGTACATGATCATCTGATCATTTATCACTCCAGTGTTAATCTGCAATATTGTAATTATTCCCCTACCTCCTCATGCCTTTTGCACACATTGTATATAGACTTCCCTTTTTTTCTCTACTGTGTTATTGACTTGTTAATTGTTTACTCCATGTGTAACTCTGTGTTGTCTGTTCACACTGCTATGCTTCATCTTGGCCAGGTCGCAGTTGCAAATGAGAACCTGTTCTCAACTAGCCTACCTGGTTAAATAAAGGTTAAATAAATAAAAAATATATTTTTAAAAAATCACGATACTGGTATCGTCCCGGCTCTACTCACATTGACATCATAGTTTCCAGGTGGGGCCACATAGGTGACAGTGCCTCTGCTCCGGGGAGGCAGCATCAACTTGTGTTTGATCAGCGAGTTCTCAAAGACCGTGCCGTATATATCCCCACCTGTTATGTGACTGCCAGTCTGAGGCAGAGATGGACAGGGGGGAGAGAACATAATATGTAGATTCAGGAGATGGATCATATTTCAGTGGAGACACATACAAACACACCTTGCTTACACACTCACAAGGAAATACATTGTTATCTTACTCTAAGACTCTGGCCAGGTGTAAACTCCCACTTGAGGTCACGGTTGAGGGCTCCAATGTTGACTCCTCTAGGGATGTAAATGCTTTGAGTGAGGTCATTGATGTCTTTGAGGGGCCGCTGGATGCCATCAAAAATGGACCCCATGATTCCAGGACCCAACTCTACAGACAGGGGCTTACCTGTCCGAAGGACAGGGTCTCCGACAGACACACCAGCTGTGACGTACGTTCAGGAAAAAGAACCATATAGCCTAGTAATATGCCAGACAAGGGGATAGGCTAGAATACATCAGAATGGAAGTACACAAAAGTAAGTGAACCGTCAACAGTTACTGAAGGTGGGAGTAACTGTATGTCTAGTTGAGAAGGTATGACTGGAAAGGATACAGGTCTCCTCGTAGACCTGAATGGTTGCCATGTCTCCCTCCAGCCTGATGATCTCTCCCACCAGCTCACTGTGACCCACACGCACCAGCTCGTACATGGCCGCTCCTGCCATGGCAGTGGCCGTCACCACTGTTGATTAAGCAGGTTAGACAAAGAACAGATGACAGAAAACATGTTATTGAAAAATAGCAGGCAGTCTGGCTTACATGAACAAGTTGAAATATATATTTTTGCCATACTGGAAATGAGCAGGCTGAATTGAGCAGGTGCTATAGCATGTGCTGAAAGCATTGTTAGCTCACTGAACTAAAGCCATAGGCACAGGCATCAGAGTTATCACTCCCAGGCCAGAGCCTGGGATCCTTGATATGAACTGCAGACACTGACCTGGACCAGAAACTCCGTGCACATATCCAAACTCGCTTTCCCGCTCTTCATCACGGATCTTAGGAAGCTTGGAAGTGTCCATCCTTGAGTGTGTGTGTGTGTGTGTCTGCAAAGAGTAAGGAGAGGAAAAACAGAGATCAATCATGCGACACTCCACTATGACGACACGTGAAAGACATGAGACTAGTTATATATTGATAAACTGTTTCAATAACTTAAATTACTTAATGGAATGAAAATAATTCACCATAACCACACAGAATCATCACATTTCATTCATTGGTACAGTGACATGTAAGCTTGCTCAGTGATTATACCTGGAGAGTTTCGATACCATCTGCTTGGTAAAAGCAGGAGAAAAACAACAAGCTATGAAGCTAGCTAACTAGTCGCTACAGACCATAATACAACTACAAAAGTTCTGAAATACAATCTTAGTTTGTTGTTTATTACACAAACAAGCAAATCATACTAGCTAGATAGAGCTAAACTAATCGTAGTCAGGCAGGTGACAATGACAGAACGGAAATGTAACAACAGCTAACGTTAGCTAATCTGCGTGGTTTATCATAATGTATTAGCCAGTTGCAATGAATTGACAATAACGTTATATTGGATTCATATGATTCCGGTTGATTACCTTCTCTTAGTATTCAATAGTCCAGGGCCCTTCAGAAATTTCTGTCGGATTAGGAGACTGATCAGCTGACAGGATCAAGACTACTTTGGGAAACAATCACCATTGTGGCTCGGAGGCCCGAGATTACATTAGAAAATACGATCTCTGGGAGTCAAAATGGCGTAACAGCGCAACAGTTTCCTTCCTCTTTCGGCTCGTTTAGCTCGAATGCGGCGGCGGCTGCATTCCAATATCATTGATGTGATTTCCTCGTCTCCTTTTCTCAATGACAAAGTTTACTTAGACACTCAGTCAAAATCAAGCTATTGCTTTGATGTAGCAACACAGTCGAATAATATCCAATCACTTAGCCCATGTTGGCTGTGATAGGCCTATTGAAGCAGAACATTGGAAAAATAAACTTGGAAGATCTATTAGCCGAATAAACTGCCCAGTTAAGATTTTAAAATTAAATTGGCCTAACTATGCTGGGCTATTTAATCAGCAAAATAGGCTACATATCTACATATATATTCATGTGCCCATACAGTCTGTACGGAATAGTCTAAAATTAGTGTGTCCCATGACACAAATTATGGAGAGAACAGATCCACAGAGCAGAACCAACTCATGTTATGATGCATCACATGGCGTGAATCCAATGGTAAGCCTGCGCGTTCATTTTACATAGCGTACCTATAGCTCCCTGTATGATTGTATTAGCCTATTCTAGATGTGTCTAGTTGCGCTTTCGAAATAGGAACAAGCGCTGCGGTCATAACTTTTGATCAGTTTAACTAGCCTAGTTGTCATGGGATATAGGCCTAGCCTATGTGACATTGATCCTAGCCTATTGCAGAAAGGGTGGTGATTGAGCCACGTATGTTATATGTCATTTATAATATTTTAGGATTTATTTCCAGGTTATTCTTTTGTAATAACAAAAAATACCGACACGGGATTCGTCTCTTCAGTTGGAACGGGATGAGGACCGTGCGTTTTGCTGTTGGGGCTTTTATCAGTCTGATTTTCCAAGTGGGCATGACACAACAGAGGACGAATGGTGAATATTGCCATAGTTGGAAGGACGCGCAATCTAACTGGCGAGTGGGTTTCCATTGTCCGGAGGGCCACGATCAAAGAGAAGCGGTGATCTGTTGTGGAACGTGTGAGCTGCGCTACTGTTGCGCGCTCATAGGAGCAAGACTGGATCAGGGTAACTGCAACAACCACGAGCAAGTTCGACAGCTTGGCACGTCTGATGACGAGAACGATGCCAAGAATGCAGGTAAATTGTATCTTTGGCTACAGAAATAGGAACAAATACTTGATCAATTATTATTTTTCATTAAGGCTCAATGTGCTGGCTATATAATGCCTTTTTAGGCATAGCTACCTATTCATTGATAACACACACAGTGAGATTCCTTATAAATGGTATTTAGGAATGAGAAAGCCTAATGCAGTGTGTGCTTGAATCCAACCCACCAAATGTGCCTTAAAGTGTGGCCTCATGTCTAAGCATTTATTCTATTCTTGAACATGCAGTTAGTCTACTCCTCACATCACGAGCATCATGTTAAGACTTGATCTGCTGCCAAGGATCTTACAATGAACCGTTTTTTTTGTGTGTTTCATGTGTTGCACAGTTTAATACTTTTCTTGGAATATGAACACATCCCCAGCTTTTTAAGGTCATCGTTAAAATGTCTTTCTTTCCTTTCCACTCAATCAATCCATCCACTTCTCCCCTGCCCTCTTTATTTTTGTGTTTTCTTTTCACTCTGTAGTACCTGTCTATGTCCCCTTTGTGATCGTGGGCTCTGTTTTTCTGGCCTTTATCTTTCTGGGCTCCATGGTGGCCATGGGTGTCTGTCTGAGTCGTAAACAGGAGATCTCCCAAAGCCCAGAAGGTGCTGCTGGGCCCCAGGGTGGGAGTGGAGAGCAGCAGCAGGAGGCTGTACCCATGACTGTGAGTACAGGGACGTCCTGTGGTTCCACCTCATCTCTCTACCCTCCCAATGCCAGCCAAGCCTGTCCAACTGGATCCACACGTGTCCACCAAACCTTAAAGAGGCAGGAAACTCCCACCAGCCCACAACCCTCCATGGTCCAACCTTTTACCATGCACCCCTCCATGGTGTTTTCCAGCCTGGTTCACCCCTCCATGCTTCATCATTCCATAATGCATCCTTATATGGCTCAAATGCCTACTCTGTATACCTCACAAGGGGAAAGCCGTCATCTCCCATCTCCCTGCCCTCCATCCAGCTATACCAGCACTAAACCCAGGCACACTGAAGTGATCATATAATTTGTGGCTGTGACTTTGAAAGACTCCAGTATGGAGTATTTGGGTATTCAAATAGAAAAATATTAATAAGCCCAGGAAATGGAATGTAAATGTGTGGCAGCCAGTTTAGACGAATAAAAATGTTTAGGAGAATAATTGCAATTGGTCAGTTAACAATAATTCAATGATTCATATTTTATTATTCCTTAAAATGTATAGTGTTTCTTTGTAAATATTCTGAACTCATTTCTACAATTTACACATTCAATTGCTGGACTTTGTCTGATGTTTTTTGTTGTTGTCCATAATATAGTTATATTAGCCCTACTGTTATGTATTACTGATGCAAAAGCTACACTACGCACATAACCCTGTCACATAATAATAATAGTAATAATTGGGTGGGGACATATATTTTGTCCTATTTCACACATGTACAAGTTGAAGAGTTGGACATAGCACCATGATTTAGATGACATGATACTGTATCATGATATCATGACACCATCATTAACCACAATTTTATCTAAAACATTCCTCAATGCGATCTCTATACATGAACAGAATTTACTCTGGTGGCTGCAGAGTTTATCATCAGGCCTTTCACAACTTTGGTTTTAGAAGTGGGGGGGGGGGGGACATTTAAAAAATGTATTCAGTCGGATAAACACTCGAAGAAGCCTACCCGATCGCTCAGAGCGGTCCGCATGGTCCGGAAGCACACTGTTGCCTCGTTTTGCAGCACATTCGAATGATAAAACTGTGAGGGGGGACAAAAATGCAATTCAGAATGTGGGGAGGACATGTCCCCCCCGTCCCCCGTGAAAGTTGTGCCCCTGGCCTTTCTGCAGCCACAGCCTCGCAACAGGTGTGTTGAAGTTTGCACTGATTGCTTTGCTGGCCATGGTGCTGAATGTTTGTGCGGCTAGTTGTATCTCGTGCCAACTTTGGCTTTTACAATTGAAGTTAAAACACAGTTCTTACATTTTTACTTCCCATTTTAAGAAACGTTTTGATCCATAATTCCATGTGTCCATCTGTAGCATCTATCTTCAGCAGTATCTTATTATGGAGATCATTTTAGGCTTAGGCAATCAGACAGAATCAGAATCATGTTAATTGTCATAGAATAAGAAAATCTTAGCATAGCTCACAAATAACATGCACAACGCATATAGAAAACACAGCAGGAAACAAGCTATAGTCAGACATAAGTAGTAGCAGGAAGCTACCCATAGCAGGAAGCTGCATGGAATTGCTAATGAAGCAAACTTGACTACCACAAGAGAAACTGAAGGATCATTTGGGGGTAATAGTGGTATAGGCCTAGCTATAATCATCACAGAAAAACACTAAGTGATAAATGGAGAATACGTGTTATAGTGTCTGGGGGCTCAGTGTCATGAATAGCCCAATAGAAATGGCATTAGTGACTGGGGGTGTACATGGGTGCAGTGATAGCGATGTGTGAAAACATTGGGATAAACAGTGGCATTGTCATTGAGGGTAAATACTGTATTATTGTTAATAGGGTTTAGCTATTGAAATTACAGGAGCACCAATATGTTACTCTGCCGTTTAGTTCTTATTAAGGCCTTTCCCTTGCATTAGATCATGCATTAGCGCACAGTGATCTACAGACCTCCAATGACGTCACAGCAGCAATAATCACTGTGTGTTTTAGAGTCAATTTATGCTTGATCTGAAAATGTGGTTGGAGGTGCTGCATGGATGGTGTGACGCAATTACTGAGCCTCCAGATGCATGCGGAGGCCACATTCAGCTCCTTACTGCATCGTCGTGTGCCGCCCAAATTTTGTAACAATGCGGAGGGCTCGGTATAGCTTCGCATTGACATGATTGGTTGATGGTAGGTCAGGGCGGGAGGTCCTGTACTCACTTCCTTGACAACAGCTCCGCTCAACAGCGCTGCAATGCTCCGCGAAGCACAAGAAGTATGAATGTCCTCACTTCTGCAGAGGCCGTTTCACCGTAAACGCTGCAAAGCCTATGCAGCAGTCAGAATGCCCATGCAGCGCCTTTAAACTCCCAGAACTCCAACCCACTTCCACGGTCCAGATACCATCTGTCAGGATGGGCTAATCTGAAAGGGGATTCTATAAAACACACCAGTTCGATACAGCTAAACCGAAAGTTACTTTTCGTAGCAGGTTGGGAGATCATTTTCGCTAACCCTGTCCCTAACCTTAACCTTCTGCGTAACTTCTCCTAACCTGCTATGAAAAAGTAACTTCTGGTCATAGCTGTATCAAAGTGGCATGTTTTTGGGGAATCTCAATCTGAAAGGGTGGTGTTTATGCCCACACACCATAAGGTTGTATCTGGCTACAAATGCACATGTCCCCCCCCCCATCCCCAGTGGCTGGGACCAACGCTGCTATGGCCCCATGGTTCTTCTGATAGACAGAATCCAGCTGGACTAGAGAGAATGAGAAACCGAACGGAGACAGAGAAAGGCATCCTTAGGTAATCACTTACCTCTGTGCAATATGGAATTGCACTGGTTATATCAATTTGTTAGCAGGATAAGAGTTTAATAGACTATAACACTGATCATGCAATCTAAAAGATAAAAAATCTACCTTGTAATCACAAATTGTTATCCGACTGTGGAATTCCATCCTCAAGAATCAAAAATCACAAAACTCACTAATCGTGACTATTGTTTTCTCATGTAGGCCTAGTTGAAATTCACTATTTGTAGAGCTGCCAGACAAAAATGCTTGAATGTGCCAAAAAACAAAATCATTGGCCTAAAAGTAAGAAAATTAGGTCGTTTGACAACGGGGCGTGACCGTTGTGGTGGTAGGATGCCCGCTGTTAGGTGGGGTCAAACGGTCACCCCCTGGTTGAATCCATTCTCCTTTGAAACAATTCATTGACAATCCGAAAGTGGTCATATCTTCGAAGACATATTTTTTTTGTGTTTATTTATACATTTCAGAATAACTGGGCTAAACCAGTCACAAAGTCCTAATAATGCAATTTATGTAATGTAAGCTTGTGTTCTAAAATAGGGATTCTCGTCATCATCTCGAAAACGCACTCATGTCGCGCTGTCAAACTGCCCATGGTTGTCACGATGGATGTTTTTGGCGATCCTGATTGGACGACACAACTAAATCTGCTAATTAAATCTCTGAGCCTGGATGCTGATTTGTGCGGGAGATTGCTCCTCACAGAAAGAATCCTGGGGAGATGCGGGGACAGGATGGCAACTCTACGGGTGGACTGCAGCTGAATACTAAAAGGACACATTTGGTGAGCGTCCCGTCTTTATCATATATCTATATCTTCCCTCCTTTGTTATGTCTGTTTGTGTATTATATGTAGGCTACTACAATTAAGGTGCTGCTATTTAAAACCCTCGGTCACTCACGGGTCACAGACCACCGTTCTTCGGTAATAAACCGGTCCATCTGGAGTTGCAGGCACTTAATTGTTACAATCAAGATAAGGCATCACTCTAAAGTGGTTTGAAACAAACGGTGCACTGTTCCCCCAGTTGAAACAGTTGTACTTATTGGCTCCTCTAATCACCTCAGAGCATGTGGTTGAGACTACCTTGCTATTCTTGCTTGCGTAATTGGTAAATCTGTAGGATGCTTTGGATTCATGGTTTGTTGATAAATGTGTGATCGAGGTTGCCATGATGATCAAGCCCACAGGGCACAGACGTCAATTCAACGTCTATTCCACGTTCGTTCAACGTGTAAAAGAAGCTGTGTTTAAACAAAAATGGTATGGTGAGTTTAACATTGCTGAGGTTCCTCTCAGTCTTGCATGGCATGTGTCACCATTCATACCATGTTGCACAGCAAGGCCCCTAACTTTAACTGTAGCATAATCCTTACTTCAAATAAGACTCAATAATTTTTTAAACTGGGTTGTTCAAGCCCTGAATGCAGATTGGCTGACAGCTGTGATATCAGACTTTATACCATGGGTATGACAAAATATTTATTTTTACTGCTCTAATTACGTTGGTAACCAGTAATAGCAATAAGGCACCTCTGGGGTTTGTAATATATGACCAATATACCGCGTCTAAAGGCTGTACGTGTTGCATCATGCTAAGAATAGCTTTTAGCTGTGGAATATTGGCCATATACCCCCCCCCATGCCATATTGCTGAAATATAATTCCCTTATATAAGCCAAATCATAATTTATAATAGCAAATCATCAAATTATTCAACAGTTGCATTAGTAAGCTTGCCTTGAGTGAAATATAAAACCTGTGTCTCTGTGGTAACACAGGCTTTAGCTCAGTTGACTATATAGCACAATATTGAAAGAGCCCAAACTGGGTTTTGAAACCAGTTGATACTTGTTTACAAAAAGCATAGTTTGAGCCTATAGTCACTCAGGGACACCCCTTGTGATGGAGTGCTATGTGTAAATGTATGTATTTTACTGCAGTTATCGGTCTGGAAAGAAGTATTGATTGGCTGTTTCAGGGTCCAATAGAATTAATTTGCCTCTCTAAGGAATTTTCCATGAATGACATGAAAGGCTCTGGGATGAAGTAAAGAGTAGTTTGTTCCATGATAACTTGTATGTGCTCTGATGGCATTACATAAAGACGAATGGGATTTGGTTAGTAATGTAATCTGGAGAGGTTTGACTTGACTGCCTCTGTCTCACACACCATCTGGTCTGAATTGTCTGGCTGTGTCTAATGGAACATGGAGGTTATTGTCAGTGGCTGTGTTTCCCAGCAGGTGGCGTGTGTTGTGGTGTGAGGAGATGCCCCTGGTCAAGAGGAGCATAGATCCCCCGGCACCTCTGCCACGGGGCACTGCCCAAGGGGATTGGCAGTGAGCTGGAGTGCGTCACCAACAACAGTCTGTCTGCCATCATACGTCAGCTCAGTAGTCTAAGTAAGACATACCTTCCACACAGTCACCCCCCCCCCCCCCCCACCCCGTTATGTGCATTAAGTAAACACCTATCTTTTAACCAGATGTATGCATCTATGCTCCAGAATGGTGACCTAAACACCCTCATCCCGGTGTTACACTGGGAAACTGAACAATTTATGCAAATAAATTAACTTACTGCATTTAATGATTGGAATCGATATGGTAAAATACATGTTGATATTGACAGGTGTGTGTGTCCGTTGTAGTGTGGGGAGGGATGGAGAGAATTTGAGGATGAGACATCTGGCCCAAATATATCCATATTACTGTGTGTCTGTGTGGGGTGGGATTGTATGAAGTCACCGGAGATTAGAGCTTACTGTAGAGCTTAGTTTCACAGAAGCAAATAAAGGAGGCAGGGACAGAGAGAGAATCGAGACAGATTTCACAATCACTTGCTCGTCTCACCGTTGTTTGACAAATCTCAATCAATTGGTTGGTTGTCTGGAAATCTCCATCACTAAATTGCCCCTGTATGTTCAACTTTACCTCAATTTACATTTGAAGTCAGAAATTTACATACACCTTAGCCAAATACATTTAAACTCAGTTTTTCACAATTCCTGAAATTTAATCCTCGTACAAAATTCCCTGTCTTAGGTCAGTTAGGATCACCACTTTATTTTAAGAATGTGAAATGTCAGAATAATAGTAGAGAGAATCGTTTATTTCAGCTTTTATTTCTTTCATCACATTCCCAGTGGGTCAGAAGTTTACATACACTCAATTAGTATTTGGTAGCATTGCCTTTAAATTATTTAACTTGGGTCAAACGTATCAGGTGGCCTTCCACGAGCTTCCCACAATAAGTTGGGTGAATTTTGGCCCATTCCACCTGACAGAGCTGGTGTAACTGAGTCAGGTTTGTAGGCCTCCTTGCTCACACACACTTTTTCAGTTTTGCCCACAAATTATCTATGGGATTGAGGTCAGGGCTTTGTGATGGCCACTCCAATACCTTGACTTTGTTGTCCGTAAGCTATTTTGCCACAACTTTGAAAGTATGCTTGGGGTCATTGTTCATTTGGAAGACCCATTTGCGACCAAGCTTTAACTTCCTGACTGATGTCTTGAGATGTTGCGTTGATATATCCACCTAATTTTCCTTCTCATGATGCCATCTATTTTGCGAAGTGCACCAGTCCCTCCTGCAGCAATGCACCCCCACAACATGATGCTGTCACCCCCGTGTTTCACGGTTGGGATGGTGTTCTTTGGCTTGCAAGCTTTCCCCTTTTTTCCTCCAAACATAACAATGGACATTATGGCCAAACAGTTCTATTTTTGTTTCATCAGACCAGAGGACATTTCTCCAAAAAGTACGATCTTTGTCCCCATGTGCAGTTGCAAACCATAGTCTGGCTTTTTTAATGGCTGTTTTGGAGCAGTGGCTTCTTCCTTACTGAGCGGCCTTTCAGGTTCTGTCGATATAGGACTCGTTTTACTGTGGATATGGATACTTTTGTACCTGTTTCCTCCAACATCTTCACAAGGTCCTTTGCTGTTGTTCTGGGATTAACTTTCACTTTTCACACCAAAGTATGTTCACCTCTAGGAGACAGAAAGCGACGCCTTCCTGAGCGGTATAATGGCTGCGTGGTCCCATAGTGTTTATAATAGCGTACTGTCGTGTCTTTGGCTATGCCCGGATTAAGTGATATGACATGCTATTCTATAAAATAATTTCTCCATAATTAATATTACCTGATTGAGCTAATCATGTACATTTAATTAACTGGAGAGTCGCAGCACCACAAAATAATATTTATAGAGCTGTTATCTTCAGAATAAATTCTTAAAGACCTAGTAATATTTTACATCAATAGCAGTCAATATTAATCGTCATCTTAATTCAGTCTCATCTGAAAGTTGTAAATTCTTGGTTATCTGCACGAACCCTGGCTAACAAGTTGAATCAGCAACACAAAATTGGGTTTATTTATTTACTAAATACCTAACTAATCACACAGAAATACACATAATTAAATCATAACTTGATCACAAATTACATCATAAAGGAAAACGTCCCTAGCGGGCAGAACAGATATGACAGCTTGTTACACAAAAGAAAAGGGCTGGGTTTGAGTGAAAGAGCAGGAAGACTGAGGAACAAAGGGCGAAGCTGTGCTATCATAAATACAGAATCTTATGCATTCTAAATTACCGCCCATTTGGAAAAGGATAATGCAATAAATATTTACTCTGAGCTTCGCTTCGCTTCGGTAGGTTGGTGGTAGGTGGAAGGCCGTGTTGCCAAACTGAGTGCTTTGAAGAATGTCTCTGCTGGTAAATTGAATACGTTGTAGTAACGTCGTTGTTGTGGGATACTCTGTCTGTTCCTGTTGTGGGATACTCTGTCTGTTCCTTCCTAACCTGCATTTGCTGCTGCTGTTGCTAACTCAATGGCTAGGCGGTATCACTTCTGTAGTGAATAAGGGTTCAAAGTTCATACCATTCGCAACCAAAGCTCACGCTAATGTTGGCTTCGTTCTGTAGTTATTATCTGAACCATTCTGATATCGGACCGTCGTCCTCACATCCTCGGAACAGGAGGTTATATTGTCGTCAAGGCTTCATATAGGAAGGGAGATGAGGGCGTGTTTGAAAAGTTTTATAGCCCATGTCCCTTCACAGGGGCGGGCCACTGATTGAGCAGAGCCCTACCTTATAAAAACCCAAATGTCACATTTTTTAAGCTAAAATCACATTTCATCCCATCACAAATAATTTCATATTCAAACATTTACATTGAACAACAATTCCATGTGAATCCGATAACTCTGATGTGTAGACTTTCCACTGTAGAGTTTATGTCATCTTATCATTGATGAGAATATCTCAGATGACAACCGAACTGACATCATATTCATTAAGTACCACCGCATATGTTCAATTGGTCGGATTACCAGAATATAGTTAATTTCCCCCCACCTTCTGATGTTCCCAGAATCTCTATGTTAACCAAGGGTTTTGCAAATGTAACATCAGTAGGGTAGAGAGAGGAAAAGGGGGGGAAGAGGTATTTATGACTGTCATAAACCTACCCCCAGGCCAACGTCATGACAGTACTATTGTTTGTACAGATGAACATGGTACTTTCAGGCGTTTGGAAATTACTCCCAAGAATTAACCATACTTGTAGAGGTCTACAACTGTTTTTTCTGAGGTCTTGGCTGATTTCCCTATGATGTCAAGCAAAGAGGCAGTGAATTTGAAGGTATGCATTGAAATACATCCGCAGGTACATCTCCAATTGACTCAAATTATGTCAATTAGCCTATCAGAAGCTTCTAAAGCAATGACATAATTTTATGGAATTTTCCGAGCTGTTTAAAGGCACAGTCAACTTAGTGTATGTAAACATCTGACCCACTGGAATTGTGATTAAGTGAAATAATCTGTCTGTAAATAATTTTTGGAAACATTACTTGTCATGCACAAAGTAGATGTCCTAACCAACTTGCCAAAACTATAGTTTGTTAATAAGAAATTTGTGGAGTGGTTGAAAAACGAGTAATGAGTCCAACCTAAGTGTATGTAAACTTCTGACTTCAACTGTAGCTCTTTGCTCTTTTCTGTGTAGTATGAAGTGCACTTCTCCAATCATCTTGTCTGACCAGTTGGACACGGTGAAAGTCTGTAGTAAGGACTCCTCTCTGTCCTCAGGTAAACATGCAGAGGACGTCTTTGGAGAGCTGTTTAGTGAGGCTAACACCTTTTACCTGCGTGCAAATGGTCTCCAAGACCGCATCGACCACTTGGCTGTCAAGGTCACTCAGCTGGATTCCACTGTGGAAGAGGGTCAGTTGGGGTCAGGGGATAAGGGTAAAAAAAAAAATACATCTCTAATGTTGAATGAGAATAACCGACTCATTAGTTATCCTCCTTGTCTCTGGTTCTGCATGGCCCATAATCTATTATTTTCTATCTCCGTATCTTCTAATTGCTTATCTTTCTATCAATCTCACATTCTCTGTTTTGATCTCCAGTCTCTCTGCAGGACATCAACATGAGGAAGGCATTTAAGAGTTCCACAGTCCAGGACCAGCAGGTGGTGTCCAATAGCAGCTCGTCCAACCCTGTGGCAGAGATGTACAACACCAGCGACAAGCCTCCTCCTCTCAGCATCCTCTCTGCCTACAGGTTCACTGTGTGGATGCATCACAATCACCAGACAATCTTTAACCTCAAGGTTGTGACGAACAGCTAACTAGTCTCTCTTTTGACACAGAGATGACCACACTGATGGGATGAAGTTCTACACAGACCCGTCCTACTTCTTTGACCTGTGGAGAGAGAAGATGCTGCAGGACACGGAGGACAAGAGGAAGGAGAGAAGAAGACAACGGGTGAGAGCCTCTTAATATCACACTTTAAAAAGCCTCCAGTATTTTGCTTCTGAACAGCTAATTTCTTCTGAGCAACTTGTGTATACAATATCCTGTAACTCCACACCTGTTTGCAAAAGGACCCCTCTCTCTGCCTCTCTCTCTGTCTCTCTCTGCCTCTCTCTCTCTCTGCCTCTCTCTCTCTCTGTCTCTCTCTCTCTCTCTCTCAGGAGCAGAAGCGATGTGTTGATGGCACACTTCAGCGTGAGGTGAAGAAGGTTCGTAAAGCCCGAAACCGCCGTCACGAGTGGAACATGATGGCGTTCGACAAAGAGCTTCGCCCAGACCATCGCCACCCTCACTCTCTCCACCGGGGGGCATCGTCTGAGGGCTCCCTCTCCCCGGAGAGTAGGTCAGTGGTTCCATCCCCTAATTAGGACTATATTCATCTCTCCTGAGCAAAGGATTCCTTCAGTTTGTTTTCCAAATGGCATATTAAAATGTTATCATGGTAAAGAGTTAATTATGACTTTTTGTTGTCTAGATATGATCTGCCAGACTACCCAACTGCTCCAGGCCTTCCCCATGCTACATCCAACCACACCCTGGCTCACCCTTACCAGCCTGCAGACATCCATGAGTCTGTAGAGCATGAGTACCACAGCATCGGAGTCGGCTACAGAGACGGGACTCTCAACCGCCCACACCACCCCAACCCTCTGCATCACTCCACTGAGAGAATGAATGGCACTATACCGCTTCCACCTGCAGACTACAGGTATTGTTACTGTAACAATAAGAAATCTGTAATATAGATTAGTGAATCTGATTTGTTTATACTAATTGTTACCTCAAATGAAGTTCTAAAACTGAAAATCTTTTTTCTCTCAGTATAATGGAGTACTATGCCAGTTCTGGACCACCACCTCCTCCTCCCCCAGCCCCTCCTATCCCATCTGCACAGACAGCCTTTGGCTCTCCCATGGTGTCCCCCACCCCCCTTACTGGATCCTCAGGCTATTGTCCTCCCCCAATGCTATCTCCCCCAGGACCCCGTATGATTCCACCTCCCCCAGGTCCTCCACCACTACCAGTCCCTCCCGCTCCCCCCCAAGTGGCAGGACTCGGTGATTGGAAGCGACAGGACACCCAGCCTGTCACTGGCACTCGAAGTGACCTTCTGTCAGCTATTCGCATAGGTAAGTTTAGCTGTACTTAGATGTTTACCATTCTTCTGGAGACATCAGAGGTAAAAATATATATATATATATATATAAGTATTTGCACAGAAGTTCATGTTTAGACTGTGTGAATGTGTCTGTGTGGGTTTGTGTTGCTCAGGTATCCAGCTGAAGAAGGGGCAGGAGCAGCAGGAGCAGCAGGCCAAGCGGGAGCCTGTGGGGAACGACGTGGCCACCATCCTGTCCCGACGCATCGCAGTGGACTACAGCGACTCAGAGGACGACTCCGAACTGGAGGACAACGACTGGTCAGACTGACCCTCACACCGCCCCCACACGGTGACCAAATACCATGGACACATCTCTGCTCCAGCCCAACAGTCCCACAAAGGATATGATGTGCTATAGATTAGTTATGAGAGTCTCATATGCAGTATGTGGTCAGGGACACTTTTTTTACAGACCAATGACCATATTATGGTTCATAGTGATTAGTGGGCATAGGCTGAGGACCCAGTTTAGTTTTATCCATTGTGTCCAGTAGGTGAATGGACTTAAAATTAAGGCAAATTAGTTTTCTGATGAACTGAGATTCAGCTGAAATCACTCAAAGGTATGTGGACCAAATAACCATGTGGTGAATTTCCCCCTTTTTCCTACTGTACCTACAGAGCTGCCTGAGCTCTTTTCCTACTGTACCTACAGAGCTGTCTGAGCTCTTTTCCTACTGTACCTACAGAGCTGCCTGAGCTCTTTTCCTACTGTACCTACAGAGCTGCCTGAGCTCTTTTCCTACTGTACCTACAGAGCTGCCTGAGCTCTTTTCCTACTGTACCTACAGAGCTGCCTGAGCTCTTTTCCTACTGTACCTACAGAGCTGCCTGAGCTCTTTTCCTACTGTACCTACAGAGCTGCCTGAGCTCTTTTCCTACTGTACCTACAGAGCTGCCTGAGCTCTTTTCCTACTGTACCTACAGAGCTGCCTGAGCTCTTTTCCTACTGTACCTACAGAGCTGCCTGAGCTCTTTTCCTACTGTACCTACAGAGCTGCCTGAGCTCTTTTCCTACTGTACCTACAGAGCTGCCTGAGCTCTTTTCCCACTGTACCTACAGAGCTGCCTGAGCTCTTTTCCTACTGTACCTACAGAGCTGCCTGGGCTCTTGTACTCAGACAACAACACGATCATTTAGTCGAAATAAATCACCAACACTGTACTCTCAATGTCACGAATCATCATTTTTAAAATTTTAATCTGAATTTGTCATCTTCTTTTGCTTTCTCCCATGTCTGTGCCACGACCTATGTAAAGGTAAATGTGTACACTCCTGATGCATAGGACAGTTACAGTGTAGGCTCTAATTGTCTTATGCCCTTAAATGTTAACGTCAATAAAATTCCAACATACTTAGCTGATCTTCATGTGACTTCTCATCACCTCTGAAGTGTCTCTTAGTCGACCATTAGAAAGATGAGGTTCTCTCTGTAGCATATGAGACCGTCTCTGAACAGACATTCCAGCTCGACCGTGTTTAAAATGGGATGCAGTATAACCAATGACACAAATTAGGAACTGCTTGTCAATGGAAACATCTTCCTCGTCAAATGTGTTCTAGAGATGCATTTGAGATGATATGTAAGTCAGCAAGCTGACCCGTGTGGCACTGTGCTCACGTTTAACGCACCTTATACTGAACAAAAATATAAACAACAAATGTTACAGTTTATATATGGCAATTTAAATAAATTCATTAGGCCCTAATCTATGGATTTCACGTGGGAATACAGATATGCATCGGTTGGTCACAGATACCTTGATCAGGCTGCTGATTGTGGCCTGTTGTGTCATGCAGGTGAAAGAGGACCCAAAAGCGACTTAACAGAAACAGAGTTTATTTAAATCCAAAACAGGGAATAACAAAAATCCTCTAGTCTGTAGAGGGGAATAACTAGAGAAGCGGCCACAGACTGCAGGTCGCTTCGGGTAGGCGCAGGCCGTAGTTGATAGAGCCACCTGCTCACACGCAGCATCTGATGAAGGCAAAAAACACGACAGGACAGGGCGAAACGCAATCACAGCATGGTGAATACAAAACAAGGAACCGACGGGACAGGAACGGATCACAAAGGAATAAATAGGGACTCTAATCAGGGGAAAGGATCGGGAACAGGTGTGGGAAGACTAAATGATGATTAGGGGAATAGGAACAGCTGGGAGCAGGAACGGAACGATAGAGAGAAGAGAGAGCGAGAGAGTGAGAGAGGGAGGGGGAGAGAGAGGGATAGAAGGAGGGAAAGAACCAAATAAGACCAGCAGAGGGAAACGAATAGCATGGGGAGCACAGGGACAAGACATGATAATAAATGACAAACATGACATGTTGTCCCACTCTTCTTCAATGGCTGTGCGATGTTATGCTGGATATTTGCAGGAACTGGAACATGCTGTCATGTGGATACAGAGCATCCCACACATGCTCAATGGGTAACATGTCTGATGAAAATGGAAGTACTGGGACATTTTCAGCTTCCAGGATTTGTGTACAGATCCTTGTGACATGGGGCTATGCATTATCATGCTGAAACATGAGGTGATGGCGGCGGATGAATGGCACGACAAAGGGCCTCAGGATCTCATCACGGTACATCTGTGCATTCAAATTGCCATAGATAAAATGTAATTGTGTTTGTTGTCCACAGCTTATGCCTGCCCATACCATAACCCCACCATGGGAGACTGTTCACAACGACATCAACAAACCACTCACCATACATGCCATCTGCCTGGTACAGTTCAAAGTGGGATTCATCCAGCATGCCAGTGGCCATCAAAAGGTAAGCATTTGCCCACTAAAGTTGTTTACGACGCAGAACTGCAGTCAGGTGGAGACCCTGTTGAAGATGACGAGCACGCAGATGAGCTTTCCTGAGACTGTTTCTGAGAGTTCTTCGGTAGTGCAAACCCACAGTTTCATTAGCAGCCCGGGTTGCTGGTCTCAGATGATTCCACAGGTGAAGAAGTCGGATGTGGAGGTCCTGGGCTGGCGTGGTTACGTGCAGTCTGCGGTTGTGAGGCCGGTTGGACGTACTGCCAAATTCTCTAAAACAATATTGAAGGCGACATATGGTAGAGAAATTAAAATTATTTGGCAACAGCTCTGGTGGACATTCCTGCAGTCAGCATGCCAATTGCACTATCCCTCAACTTGAGACATCTGCAGCATTGTGTGATAAAATTGCACATTTAAGAGTTGCCTTTTATTGTTCCCAGCACAAGGTGCACCTGTATAACGATCATGCTGTTTTAATCAGCTTCTTGATATGCCACACCTGTTCAGGTTAATGGATTATCTTGACAAA